>NC_056733.1:1516693466-1516878466 GCF_019279795.1 Protopterus annectens
TTTACGGTTATACCTAATGAAGAGGGTATTGAAAGAATACAATGTTATTTATCTGTGCATTCTGATTATGGACATAACACCATTGATTTCATATCTTTGTTTCTAGAAACTGTATTACTTAATAATATATTTCTTTTCTATGATCAGCTATACATTCAGAATGATGGCGTAGCAATGGGCACCCCGTGTGCCAACAGCTATGCCAACATCTTTATGGCTAGCTGGGAGGAAGATAATTTATTTCAATTAGAAGATTTTAAGATGAATGTCGACTTTTACAAATGTTTTGTCGACGATTTGTTTTTTATTTGGAAGGGAGATGAAGTGTCTCTGAACAACTTCTTGACACGTTTGAACAACATGACTAATTATCTTAAATTCTCCATGAACTATTCAAGAAATAATATATCATTTCTGGATGTTCAGCTTTATAGATTAAGCAATGGTTTGTTAAACCCAGGTGTTCATAGAAAAGCTTGCCATCGTAACACCCTCTTACATAGAGGAAGTATGCATCCGCGTTATGTTTTTCAAAATGTAATGAAAGGCCAAGTAATGAGAACCTCGAGGTTGAATCCAAGATATGACAGTTTTAAAGATGAGCTTTTAAGTTTGAGAACTAGATTGATAGCTAGGAATTATAATTCAAATGAGGTGGATGCTATAATTGGTGAAGTTGAGACAGTTAGATGTACAACAGCAGGTCCATATTTCTCTAGTTTAAACTTGGTCAATGGAAATGTTGAGAAAAAAACAGAATGACACCCACTTAGTTAAGGTACCTATATTTTTTTCACTTGATACACCCGAAATATGTGACATAATACGTAGACATTGGGATCATAATGCTTATGCACAGGGGCTGAGCATAATGCTTTAGCAAAACATATAATGTCTACAGATATTACACATGAGTTTAGGTTTTCTGTTTTACAGATTATCCAACCTAGAATCAGGAGTGGTGACATTAGGGGAGATACAGAAAATTATGAAATGAAATGGATCATCAGGTTCAGGGCTGACCGGAAGCGAGGGTTAAATGAGAAACTATCTATAAAACCAGCAGTGCGAAAAAGGAGGCTGAGGGTATATTATGCATTTTATTTTGTTTTATTTTTTCATTAATGGAGTTTTTTACTAATGTTAGTTTTTTATCTATGGAGTTTTACTAGTTGTTATTTTTACTTGCCCGTTTTAAAAATGTATGTATATATAATATTTTGTCTTTGTAATTGAATAAGCGATGTGCTATGCAGGATGTGATGTCATGATTGTTTTACTATTTAAATTGATTCATTTGTAAAATGTTTTATGGTCTGATGAAGCCATTTTTGGTGAAAGCACTAACCGTTATTGCTACCGTCATTGCTGCATATATCAATTAAAGTATATTCTCTTTTTATACACTTTCAATGTTTTGATTCCATTATACGAGTTACCTCCAAGTTTATGAGACTGTGGACTGCCTTGGTTTTACCGTGAATGGTATATTTTTGTCCTTTATATTACCTTTTACTTTACCATCACGGGAACATTTGCTTCTTGGTTTACAGATTTATCAGCTTTACATATACATTATATATATATATATATATATATATATATATATATATATATATATATATATATATGTATCTAAGTCACAAGCCCACTAGTTAGTGACATACATCTGTACAGCATCCCACTGCTTTGTCAGAAATACACAACAGTTATGGTGGCCCGACAACAGTACATGTGACAAATATCTGGACATAACATCACACTGGGTAAATACACTGAGCTGCTAGGCATGTCACAAAGCACTATGCAAATTGCAGGCAGACTGCCACAACACTGGCCCCCATTTCATATGGGGGAATACACACATACCTGAAAATATAGCAGGCTCTACAGGCATGTTACAGCACAGAGTAACAGACACCTGTGTAAAATTGCATACCCACAAACAATCTGAACACAGCCACAGTCACATTTGGTAAGTGTACTTAATATTACAGTATATGGACTGTGTGAACAATACCACCCTCATATGTGCTACTCATACACCATCCCTACATATACTGGGCCAATCCCTACATATACTGGGCCAGTGCACAGTGTTTTCAGATGCCTGACTGTGGTATGGGATATGTCAGTCTGGCCCTACAAATATGTACATTGATAGGGTGCCATACACTGCAGCAGCATGCAGCATCACATAGCATAGGACCAAGAACAACGACATCTACCACAGTCTGTACACAGGCCAATGTACATATTCACATTCAACACAATGTCGACAATTTACCATAAGTACACAGACTGCACTACTCTACACACTGCAACAGAATATTCAGGTTTTGTCCTCAAATATAAGACCTACTATACATAACATGTCTAGCAGTCTGGCATCTCACTGGCTTGTTATCAGGTAAGATGTCAGTGAATAATGATGTTCTGAACATATGCACCTCTTACTGCATGACGTATGTACAAAGGTTGAAAGAGTTGTGGCTAGAGTCACTAAAACAGGGCCAATATTGACATGTTGCTGTGATGAACCCATACATTTGCTGGCGCAACAGGGTTTGTTGTGGCATATGTCTACTGAGGGATATGAAGTCAGTACCTTGCATGGCTATCACCATGTACTGACTGCAATCCTCAGAGTATGCTACTACATTTCTAAAGATAGGACATGTGTGAGTAAAACAACACATGTAAGACTCCAAACACTGGCCAGTCTGCAGATAGCCCTAGAGGTGGGAGTTTCCCCAACCACATAACACTGTCATGACAAATATTAAATCATGAAGAACAGCCATATCCACACAAACCCTGTTAAACCAACATTACTTCAAATGTAGAAGAGCAATACTTACATTCTGTCCTCATGTCTGGAACACTCCCCTCCTTTTTGTTGGTCTGTCTCCACAGTGTATGTTGTAAGAGGATTATCCAACTACCCTCTGTAATGATGTTTGTCAAACACTGATATGAAGTCTTGCTCACAGTGAATGAAAAGGGCCGACACCCACATGATGTTCTTAGTTATAGGACTGTGTTTCCATGCAGTTGGCTATAGGAATGATACCACAGATATTCCACATGCAATCAGCTAGTGGGTGACTGCAATTCATGCACAGACCATCAGCTGATCATGAGCATCACTAACAAAAGAAAAACAAATCCACAACTCCACACAAACGCAAATGCAGACTTCTTTTTCTTAACGAAATATCAAAACAAAGCTTTCAGATTGAATAATCCTTCATTGGTGTTACAAATATAAAAGTTCAATGCTCAATAAATACACATCTAAAGCAGCCACATCACACAGCCATCCTATCACAACAAATCAATTAAAAAATGAATATTTAGTAGCAAAATTTAAATATCCCACTTTACCAAGTTGCTTACCTTTGTTTTTTACATCACTTACACAACACAAGCTGCTGCATAAGCAAAGCAGGTGTACTTTTCCACATCTACCAGAGAGGTAGTGAGAGAGAGACAGACAGAGACAAAGTAAGAAGGGAAGGGGGTAGGAGAGTAAGAACTAAGCATATTTGTGTCACAAACTTACCAGTACTGGGTTTCAATCCCCTGCCTGACTATTTATTGCTTTTATATTTTATGCAGTTATTGCACACACCACAAAGCTTACATGTTGGAGAGCTGTCCAAAGGTATCTTTGAAGGTGAGTGACATCAGCAACACTGATAAAGGCGGGATAAGGTAAGTGTAGTACATGTGGCTGTCCACAAAAGCAGGTGTCAAGGAAGACACAACCATAATCTCTCAGGGACTCACACACATTATCACAGTTGGTAGGGTCAGGATTAGAACTTCTAACTAACTAGTTTGCTACACTACAGTATTACACAGGTGTCACATGTGCCACAGAGGTTATCAGGCTGATATATGGGCAAAGGGTATGTCAAGGTGACTGACATCAGAAGGTATGCTACAGTAGGGCAATAGGAGGTGTAGTGAGTGTGAATGGCTTCCAAATCAGTAATCTCCACACACACATACACACACACACACGTACACACACACACACACACACACACACACACACACACAAACACACACACACACACATACACATGCGCACACACACACACACACACACACACACACACACACACACACACACACACACACACACACACACACACACACACACTTGCCAGTACTGACATGCATGAGTTCATTGTTTCACAAGTGTGTAGTAGTTGACTGTGCCAGAAGGTTGTACAAGGCTAGGCAAAGGATATACTTTGGCATCAGGCCACATGACAATGGTCTTCAGTGTGGCTCAGGGGTGTAATATCTGGATTGGCCCACACAGGTGGGTATTGTATTCACCATCCACTCATCTGGGTTACTATTGTGGGTGGCCAGCACTGTGCAATGCTTAACATATATGTGTTCTTTATTCCATAACATGGACAGTGTCTGGGTTGTGCACATGTCCTACATGCATGTTCTGTGACATGTGGAAGTGTTCCTGGAGTCTCTGGGGCATGTTGTGTGGACAGATTATCATCTGATGTGGCATTCCTGATCTCATGTGGTGAGAACTGGCTATGAAACGGAGGTTGTGCCTGCACCTACATTGACAGCATGATATAGGTATCCACTTGTGTTAGTGGCATTTGTCCATACAGGCCATGTGTATAAGGCATGGTATTTCCTTTGTGGATTACAGTTGCAGACTCTACAGTTGTTGCAGGCATCCAGTGGGGAACATATCAAAGGACCACTGTAAGCAATTATTTGCCTATTGGAGGGATAGAACAGGGTGCCATGGTGTCTGAAGTCCACTGAAATCACACTATCTGTGGGCAATATACAGAAAGAACTACCAGTATAGTGGTTGTTGCCTAGCCAAGTGTGTTCGTATATGAGATATGGATGGAGAGTGTTCTCTGGGTAATACAAGGGTTGCCTGTATTGTTCACCAATCCATAATGTCACATGTAGGGGTATGGATTGTCTACACCAGCCTCTCTTCTGTTTGACATCTATTGTCCTTGTAAGGTGGACATTGTGACATATAGTAGGTCCTCAATATAAGAAATTTGCAAATCCCACCCCACAATGAGTCCTGTTATTACACAATCACAGCTGGCTACCCACACACACACACACACACACACACACACACACACACACACTTGATAGTACTGAGATTCAAACCACTACATAGCTATGTATTGCTACTGCAGTGCACCACATTTATTGCATACACCACAGAGATTATAGCGCTAGCTCTAGTCCAACATTGTAGTTTAAGGTGAATGACATCAGCAGGCTTGCTAAAGTTGGGCAATGGAAAGTATAGTGACTGTGATTGGCCTTAAAAGCATTGATCCGTACACACACAAACACACACACAGAGTTTCACAGTTGCCGTGTCTAGGATTAGAACTCCTACCTAACTAGTACATCACACTACCGCATTACACAGTATAGCATGCACCATGGAGCTTACAGGCCTAACCCTTCTCCAAAGGTGTATTTCAAGGTGAATGACATCAGCAGGCTTGCCAAAGTAAGGCAATGGAAAGTGTAGTGACTGTGATTGGCCTCAAAAGCTTTGATCTTTACACACACACACACACAGAGTCTCACAGTTGCCATGTCTGAGATTTGAACTCCTACCTAACTAGTACATCACATGTTAGCATTACACAGTTATAGCAAGTGCCAAGGAACTTATAGGTCTAGCCCTTCTCCAAAGGTGTATTTCAAGGTGAATGCCATCAGCAGGCTTGCCAAAGTAGGACAATGGAAAGTGTAGTGACTGTGATTGGCCTCAAAAGCATTGATCCACACACACAAAAACACACACAGAGTCTCACAGTTGCTATGTTTGAGATTAGACCTCCTACTTAACTAGTACATCACACTACAGCATTACGCAATTATAGCATGTGCCATGGAATGTGTAGTGTTTGCTCTACTCCAATGGTGTATTTCAAGGTGAATGGCAGCAGCAGGCTAGCTAAAGTAGGGCAATGATGAGTGCAGTATGTGTGAATGTGTCATAAACCATTCCTCTGGATGCACACACATAACACTCAGTAACACAAAACTTTTCATTTGACAGGACTGTGTATACAACTGCTAGATGAATAATGACTTGTACTGTCATGTTACACAGTTATCACAAGCACTGCAGACACTATAGTGCTGAGGGCTACCAGAAGCAAATGTCTACTGTGATAGACATTTGCACATCATGTGGTATTGGCCAATTGGATGTGTGCTGGGTGGGACAGGCCTCATGATGGGAAGCTCTTTGTCACTGTCTGTCAGTCTCTTCCCCACATCTATGTATGTGTATGTGTGACCTATTATAGTGTGTTGTCCTTGGATATATGTGTGTATTACTATCCGATGTGGATGCAAAGCATGACTGGTGTGCAATGTGGAGTGTGTGCACAGACATGTGCGACTGACAGATATGTATAGTCCACTGTTGTTGCTAGATATGGGCTTCATTTCTATAAGTGTGGGAGCATGCCCAGTATGACCCTTCTGTATTTTGTTGTCAGATATGGGCTTCGTTTCTCTATGTGTGGGAGCATGCCCAGTATGACCTTCTGTATTGAATGTGTGAATCCATTCCAGGTATGTTGTACTCCAGTGCAGTCATTTGTGTTCTACACCTACAGCTAGCAACGTGTTTCTGCAGGATGTCTGTAGATAGGTTGACAATATGGGGTTACAATGGGCAAAGGATAGTGGGATACTGTAAATAATTGTGTCTGTGCAGCTTCTGCTACATGGTTTTGGTGTTAGCAGAGATATTCAGACATGTGTACTGTATTACGCTGTGATGTTTTATGTCATCAACTACTGACAGGTATACGTATTTGCTTGCAGTAATTTCCTGGGGAATACAAGATGAATGCAGCTGTGTCCAGTATTGTGGTCTGCAGCCTACATATTCTTGCACAGTCATGCCATTCTGGAGGGGGAGCTGCAGATAGTTGCTGATGGGTCTGTGTAAATGGTTCAGCACCTTGGTACTGTGGTGGCTGAGGATCCCATGCTTGTGCATCTATCGACGTGACAGAATGGCCATATCCTGCTTTGGCCATACCTCACAGCTGTGCAGATTCACACAGGTTACCCAGAGGCAGGGCTCATATTTCTGGTCAATTCCCCTTCACATTGTGGTTTACAAGCAGGTTTGTAGCCACCCATTCCTGTGTTTGCAGGCAGGGATAGTATGTGCACACATCTGAGTTTCAGACTTCACACACTCCATGGCATCCATGCTTCTACCCTCCCTCATTATTCTGTCCTCTTCCTAACATTATGCAAATATCGGAAAGTATACCTATAGTTATCACTTCATCCCAGCAGTATTTAGGAGTTGGTCCACAGTTCATGCAGTAGGAAATGGTGGGCATGCTACTGGGATTTGTCAACATGGCCTTGCATTTGTGTTCTGCGGACCATGTTATATCGTTATTTGGGAGTCCATGAGATAACATACATTGGCAGTACGGGTGAGACACAGGCCTTTGACAGAGGACTGTATGGCATTTGGTAGTGCTGCAGGCCATCTGTATGAGGCCAGTGCATTGTGTCACTCCTACAGTTACAGGCTGCAAGCCACTGTATTCCCCTGGGGTGACAGGGTAGGTGTGAAAGGTGTTAATGGTGATAGTTTTGATCCTTATAAATCCATTGGTGTGGATGCTGGCAGGGTGCTGCTTACAGCTAGGGACACACCTGCATGGGACACCTCTTCAGCATGCTGCATTCTGTGGATATTCCCATATCGAGGTGGGGGTCATATTGTACTCATTCCCAGCAGCAGGGATATGACCTGTGAGGTACCTGTGGCTGATGGTGGGGTGAGCTGAGTGCATGTGTGCTGTGGAAGCTACTTGCAGCTGACTCACAGATATATGTGGGGCATTCTACTTATGCTGGCTTGTGCAAGGACATCAGCAGTTTCTCAGTACTTCATACCTGTGCCTTTTGTGGTCTGCCAGTGTTTGGCCAGACTACATCAGTATTCCATACTACACAGCCTACTAATGTGCTGCTAACCTGTATGTACAAATCCATAGGTGTGTCCATTTGACAGTAATATTTTATACACTCTCTGTCTAGGGTGCTTCCACCTGTGTACTGTTTGTATGTCTGGGCCCACATTCATGCCCTGTCCATCTTTCAGATGGTGACAGATATTACATCCGAACAATTAGTATGGATTACTGCTGGATTGTGTCTTGCTGGGATGCATTGTGTTTGGCACTGCAGTTGTGAGAACATGGCCCTGTCATCAACAGTACTGGCCATTGGCCACCGGGACACAACCCTCCATGCCTACATACTGGCCATTTTCACACAATATACAGCACACAACCTAACACACAGAGCCTTGCATATTATACATGTCCAACAATCTATCCTGCTACTTTGTCCAGCTCCAGTAATCTGTGCTCCACTGTTTTGTACCCACACATACATGTTACTGAGTTCTACATAGGATCGTGGGGGAGGGCACACCTGACAACTGTAAACATTTGCTATAACTGTACTGGTATTTCAGGTACTCTGTTAGCTTCCATTTCATTCTGTATTCTGACCTATCATGCAGATAGAGGCATATCAGTGTAGTACAGTTCTTAGGTTTTATTGACCTACATTTCAGTTTCAGACTTCTTACCCCTCAGACCTAACATCCCATTGCCTGACCTGTTGTAGTCTGTCTGTGTAGGTCTGGAGGGGGGGCTGTTCTCCATTGCCATCAATTGGAGGCCTTAGCACAGCCTTTCTTTGTGTTCTTTTCTACATCTGTCCTGCTGGCTGAGACTGTTGTTGGATATGTGAGCCTCACTGACATGCGTGTGTGTGTCCTATGGACACACATTTGGCCCACCACATGTTCTGCAGTGGGTTTTGTCACCTAGTCTAGTGCTGTCTACTGTGTTGACACCAGTATTTGTTATGGATTTCATGCTGCCAATATAGGTGTGTACTATCTGCTGCCATCCCATTCAGCCACCCAGTTCCCTTGCATGCTCACATACATACCATAGATACAAGTAGCAGAGCATACTACTCCATTCAGCAATTGATAGTGAGAGTGACTTACCTTGTGGCTGTGCCAGTATTGAGGATGGTGCTGTAGGGCTGATTATGTTGGATGCACATAGTACACTCCCTATACATGGTTAAGCATGGGTAGTGTCATGCCTGGCATCCCTTTTACTGTATGTGCAAGTCAGAGAGAGGTGTCATTCCCTGTGTTTCTACCATGTCAGTGTATGTGCTATGCATTGCCTCTTTGCCAAGGCCTGGGCATACTGGGCATGCCTCCTTCTTCCTATAGGGGCAGGCTCAGGTTGTTCCTCTTCTGAGTCACTCTGTGCCTGTGCTGGCCTTGACAATGGTGGGGGGCTGTGTGGCCCTGTCCCATGCTGTTCCTACTGCAGCTGTTTCCGCAGGATCATATTGTGTAGCATGGCACATACAATAATAATTTGGGTACATGTAGCTGGTGTGTACTGCAAGGCTCCACTGGATATGTCCAGGCACTGGAACTGTGACTTAAGCATCCCAAACACATGCTCTATTATGATTCTGGTCTGTGCGTGTGCTTCATTATGGAGTTCTTGTTCCAGTTTGTGTGCATTTCTGATGGGTATCATCAGCCATGGCTTCAGTGCATAACCAGCATCCCCCACTAGGTGGCCATTTGGGATGCCCCCATTGGCAAATCTCTGGTAAAGCTGCGTCATATGCCAGATGTGGGAGTCGTGATAGCTTCCAGGGCTGCCAGCACACACATTCATTATAATGCCCTGGGCATCACACACGACCTGGCAGTTGATGGAGGGGAAGCCCTTGCAGTTTATGTAGACTCTACCCCGCTCACTGGGTGATGCTGTGATGTCTATGTGCATGCAATCTATACCACCCACTACCTCAGGGTATTCTGCTATTTGGTGAAAGAGATGCATATTGCTGGTCAATGCCTCATGGGTGTTGAGGAAATATATGTGCTCACTGGCATGTGCTGACATGGCATCCAGGAAGTGGTGGAGTACCCTGGATGGTGATGCCTGTGAGATCCCATTGATATCCCCAGTTGGCCTTTGGAAGGTATCTGTGGCTAGTATTCTTAAGCCTACACATACCTTGGTATCCATTGGGATGGCTTCCCCTCTGTTGGTTCTGTGTGTAAGGTGTGGCTGGCACAGCTCAACAATTTGCTGTAGGAGGTCCCTGTCCACCCTATAGCACTCCACTATGTTCAGTTTATGTAGCCCCTGGTAGGTTACCCTGGGTCTGTGCATGCATCTCCTTCTCCTCACTGTGGGCTGGTTGTCAGCATTGTCATCCTCACCACCCTCAGCCTCTTCCACATGTTAATTTATGAGAGCAAAAGCAGCCCATATCATTTTGTTGCTTTTGTTAGGTAAAATTTCCCCATTTGTGTACACCAATGATGTAGAGTTTGTGGAAAAAAAAACAGAGGGAAAGGTGTTTGCATAGTTTATAGTAGTGTGCTAGGCTGGGCTGGGCTGCTGCCTGTGTAATTAGCTGGTTCTGATACATTTTACCTTCCAGCTATGCTAGTTCTCCTTGATTACCTTCCTACTGCTATTTTCCCTTCCCATTGCCTTCCTGTTTAAGCCCAGAGGCATGCCATGAAAATCCAGTGCTCAGATGTGAATGGAGCTGCTATTTACTGTTTTTTTTTTTTCTTTAAAACCCGGTGCGCAGCATGCACACCCATTTAGGCAATATAAATACTGCTAGGAAGCTTCATTAGCTGTGCTAAGCTAAGGGTAAACATGGGCCACAGGGCTCCAATAAGCTTACAGCATGCACAACACACCCCCTTATGAAGTCATCTAGCTCTTAGGCTTACACTGTGGTCTTAATGCACCTACATGGTTGGATGCAAGCTAGCACTGAGAAGAAATATGTGATTCAGTATCATCGCCCTCATTTGCATAAGATTAACTTCTAATGCATGATTACAAATCCAACATTCAGCCTTCCCCCTTAGGAACCACTATTCTATGGTCTTGTTGTGTTATGCATGCCATTGACTATTATGGCAGAATTATAATTTTGATTTAAGAGCTTATTTCCAGCTTTTCTTTTTATTTTTGGGCCAATCCCATTTGTGCACCACTGCCCTGCACTTAAACCGCCAACAAAAAAAAAAGTTAATTTTTTGTAATTTTGAAATTATTTTTCATGCCTATGGCCATATATTTGGCCTTTGGCATGCCTAACCCTTCTAATACATGTGTTTTTACGTGCTGTCATGCTTCCATTTTGTACTTTGCAGAAATGTATTCAGCTACTGGCTGAATACATTTGTGCAATCTACACTATTCCTGCACAGATGTCTGCCTGCTTCCTGGATCACCATTTCACCTCATTTGCATGTTTTTCACCAACAAATGAGGTAATTAGCATACAGGGTCTGTGTCCATGCAGTAGTGCAGGGGCACTCGTACACATTCTGGGAGCGTATTCCTGAATCGCACGACAGCCATATTGCCTGCAGCACTATTCCTGCATGCCATGCAGAGCTTGCTGAATCCTGGGGAGAGTTTATAGTCATTTAGATGAAAATTCAATCATGGCAATAGAACAAAAGGGTAATAAAAGAAAGTCATATGGAGCAAATGATCATTTGTTGCTAAATAAAGTCATAATGGAGAATAGTAAAAAGGGGAAGAATCTAAGTATGGCATGGATTGACTATAAAAAACATTTGATAGTATCCCACATTCATAAATAAAAGAGTGCTTAAAAATGTATAAGATACACTCTACACTGATCAATTACATTACAGTGACTATGAAACAGTGGCAGACCAATTTGTAATTAAGCCATGATAAAGGACAAATTATTATTATTCCAGGGATAAAAATTCAAATGGGGATATTCCAGGATGACTCCCTCTTACCGCTGGTATTCTGTTTTGCCCATAACCCATTAAGCTGTCTACTGAACAGATTAAGCCATAGCTATAATTTGGCTCCTAGAAAATAACAAAGTGTAAGGATGTGTCATCTTCTGTTTGTTGATGATTTAAAATTGTATAGCTCATCAAATGAGGAACTGAAAGCACAACTGCAAGTAGCCAAAACATTTTCAGATGATATAAGAATGGCATTCTGCCTTGATAAATGTGCAAAAGCAACCTTTAAAGCAGGAAGGCTGCAGCACCAAGAAAATATCAGTTTGGGACAGGAATGTGATATAAAGGAACTTGAGCAAGAGCGAGTGTATAAATATTTGGGAACTGATGAAGGATCACCAATAAAATATGAACAAATGTGAATAAAACTTAGGAATACTTTAGAAGACTTAAATTAGTCCTGAAAACAGGGTTGATATCTAGGAACAAAATCTAAGCTATAAACCAATTTGTTCTTCCTGTCCTAACTTATAGTTTTGGAGTGATTGACCGGCCCCAAAAAGTGTTGGATAGATTACATAGGAAAACAAGAAGGATGCTTCATGCTCATCAAATGATTTATAAAAATCAGTGCATACCAAGATTATATATTCCCCATTCCAAAGGAGGTATAGGCCTCCTTGAAAATGATTACATGTACATATCTGCAATCATGAGACTGCACACATATCTGCTCACCTCACAAGACCCAAATGTAGTGAAAGTTTTGAAACATGAGGAGAATAAATCTAAGATGACTTCCCTGCTTAGTCTAATGGAAGCATATCAGTGTCAATTGAGAATGGAAGTCAAAGCAGAAGTCGATAAAAATCAGGCAGCAATTGAATGTGTCAAAAAACAAAAGAAAGAATATAAGGTGAAGGATCAGTTGAGAAGGAAGGAAAGAAATGGGGAAATGCATAAATATAGTTGCAAGTAAAGAAAAGTCCTGGAATAACCTTATGTTGATCAGGATCGAATGCAGGAATGGTTAAGGAGAGGCAAATTCAAACCAAAAGATGAAAGGTTAATATTGATGGCCTAAGATAGTGGGCTACGTACACGGTCTACAAAGTTCATTGAACATGTGGAAGAAACAGACAAATGTAGGTTTTGTAAAACAGAATTGGAAACAGTCACACACATTGTTGCTGGTTTTGACATACTAATGGCAGAAGCACTGTATACTGAAATGCATAATAATGTGGCAAGACTGTTGTACTGGGGATTGTGCAAGCATTATGCATATTAAACATGAAGTGGCTGAAAAACACTGGAAACATGAGCCACCTTAGGCTTCGTGTCCACTGAGTGGTGCATAGCTACAGTTATCCCACTCCACAAGGGGGGGATCCACCTTGGATCTTGGGAACTACTGCCCCATCAGTCTGATGAGCCTGATGTGCAAGGCCATGGAATGTATTATCATGGAACTTATAAACAAAGACATTGGCAACTTTCAAACACTGGACCCCACACAGTTTGGGTTCATGAAGGGCATATCATGTCTCCTGAATGTGATTGACTTCTTCAAATCAGTCTCCAGATCTGTGGACAATGGAAAGGTGGTCCACACAGCCTATCTGGACCTTGCCAAGGCCTTCAACACCATCCTCCACTCTGGAATCATAGATAAACTGACTAAGCTGGAAAGTGTGATAAGAGACTTAGGGACAGGTGGACAGTGGTCTCACCTTCGATAACGACATCGCCACAACAGTGAGGAAATGCTTCTATGTGGCATACCTTATCACTAAGTGCTTTTCATCCAGAAAAAAGGAAGTCATTGTCCCACTGTACTCATCCCTCATTAGACCCATTATAGAATACAACGCCCCGTTTGGTATGTACCTCTCAAGACATCTGCAGCAACTGGAAAGGCCACAGAAATACCTCACTAAAAGAATCACAGGCCTAAAGCAGATGCCCTATGCTGACCATCTAAAAAAAACTCCAGCTATACTCTGTCGCATATCGTCTACTCAAAGGCGATCTCTGCTTAACATACAAGGCCATGTCAAACCCAGAGCTGTTGGACATGCTACATTTAAAGAAATCCCAATCTGTCAGAGACACACGCTCCAGGGATCTAAACCTTGTCATCACAATGAACAAAACATGCTGGAGGGATAGGTTCCTGACCCAGGGACATGCCATACTCTGGAACAGACTGCCCATACATGTCAAGCAGAGTTCCTCTTTACCCTCTTCAAAAGGAACCTTGATGATTGGATGGGAGATAGAAAATTCACCCCGGGGATCCCGTCAGTCACCTTGCTAGACAGGGCCCAGGGAAGTAAATACTGTGTGAAGAAATAGCCAGGGAATTGTTATGGCTAGGCTTGTATAGGCCCTAGGGCCAATAGCCTAGTACCAACCTATGAACCTATGAACAAAGGATCATAGAAAATGATGAAGTTTACATTACATGAGATCACCCATTACCAACAGAAGAAAAACAGATATAGTGATCCATGAAAAGAAGACAAAAGTAAAATTGTTCATTTTAATCACTACACCCAGTGACTACAGTGTATTACATACCAAGTGAAATAAAGTTATAAAATATCAGGATTTACAGAATGAAATGAGAGCAATGTGGAAGAAAGATACCCAGAGAGTTCCAATAGTTGTAGGATCAAAGGGTCTTATGAAAAAATAATCTACAGTCTTATTTAGATATGTCACCAATACATCTAACTCCATATGAATTGCAGAAGGAGTCATTACTGGGCACATTGTGGGTGCTGAGAAGAGCAATTCTGGCTAACATCAAAGATTGAAACAATACTAATTTCATGAACATCAATTGTACTTTGACTTACAAATGGAATCCATTCACATTATGGTGTTAGAAACCCAAAAGATGTCGAAAAATTGAAAAAAAAAACAAAAATGTTAATTTTGTGTCAAGAGTTGATGGTGTGGAGTATAATGTGTATAAAGGATTGGATGGATTGCAGAAGGAATTTTTTTGTTAAATTGTATTTATTTATTTATTGACATTTTATTACTGGGAAAGTTGGACTGGGCCCTAAGTGCCCCTTTTTCAGTGGTGGCCTGAGGAGAAAAGCTCTAAATATAAATTATTTGTTGTAAAATATATAATCAAAAACAACATTTAAAAACACATTTCATTGGATCAAAGAAAAACACAGTAATTGACATTTACATTAAAAACAGTGTAAGATGAAAAAGATACCAAACATTTAGCAGTTGCTAATAGTGATAACATAGTGACCCAAATGTAATAAGAAATAGTAACACAGTAGATGGGGAAAGTTTGTTTAGGGAATTTGATCAAAGTAAATGAGACAGAGGTTGTATGAAGGTGGCGGTATTTTGTGCAGCAGGATTATAGGAAAAGGAAATTTAAGATATTGTACTAGTAGATGTATTAGGTATAGTGGTAGTGTGAAAAAAGAAAAAGTGAAGAATGACGGAAAAAAAGAGGGGAGCAGAAGGGGAGATGTCAGTAATATTTGGAGGGTGGTAAAAGATAAAAGAAAATAAATAGTTGCTTAAGAGTTTCTTTATGGACAAATTATGTGAAGTGATAAGATTTATATGACAGAAAGAGGGAAGGACAGATATTACCAATAAGTTCATAGGTGTTTACTAGGCTAATGACTGCAAGGCCCTTTTTATGCTTAGCCATGCATCCCAAATCTCTGACAAGATCTCATAGCCTTGATAAGTCTAAGCAGGGGCTTAGCAGATGAAGAATTTACAATCAATGGTCTGGGAGAGGAGCAATTTACAGAATGCCTTTGTCCCTTAGAGACATGTGTACCAGACCAGGGATGATTTTTTTTACCATCCAGTTGTCCAATTTACACTTGCACTGGGTTAGGGAGGAACTCTGCTCACATGGATGTGGAGCCTGTTCCAGAGAAGGGGTAGTCTCTGGAATGCATACCTGTTACTCCAGTTGATCCTATTTATATCACAGTCAAGGTTTAAGTCTTTAAAATGGGTTATTCTGGTGCTATTTGATTTGTGTATATGCAGAAGGTCCATAATGGTGGCTTCTAACATTGCCTTGTATGCCAGGCATACAGCCTGTAGGAGACAGAATATAGGGATAGGGCCTTGAGGTGGTCTGCATAGGACATGTTATTTATACCATGTATTATTTTTGTCAGGAACCTCTGTGGGCATTCCATTTAGTGGATGTGCCTGATTAGGTACATACCAAAGTGGACAATGTACTCAAAAATAGACCTGATGGATACTAAATACAGTGGAACAATCTCTTTCTTGGACCTAAATGCCATACCTTTGTTTATAAGTTGCACAACATAGAATAATCTTCTCAGTGCTGTAAGCACATGATGTTCAAAAGTTGGATTACTGTCTATTTTTGTCCCCAAGTCCCTGACTACTGGGACATCTCTTATGGGTGTGTTGTCAATATGATAGTTGCCAGCAGTCGATAACTTCCTGAAGCATACTTCTATACATTTCTTGGCATTTAGTTTTAGTTTTAGTCCACGGCTCTGACACCAGTTATTTGTCTGTCAGTCCTTCCTTGATGTTGCTGGAGGATTCTATGCCTCCTCCTACTTTGTAATCACCTGCAAATCTAGTCAGCAAGAGGCCATTGACACTGGCCTTGACTTCAGATAAATAAATGCCATAAAGAAGCATTCCCAGGATGAATCTCTGAGAGATTCTGCTTCTGAATGGCCTCTTTTAGAGGTGGACTCCCCAATTTAAACTTCTTGGGTCCTTTCTGTGCTTCAACTGGCTATCCGCTGGGTGACATAAGGGTTTATACCTAATCTCTTGAGTTTGTTAACAATGTCCAAGTAGGGTATTGTATCGAATGCCTTGGCTACGTCAAGGTAGTCAGCATGAACAATTTTTCCCTCATCCATTGCTTTGGTGACTTTCTCAAAGAAGTGCACTAGAGTAGGTAGGCATGATCTGTCCTTGACAAAATCAAGCTGGGATGGGCCCATTGACTGGAGGTTTCCTATGTCATTATTGATCATTTCCATGATAATTATTTCAATGGCTTTGCATAAGGGACTAGTGAGACTTATGAATCTGTAATTTCCAGGGTCTGTAGCTGACCCACCTTTGTGTAGAGGGATAACTTTTCTGGTTCTCCATTCCTAAGGCATGAAGCCTGTTTGGAGGCTACAGTTAAATAGAAATTCCATAGGCCTGATAGGTCATGTTTCATGCTGTTTAGACGGCATCCTGGGATATTGTCTGGTCCCATTGATGCAATGTTCATGGTCTTAGAGAAAGCATTAAGGACATATTCCTTAGTGATAATATGTATATACAGGAAATGTGTGTGTTTTAGCTGATAGTACTCTTCTAATCACCTTTTCTTCATGTATAAACAAGAAAATATGAACTCTATAGTTGTTGTGTCATGTACATTGAAAAAGGAAATGTTTTTGTCATTTGTTGTTGTTTGCAAACATAACAAAGGAATTATACTACCTTTAAAAACTGTATTAGAAAAGCATGTGTTGTATATTCATGTAATTCTTAAACAGTAATATAACAACACTCAAAATACACAGGTGACAAATGACAACACACATCTAATGAGATTTCATTAGTTCAGGGTCTCTGTTCATAAATAGAGCGTAACCGTTAAATTATTATACTGGGTATGGTCACAAGAGATTACAGTTAAGACTGCCATAACAGCAAGTAAACAACACAAACACATAAAAAGTGTCTCACACAGGCCCAATCCCACTTTATGATAAGCTTGCATCATCTCATACCCTAAGAAACGTTATATAAGCTCTCATGTCCTAGAAAGCTCTACAATGTGAAGAAAGGAATTACAGTAATGTATAAATGTTTGGATGAAGACATGCAATGAAGAGCACAATTTTTGGAGAATATGTAATGTATGTGACCTATCAATGACATACTCAACCAATTCATCTTGCCAGAACTGAACACGTCAGGATAGATAACAGAAAACTGTGTGTCAACCACTGATACCACAAAAATAAACATACTGATTTTATCATGAAGAACACTCTGAAAGTGCTTACAGCACTTTCCTATTGAAAAAGGTATGAATCTCCAACTTTTGAGAATGATGCCTTAAAATTTGGCCCTCTGACTTTTCCCTAACTACTTTGTTTGACTAAACCAGTGTTGTCTGACACAGTTACCTGACAGACAGTTGTTACCAGATTCAAACTTCTGCTTATCATACTAGGCACTCTACAGAGCTATGGACTGACCTCATCTGCCACAGGAGATTGTAACAAATAACTGAAATTAATGTGTGTTGTAAGAAAGGACTTTTGCTGATAATTTGTACAATATTAGTTTGTCAGAATGATGACAAACAGGTACCTATGTAAATGTACATAAATGTGAGCAGTCCAGTATCAATGTTTCTTAGCCAATGAAGCTTTTTCCATTGTTTTGTAGACAGTGTCCAAAAACTGAACAGAACTCTATCTGCTTATATATGGTGTACAAGTTAGTACACAATGTACATGCCACAGGAGCACTTATGCAGAACAAGGGTTTCACTGCCATGAAATTACAAAAATGTGTTTATATTTGTTTGTCCAGCATAAAAATGGAAAATAATAACTTGATGCTGTGTTGTTTGTATAATGTCAGTGTATTCATATAATGTTGCTCTTTACTGAAATTGAACAGCAAGCTACATAAGTTCACTGACTACTAACATGAATGATTCACATGCAACATGGTGGTAGTCTTAATACAACTGTGAGACTCCATGTAGTGAAGTCATTACATTATAAGATTCTGTTACAAACAATTTGTATGTGATAAAAAGGATGGGTGAAGCCTCTCCCAGTGCTTTGAATGTCATTCACACATAATGATAAAAGAACACACAGTGCTTACAGTCAGTCAATGTGGGTTTTGAACACCTGACTATGTGACGACAAAAGCAACACAATATTGTAAAGAATGAACTCACCACTGTACAATTGTTGCTACAATCGTGAGATATTTGGGTATTTGAAGGCTTAGCAGAATGTTATTGCTGCAAAAGATAAGTGTGCCTGTAATTTGTTTAACTCATTCCCTCCAATGAATTTCTGGAAGTTTTCACTTTAATTTCTAATGGGTGATGCCTAAAGTTTTAGACAAAATCAAATGATGTCCTTACCTTTCAAACAAATGTTCATATCTCTGGAATCATAAGGGTTACTAAAGAAGTGGGTGGTGCAGCACTACAGTGGTTAGTGTTGTCACCTCACATCAAGAAGTTCTCCAGGTTGATTCTTGGGTGGGGAGACTTCTGTGTGGAGTCTACATGTCCTTCTTGCATTTGTGTGGTTTTCGTCGGGGTGCTCCGGTTTCCTCCCACTTTCCAAAGACATACACCAGCAGTGTTTCTCCCTGGGCCTCCACTGAAATGGGACTTTCCCAGTAAACAAATGTAAATAAAATAAAATAAAAGTGAAAATGGTAAAGTCTTCTAATGCAAACTATTTTATAGTGGTAGTATTCTTTAGGTTCCAGGTCTTATACTGACTTTTTTAAGTCATGGTGAACATAGTTACATAGTTACTATTAAGCTTGCAACTTACAGTATCTTACCTACTTATCGTACACACACACTGTCAGCAGCATTTTGTTCATCCAGCTGAGAGCTTTCATATGAGGCTAAGCAGGCCTTTCTGCTGTTGAGATATTTAGAAAAATATGAAATTTATGACAATATATGTAAATGTGATATGAAAAACAATATATCTTTACCTGCACTAGACGAATGTCAACTATTAATAAAGTTTTGTTTGCCACTGTGTAAACTTTAGTATGAAATCTTTTAATACTTTATATGTGGCATGGTACTGGAATTATTGATGCAAATATGAACAAGCAGTATTTGATGCCTAACGACATCAGTAGGATGTAACAGCAGAAATACCTGGAGGTGTCCATTGGCTGTAATGAGTTAAAAGACTATTGCTATATGCTTATTTATCACACAATATGCTAGGTATACCCAAACACACATGATACATAATGCACCCATCACTGTGATGGTAGAATGGCAATAATGCACAATGTATAGATAATCACAGATTTAAACACATGCTATACTAATGCAGCACCATACAGAACATTGTCTCATTTCATCACACCACAGGAAAAGACTTAGTACTAGTATTATTTATTTTATTTTATTTTATTTTACATTTGTTAACCGGGAAATTCCGACTGGACCAGGTCCATTTTCAGCGGAGGCCCGGGGAGAAAAGCTCCAACATCAAGTTATACAAATACAGTACATCCAGCATAATACACAAAACAGGTTACATCATGTATGCTGAGCATAGTAATATAACAAGAATTAATAAAAACACTCCAGGTAAAAGATATAGAACATGGGTAAAAAGACAATGTCAGTCATACTTTGGTAAGAAAAGAAAATATATCAAGTAAGATTCTACAGTTAAAAGTACCCTTTCAGGTGACCAAGCCTATAGGGGATTAGAAATGCAAATTTATCAAATGGCATCATCAGTATTAAACAAAGTATTTCTCTTATAAAAATGAATAGAAGTTCTTGTAAGAGGTATTCCAAGCTATACATGTACACAGCAGATAGCTGGGTGACAACTTTCTTACCTAGATGCACATTCACAGTCATACTGACACAACTGAGTCTAAGGGATAATGGCTGTATTTGAACTGACTAGCTAAGATCACAAGGTACAGAACACTGCCCGAATCACATGTGCCATAGCACGTGTTGGTTTACAAATGTAACAGTGTACATTTGAATGGATGCCATATGGTGATGTTTCAGCTTAAAAGGAAAGGAAGTATTTGAAGACCTCAATAACACTACACAGCTACATATCCTGCATGCATTACAAGCGTTGTCAACACAGCACAACACAGAAACATGCATTCCACAGTAGTCAATCATTGCTGGATTCAAACCACTTACCTATTTATTTACTTACACATTGGGGAAAACAGTATTGATAGCCAGTGCCACAGAATGTCATACTACAATGGTGAGCATGATGTAATCACTGTGTATCCAAAACAAGATTTTGCCTGAAGATACTAGAAAGTTATAGGGTAGCCCCTACCAGTGAAAATATATTTCCAAAGTGGAAGTTTACAAAAAAGGTATTGTCATAAAGCCAATTGTATATGACAGTACACATAATATAATAATCACATTATTTAAGCATAATATAATAATCACATTATTTAAGCAAGGCTGGATTTGTACTGTCTTTCTATACAGTTTGAGAAACTAGAAAACATAGCATTATCAGTGTGTTGCACAGAAGATGTTTGTGGTAAACAAGGGATAAGAAGATTCCTCTCCCGGTGAAAAGTTCCTTGTAAATTGAAGCAGATATGACACTTGTGTTAATTAAGCTATATATATATATATTATATGTATATATATACATATATATATATATATATATATATATATATATATATATATATATATATATCTTTGAACCATATACATGCACACATATGCAAATTCAACTTTGTTGGATTTGAACCCCCTATCTACCTAGTTACAAAACCTAGGCAACACATTTCATAGCAAGGGCTCATCTACTCTCTACCCTCCTTTACGCCTCACCAATATTCACTAACCTCAGAAAATCTGACTTAAGCTGGAATCCTGTTATAACAAAATCACAAAATTTGCTACTAACCTCCCTTACAGATCACATCACTGTACAGCACTTCATAAACTAAACTGGATTGAACTACCTCATCTCCTTATCTCTCAAGCAACTAACATTCATTCATTGTATCTTACACCATCCAGACTACTGTCCATCACTTAAAAACATACTTCAGCCATACTCAAACAACAGAACACTAAAATCCTCCAACAAATTCCTACTTACAGAAACTAAACCTAATAACTATTATGACAATTATCTGTTCTCCTGCCAAATATCCAAGTCCTGGAATTCCATACCTCAAATGACACTAAACACTAGCAATATATCCAAATTTAAAACGCTGCTTAAGGAGCACCTAGCTAGCACTTGGTTCTGCTCCTACACTAACCCAGGCTGACCTGTTCTGTCCATCCCTTTTCTTTCAACCATAATTATCTTTTTTTTCTTTTTATATTCTAAGCTGCTTTTTTAGCACCCACCAAATGTCAGCTTCTGTCTACATAACTCTGATTTAATCATGCACCTCTCTCAAGTCTTTTATATTCATCTTCTTTCCCTCCTTATCAACTCACCTCTACACTGCCTTGCTGTCACTGTTTTAAGTATACGTGCCACTAACATACCATCTAATTTTTCTTGCCTTTTATACAATAAATGCTTTTAATAATACTTTCCTCCTACATCATTACATTTCACCTAAAAATCTACCATTTCCCTATGATGGTACAATCTACCTTTATCTGTCAGATTGCTAATTAACCTTTTTTTTTCTACTCAGAGTATTATTGCTGTATATTTTATGTTTTGTTAGGCATCTTTTTGTTTTGTCAATTAATTGTTTGTTTTTGTCAATTAGTTGTTTAGCTTACATACTGCCTGTATTTCTTGTATTATCATGTAATGTGTTTTCTTGTATTGTATTGTAAAACTGTTATGTGTTTTTGGTATTGTAATGTATTGTAAAATCGTTATATGTTTCTAGTATTGCATTGCATGAATTTGCATGTAATGTTTTTTTTTGGAAAGGAGCTTTTCTCCCCAAAACTCAGTTGAAAATGGGCCTCTGGCCCAGCTGGACATCCCCAGTGAACAAATGGAAAATAAATAAATAAAAAACATAGTATTAACCACAAACTCCAGAAAAGAAATTTTTATAGTGAGAGAGTGCACTTATGAAAGGATGACCTCACTGTTGTGTTGCAGAGAAGATGTTTGTGGTGAAGCTGATTTCAATGCTACTCCTGAGTAAAATTAGATACAGCTTGTCTTTTGTGGAAGCTATACATCTTTGGCATTTAAGCCACACACACAGTTGACCACTTTGAGATTTGAACTGTCTACCTATCTAGTTACATGGTCTAGAGAACACAATATTAAGTGCAAGCACCGCAAAATATGTCTGACTTTCAAAGGGAGAGAGTGCATTTTTGACAGAATGACCTCATCAGTGTGTTGCAGATAATATGTTTTTGTTAAAAGTGGAATGAAAAGCAAAGGGAGCTGTGTTTAACGATAAAGCTTTCTTCTGAATGGAAGTGGCTAGAGTACATAGGTTTATAGGTTCATAGAAGGTTACTAGGCTAGGTGCACTAGAGCCCTTACAAGCCTAGCCATGTTAACAATGAGTTGCCTCAATTGTCCTTGGTTTGCTGGGCATAATTTGCAGACCAAGTCTATGATAATCACTGATTACCCCTGCTCATGATGGACATGGGTGCCAGCCCTGGGGTGAATTTTTGGTCTCCCTTTCATTTGTCCATCTTGCACTTGAATATGGTCAGTGAGGAACTCTGCTTCATGTGAAATGGAAGTTTATTCTAGAATAGTGACAATCTCTGGGAGATACATTTGTCTCTCCAGCTGGTTCTGTAAATATCATATGCTAAGTTAAGATCCCTAGAGTGAATGACTCTTGCACAATTTGACATGCGGATGTGCATCATATCCATCAGGGCAGGGTCAGAGAATGCTCAATAGGCCAGGCACAAATCACCTCTCAGCAACCTATATAATGGAGAGTACAGTGACAGGGCTTTCAGTCTATATACATAAGTCATGGTTTGGAGGCCCTATATATTCTAGGTGAGAAACCTCTTTAGTGTCTCCAGCTGCTGCCAGGTGTTTGGTGATGTACATGCAGAAGGGAGCATTGTCCTCTATTAATGGATTAATGAGAATCGAGTACAGTGAAGTTATAATATGACAGCAACTGAGACCTGGTTCAAGACTCCAGAGATCACCCCTGCAATACCAGGTTACAACTCTTTCCACACTTTTCGGCCACCAAACCAGGACCGAAACACTAAAGGTGGAGGAGTGTCCATATTCAGCAAGGATATTCACACCACTAGGCAAGTTGCCCAACACAATGCATCTGAAATTCTCCAGGTGCAACTAACACTAGGTAAGACTGCAATCCAAATTGTAACTTGCTACATATCCCCCACCATGCCCCAAGATTCTCACTACACCTTTCTGAACATACTGGAAAATATTAAGATTCAACCAAACACCCTAATACTGGGTGATTTCAACTACTCTGCCATTAACTGGGAAAATTACTCGTATACCAGCACCTTTGCCCAACAGTTCTTGGAATTAATAAATTCCAATGCCCTGGATCAACTAATCCATAGTCCCGCCAGGGGCTCCAATATCCTAGACCTGGTCAATACCAACATGGGAAATCAATGCTCCACACCTATGGTCGCCCCCTCGTTGGACAGGTCTGACCATAAGCTAATCACTCTTGACATCCACATCCCTCACCCACCTCCCAGTAAGGAAACCTCCATAAAAAAACTCCCCAAAGCTAACTCCATGCTACTCAAGTCAGAAGTGACAAACTCCATGACACCCATGCAGACAGGAACTGAAAGTTCGACTGCTGGATCCTACACTAAGGCATTGTATGAGCACATCCACTGGTGCATGAATTGTGCCATCCCAAATAGAACCAAGATGATCTCCTCCAAAAAAGGGAAGCCAATCTGGTGGTCCCCTGCCATAAACAAATTTTACAACAAAAGGAAGAAACTGTTGCAGAAAAGAGGAAAATCCTAAGATGCAAAAAACTCCCTTACTAGCTTCAGTAAGAAGCTGAGATCCCTCATAAAATCTTCAAAAGCTAGTTACGAAAATACAATTGCCAAAGATTCCAAAGACAGCCACAAGGCATTTTATAGCTACATCAAGAATCTAAATGGCAATGCTCAGATCTGTTCTGAGCTACAACAGATTGGCATTAAATATACTGATCCCAAGGATATTGCCAATATCCTGGCAGATCGATTCAGTTCCAAATTCACCCCCCTCTCATCCCCTAGAGGGCCCATCTCAATACCGAAAGATTGCCAAATTCTGGAAATAACAGCCACAAAGGTAAAAAAGACACTCTCCAAAGCTAAGAATACAACATCCATGGGACCAGACGACATCCCGGGCTGTGTACTACATGAACTACAAAATGAACTGGCACATCACCTAAGTGTCATGTTTAATCATATCCTCACCTCAGGCTTCATGCCCACTGAGTGGCGCACAGCTACAGTTATCCCACTCCACAAGGGGGGATCCACCTTGGATCCTGGGAACTACCCCCCCCCCCATCAGCCTGATGAGCCTGATCTGCAAGGCCATGGAACTTATAAACAAAGACATTGGCAACTTTCAAACATGGGACCCCACCCAGTTTGGGTTCCTGAAGGGCCAATCTTGTCTCCTAAACCTGATTGACTTTTTCAAATCAGTCTCCAGAGCCGTGGACAAGGGTAAGGTGGTCCACACAGCCTATCTGGACCTTGTCAAGACCTTCAACACCATTCCCAACTCTGGAATCACAGATAAACTTACTAAGCTGGACATTAATCCCTATGTCACTCGATGGATTGCCAACTGGCTTACTGACAGAACCCACACTGCAAAAGTAGCAGACTCCAAATCCAGCTCCAAACAAGTGACAAGTGGAGTACCTCAGGGTTCAGTCCTGGGACCACTCTTGTTTGTCATCTACTTCTCTTAAGTACAGGCCAACACTAAGGGACTCTGGCTAACAAAGTTTGCAGATGACTGCAAACTGGAAGCCATAATTGAATCCCCAAATGATGTGGATATTCTACAAAAGGGCCTTACAGAAACAGATGCTTGGTGCCAGAGCCATGGACTCAAGCTCAGTGCCAAGAAATGTTTAGTTATCCCCTTTGGGAAAAAACATATACCCATGAATTACTTCATAGGTGGCAGTACACTAAACACCAAAAGTGTGATAAGAGACTTAGGGACACAGGTGGACAATGGTCTCACCTTCGATAACCACATCACTACAACAGTCAGGAAATCCTTCTATGTGGTCACCTCATCACTAAGGGATTTTCATCCAGAAAAAAGGAGGTCATTGTACCACTGTATTTATCCCTCATTAGACCCATTATAGAATACAATGTTCCATTTGGTATGTACCTCTCAAGGCATCTGCAACAACTGGAAAGGCCACAGAAATACCTCTCTAAAAGAATCACAGGCCTAAAGCAGATGCCCTATGCTGACCATCTAAAAAAACTCCAGCTATACTCTGTTGCATATCGTCTACTCAGAGGCGATCTCTGCTTAGCATACAAGGCCATGTCAAACCAAGAGCTGTTGGACATGCTACACTTAAAGAAATCCCAATCCCTCAGAGCCACACACTCCAAGGATCTAAACCTTGTTATCACAATGAACAAAACATGTTGGAAGGATAGGTTCCTGACTCAGAGACTCGCCAGACTCTGGAATAGACTGCCCATACATGTCAAGCAGACCGCCTCTTTGGCCCTCTTCAAAAGGAACCTTGATGATTGGATGGGCGATAGGAAATTCACTCCAGGAATCACGTCAGTCATCCTGCTAGACAAGGTCCAGGGAAGTAAATATTGTGGGACGAAATAGGAAGGAAATTGTTATGGCTAAGCTTGTATAGGTCCTAGGGCCGATAGCCTAGTAGCAACCTATGAACCTATGCACCTATCAACATTTATAGACCAGAATGCAATGCTCTTACTTATGAGATGTGCAACATAGAAGGCTTTCATTACCACTGTGGAAACCAAGTTCAGATTACTCTGTACCTGTGTTCCCAGATCTCGCACATGGGTTTAAACTTAGGGGTGGTGTCAATTTTGTAATTAGCAGGGAGTTCTACTTCACTAAAGGGGATAATAATGCATTTTTTTGTATTTAGTTTTAGACCATGATTTTGGTACCAGGCTTTTGTCTGTGTTAACCCCTCCTGTAATATGTTAACATCATTGGGGGACTCAATGACTGCACCTAATTTGCAAACATCAGTGATCTTGGTAAGCCAAAGATCATCTACTTTAGCCTGGATTTCCAAGAAATTTATTCCAAACAGTAAAAGGCCCAGCACAGATCCTTGTGGAATGCTTCTGATGACGGGTCTACTTGTAGAGGTGGAGTCACCAACTTTGACAGTATGTGTTCTGTCAGTGAACCAATCGGCTATCCACCTTGTGACATAATGGTTAATCTCCAGCTGGGAGAGTTTCTCAATGATGCTTGAGTGGGGGATTGTGTCAAAAGCCTTAGCTAAGTCAAGATAGGCAATAGGCATGGTCTTTCATTCATCCAGAGCTTTGGTAACTTTCTCAAAGAAGTCTGTTAGGTTTAATATGCATGATCTGTTGTTGAAGCTGTACTTACCTGATACTAGAACTCCTTACCTCACCTACCCACAAGTTCACCACTGTTAAATTTGAACCACCTACCAAACTAGTTACGTAATGTAGGGTACACAGAATGAATCACAGAAACCATAGGAGACGTCTGACTCTTAAGGGGATAGAGTGTACTTTTGACAGGATGACTTCAACAGTGTGTTGCAGAAAACATATTTGTCTTAAAATGGAATAAACTGCAGAGGAAGTTGTGTCCAAAGTTAAAGTTTTATCATGAGGGGAAGTGAACACAACACACCTGTTGCTGAAGCTTTACTTATTTGACACTAGAATTGCAGACACACACACACACACACACACACACACACACACACACACACACACACACACACACACACGTTTACTATTGTCAGATTTGAACCACCTACCTATCTAGTTACACAGTGTAGAGAACATAGTATGAATTGCCAATTCTACAGGAAATGCCCAACTTTAAAGATGTGAAAATGCACATTTGTAAGTAGTAAAACTTAACTGTTTGGAAGATCAGCTACTGTGCATCACACAAATGCCTGTGTCTGCACAGACAAATGTAACAGCACTGCCCAATGTAATGACATACTTTTCTGGTAACATCTATATATCGCCATTAGCGTATATTGCATTACTATAAGTGAAATGCACCAGTTTCACAGTGTAGGTGTTAGTGACAGTCACTGTTGTAAAACAGTGGATTCTCAAGCAAACATTCATAACAATTCATGCCGGAATGACTGCATGCACATTGTAGCTATTTATTTTGTCAGTGTCGGCTGTATTGGCTCATGCTTGCACAGTGTACATTGACAGTACAAACAGACGCATCCTAAATATGACAGTACACTTCTGTACAACATTCTTGGATTATGTGTGAAAAGGTTACACACCATTGTAACAAAATTGCAAGTGTAACTGTTGGAGTGCAGACATACATTAACAGTTTGAATTAAATGAGTCAACTTCACTGTGTAATCCAGATAACTTGTTGTACAACCTAGTCATATAATTCTTTGTTGTAATTTGTTCTTTATTTTCTCCATGAAGCACACTACTGACAAGATCATTTCAGTGGCTGATGGCAAAGTATTAACACATGCATGCTCATATCTCGGGATGTTGAACTTAGAGTGGGAATTAGCAGTTCTAGTATCAGGTAAGTACAGCTTCAAAAACAGATCATGCATGTTAAACCTAATAGACTTATTTGAGAAAGTTACCAAAGCTGACTGCCAACCTTCACACAAATAAGCAGTGCTCACATACAACCATGTCTGAATCTGATAGAATATTATATTTGCTTTAGTCATGTTCATGTGTCATGATTTACACATTTGTCATGACAGTTGCAGTCCTTCACTCCTTATATGTATGATACAGGTATATTATGAAACACATGAGAGATGAAGCATGTTATTGCTGGTGGAAACATGGCTAATGGAATCAGTATTGAATAAAGGAGTATTATTTGATGATACAAAAGAGATGTGAAGAAGGAGACATTTGGAGACCGGTACAGATTCAGAAATACTATGAGATTAGTTTATGGTTTATCTCTGCATATACTTGTGTTGTGTTTTATTATCCTGCATATATTTGTGTTGTGTTGCATTGTCCTGCATTTCCTGACCTAATTATACATTTAAAAAATCAAATCTATGTCTTTTCCTAATGCCTCCAATTGTCAATGATTCTCAAGACAGTCTCAAGTGTAGGGATGACAAGAACAAACATTAACATGCAGAAATGTGTACATCTTTTGAAACTGTAAACTTCAGCTGTGTTGCTGTGTATAATTAAATGTTTCCAATATAAATGAAGACCATGTAAGAAAGTTTAAATGTGATGAGGACATAAGGAGGGTGCTGCTGCTTGACAACATATACAGCATGCACTTACACACATGCTATTAATATGTGAAAACATAAAATAAATGTATCACATATGTGGATTTGAACCCTTGACAGTATAAAATAAAAGTCTATAGACAGGAGAATTATGTCAGCTCAACACACAGATAACTCAAGAAATTGCAAGTTTAAATGACACAAATTAATACATATGAATTGACAATGATAACTTGAAGAAAGGGAAAAAGTATGCAACGGTTTTCATTTCAGTAAAGGCATGTGTACATCCCTTAAGGTATATCCTACATATAGCAACTTAATACATATGTTACACAAACTATCTCATGATAGTACTCTCAGTCTGTATTTGTATACAGCAGCATGGCTAAGCACATATGCACAACATGAACCATGCTAGTGTGGCTGAAATTAAAATCTTCAGCTTTTGCAATAAAATGTGAATCAACATTTACTGTCACTCACCATTGGTACACAATGCCAAGCTTTGCACAAAACCTGATGACATTAAATGGGAAGAGAGACTGGGAGACAGGGACAGAGTCATATGAAGAGATTTACTTATAGTACATTTCTGCACATATTTGTGTTGTGTTAATCTTTTGTTTGCCATCATAATTATACTGTTATGGTTGGTACAAGACTATGCTCCCCATAGGGAGCAAGCAGATTAATTTGGCAACAGGAATATATATATATATTTATTTTTTTTATTTTACATTTGTTGACCGGGCTAGTCCAGCTGGATACATATCCCTTTTCAGTAGAGGCCCGGGGGAGAAAAGCTCCCAATAATAAGAAAAGTTAAGAACTACAAATTGATAGAAATCTTACATTGTAAAGAATAACAAAACAGTAAAAAACAGTATATACATGCCAGTAGAAAAAAAAATCATAGGTTTAATTGGTCACAAAACTAAGGTACATAAGGAGGAAGTAAATTCAATGATAATAGTTGGGGAGAGAGAAGCGAGTAGGAAGCTGTGATACTTATGGGAATTAATCTGGGTTTGGACATGGGCATAACCAGTGGGACTTGAAATATTCTCTAAGATTGTTTTTGAATAGAGTGAGTGAAGTCATGAGTCTAAGGTTATTGGGAAGGGAATTCCATAGCTTTCCAATAGAGTTAGCATAAAGAGCATCGCCACCTGTGTTGTTAGATTTGATGGTTAATACTTGAATACTATTTGATGACCGAAGGGAACTGAGGTTGGTGTATGGGGTCAGGATTTTGGTCAGTGAGGGGGTTTTGGCAGGTTGATGAATTATTTTGAATGCTTCCATTAGTTGATTAAATTTAAGAAGATTGGGCAGTTCTAACCAGCCGAGTTTCTTGAGGTTTTGGCAATAGCGTGTTAATAAAATGTGTAGCCAACATTTACACAGAAAGAAGTCATACAAAACATTCAATAAAACATTGACATACATCTGGATTTGAATCCTTACTCTATTCCAAAATAAATCTACAGACCTCAGTATTGTTTAACCACACCACATAGGAACCTGAACTTCATAAAGTTCAGATCTGACAACAGATTATAACAAAGGTGAATGTATATATTAGTCTTCATCACACTCATGACAATTGTAAAATCTCATAATGTGTACATTACATCCAGTAGCATAATAAATATGCAACATTAAAAAGTGATGATATAGAAGTGGAAAAACAGAGAGATATCAAGACAGGGACAGAGAGAGGCAAAGAATGCAATATTTTTCTGGGCCATATTTTAAAATCTCTGTGGTGTGTTACTGGTTTGTTTTCCTAACAAGTAATCTGTCATGTTATATAAAATCAAAACAACAGGGAGGAAACAATGGTCAAAAGGTTGAAACGTTGAAGACATAAGCAGAATTATTGTTAGTTAATAAGATAAGTAAGTAAGCAACACTTACACGCATAATAGTAATATAAATAAAACACAAGTTATGACTTTCACATATTCCTGGATTTAAACCCTTGACACTGTGCTAAAAAGCATTTTACAGAGATGTGAATTATGTCAACACACCATATGGGAAATTTAACTTTGCAACCTTAATTTTACTGTTTGAAGGGACAGTCACAGAACAATGAAGCAAGAAGAATGTAGGCATTGGTGGTCATCACAGTAATGACAAGTTTAACATTACATGAAGGGTAGATTACAGACAGCAGTATAATAAATTATCCAATGCAGAACACAGATTTGTTATCTTAGTGTGTTATGTGTAATGATTTGCACATTTGTCATGATGACTGGAACTTCTGGGCACATTGCTTCCTAACAATATTTGCAACTTGATTATCCCATATGTTGTCTATTCAACTCATCAGGCTGTTCAAGAGAAGATTACCTTGGCTGAAGATAGCACAGCAAGGCTAAGCACAGTAGCATGAAGGGCACCAGAGTAACACGACCAAAGGCAAAAACTCACAAGAATTTGCTATAAGCTGTGTACTTCCATTCCTCCTAAGTTACAGGTGCCAGACATTGTGCAAATGCTGAGGAGACAAACTGATGTCACAGAATGGGGGGAGACACATACGCAGGGGAAGATTGATCAGGGAGAAAGTAAATTATTGCAGAAGCAGGGTAATGGTGCCACAAAACAATATGTAGGCCACAGCCACACAGAAAATAGTTTAATAAAAACAGTTTGACATATGTGTGGATTGGAACCCTTGAAAAGATGCAGAAATTAGTGTGTAGACTTGACCATTATCCCAGCATACCACAAAAGAAGTCATAATTCATGCAGTTTAAATAACACAGGTAGGGACAGTGGCAACTTACTGATGAAGAAAGAGTGGAGAGAATGAGAGAGAGAGAGAGAGAGAGAGAGAGAGAGAGAGAGAGAGAGAGCGAAATATCAAGTTTTGTTTATGGAGCATTTAGGATCATCTTTACAGTATGCTACTCCTAGAGATTCACAGGTAGATACTAGGCTAGCTGCTCTTGAGGGCCATTTTAATCCTAGCCAATTATCTTTTTTTGTGGTCACAATAACCTGTCCCATTTTATTATAGTTGGTCTTACCAATGCTATGGTCAATAATTATATATTACCCCTAATGAAAATAACTGGGATCATGCCATAAATAATTTGATGGAACCCATGCACAAGATAAAAAATTTAGTTGCTTTGTTTGATCATTAGCAGTACAAGGGACAGTCCTGGGGTAACTTTTATGTTTCCCATCCATACATCTAAATTGTGCTTGAAAACAGATAGAGATGAACATTCTTTTATGTGGATGGGGAGTCTGTTCCATGGCAGTAATATCCTCTGTGACATACAGCTGTCTCTCCAAAGTGTTCTGTTGATGTTGTAGAAGACATTTAGATCCCTAGATGGAGTATTTCTGCTGCCATTTGACTTGTTGATGTACGGTAAGTCCATCGGTAATGAGTTGGAGGATGCCTTGTATGCCAGACACAGATCACCTGTTAGTAGACTGTAGGATGCCAAGTGTAGTGACAGCTGTTTCATCGCTGTCTAAGCTTTTCTAAGCTGTGCCTTAGCTGTCTCCTCATCATTACTCTGTCAAATTCTGTACAATACAATGCTTTCTATAGGAAGCAAGAAGGTGTAGTAGAGTAAAAACAAGATTAAGACACAAACAGGATAAACGTGGTTTACTATGTCTCCCTGTTGAGTATGGAATGTTTTTGCAAATAGTTTCTTATCATGCTGCTCTAATGCTATATTCATGAAATGTGTTCTCTGGACATAAATACAAATGTTAACATCTAATAGGCATATAAAATGACATGAAATAATGATCTGACATACAGCTGTAATCAAAGCCTTAACACTATACTAAAACATCAGTCTACAGAGAGGAGAATTATCTCAACACACCACATAGGAACTTGTACTTCATTACATCCATCAGCCTAAGAACTGCTAGAGTAACTGTTTCATTTCCCTTAGTCTGCATTTGCTCTGTATTCCTCGCCAGTATTTGCCACAGGGCGTGCAACACCATTCACCATCAGACAGCAATGGTGCATGTTACCAAGCTCTGCACAAATACTGAGGACAAAATGCGAAGGCTTTTTAATTTGCCATTTCTGGCCACGTGTTATGTGCGCTTCTATTTTTTGACCTGATTAAATGAGTGAGAAAGGGCTTGATAGGGAAGTAGAGAAAATGAGAGGCTAGCAGAGGACAGGACACAGGGAAAAAATACAGGTAAGAGACCACCATAGCTAGTCACTTCTTCACAGAATAATTGTTTAAATAATTGCTATACAATGTATTGTTTGTGAGTTCATCTTTATATTTATGAAATACATTATTTTCTGCTTCTTCTTTTGTGCATTATGTACTCCTGGGCTGAATGTAAAAATGGTCCATTTGGATTAGTGTTCTATCTTGGTTAACAAAGCCAAAAATAAAAAAATTAACATGTTAGAGAGTAATTCAACCATGAAGATATTAAGTATCCCTAACAATAACCATGGACTGTTAAAAGCTGCTTACTAACTACAGCTTCTTCTTTTGGCTGCTCCCATAAGGGGTCACCATAGCAGATCATCTGTTTTCATTTCTTCTTGTCCTCTGCATCCACCAACCACCTGCATGTCCTCTCTCACCACATACATAAACGTTCTCTTAGGCCTTCCTCTTTTCCTCTTGCCTGACATCTCCATCCTTAGCATCCTTCTCCCAATATATCTAGCATCGCTCCTCCACACATGTCCAAACCAGCACAATCTCACCTCTCTGGCTTTGTCTCCAAACCATCCAACCTGTGCTGACCCTCTGATATATTTATTATTAATCCTATCCATCCTCATCACACCCAGTGCAAATCTTAACATCTTTATCTCTACAACCTCCTACTCAGCCACCTGTCTTTTTGTCAGAGCCACCATCTCCAACCCATATAACATAGCTAGTCTCTCTACTATCTTGTAAACCTTCCCTTTAATTCTTTCTGGTACTCATTTATCACAAATCACCACTGGCACTCTTCTCCACCCACGCTACCCTGCCTGAACTCTCTTCCTCACCTATTCTCCACACTCCCTGTTTCACTGAACTGTTGATACCAAGTATTCCATCTCATCCAGCTTAGCTAACTCTACTCCCTACATCATCACCATTCCTCCAGCCTCCTTCTCATTTACACACACATATATTCTGTCTTGGTCCTACTGACCTTCATTCCTTTTCTCTCTAGACCATATCTCCATCTCTCTAGGGTCTCCTCAACCTGCTCCCTACTCTCACTACAGATCACAATGTCATCCCCAAACATCATAGTCCATGGAGACTCCTATCTGATCTTCTCTGTCAATCTGGCTATCATCATTGCAAATAAGAAAGGGCTCAGGGCTTATCCTTGATGTAATCCTACCTCCACCTTAAATGCATCTGTCACTCCTACCGCAGACCTCACCACTGTCACACCACCCTCATACATATCCTGTACCACTCTAATGTACTTCTCTGCCACTCCCGACTTCCTCATACAATACCACAACTCATTTTCAGTAACTCTGTCATACGCTTTCTCTAAGTCCACGAAAGCACAATGCAACTCCTTCTGATCTTCTCTATACTTCTCCATCAACACATTCAGGGCAAACAACATATTTGTAGTGCTCTTTCTGGCATGGAACCATACTGCTGCTCACAAATTACAGCCTCTCTTCTTAACCTAGCTTCCAATTCTCTTTCCCATAACTTCATGCTGTAGATGATCAATTTTATCCCTCTGTAGTTACTACTTCTCAACTCCTCAGGCATTCTCTCATTTTACAAGATTACATTAAACAATCCGGTTAAAAACTCAACTGCCATCTCTCCTAAACACCTCCATGTGGGTTCCTATCACACTTACAAGTTTGAACCTGATATGGTCAAGACCATAAGTTCGAATTTGTAACAGTATGAGCATTTCAATGGAAATCTCCATAAGCGGAAGTTTCCATTTTGTTCAATGGGGGAGTTGGTATATTTAAGTAGCAGGGGGTGTGGGGGATACAGCCCCCACATGGGGGGTGCAGGGGGGCTTGCCCCCCTGCTTAAAACAGTTTATTTTGTTTTCCGTTGTTTTTTTTTTATCCATAGTAGAAGTTTTGTAACTTTGAACATAATGGTTTGAACATTACTTGTTCAATGTTATCAGACTTCAGCTATGTGATATAGACCCCTCCACGCTTCCACAGGTAGTCATCTGGACCAATAACCTTTCCATTCTTCATTGTCTTCATAGCTGTCCTTATGGAGAGGTTATTGGTCCAAATGACATACCTGCTTGCTAACTACAGATCTCTACTTATTAAGATCAAAATAATATAAATGCTATCTGTTCACATGACAATCAGATACAGTAAGAAACAGTAATGTGTAGTAACAACACATTACTGCATTACAAATTTTGAGACACAGAAATTTTTTTTTGTGTATTTGCCTTACTTCATTGCAGAGTGTGAGAGGATTAGAGGATTAGTAATCTTGTTTAAGGTTTACATTTCCATTAAGTACAAGACTAGTATTTATGAAACAGCTATATTCTTCTATGCACTTGCAGAATTGTCTGTACGTCTCCATTATCTTAGTGAATGAGCTAAGTGCAATAATTGATGTAAAGATGGCTCCTTTATCAGGGGTGGGGGTGAAAGTCATCATTAGCAAGAAGAAAAAGAAATCTGAAGAGTACAATGCTGATCACTATTTTGCATAAGAAATCATTGTGGCTTCGATTTCTAAGTGTACACCAGTAATGATCCACTTGTTTGGGGAGATTTCTCCCTTCTTCAAGTTTAAGAGACCATGGAGATGTTATATATAAATTCAAGTGTAGGGGACTTGCCCTTCTCATCAGGGGAGCTGGGGGGCTTGACCACCCTGTAAAAACACTTTAGGTTAATTTTTTAACATTCCATGTTTTGACCATTATTTTTCATCATTTCATCTCCTCACCAAAGTGGCAGTCAGTGTTTCATAAAATAATCCATAAAGTTAGCTGGAATGCTGAAAACACCAAGTTTACCAATGAGAAACTGACATGCCTTTTTATAGATACTGGAGGGTATAGTTTTGGTAGAAATCATGCTTATGAGTTTGATTGTGGGCTAGTAACTACATTAACAACTGTCTGTAACAATCAGGGTATAAAACTAACTGTGCTGCTTGCATCACCTTTAATATTTCTATAAAGTTTGCACAGTTTATTTCTGCTGATAAGCCCCAAGTCTGTTTCTCTTAAGACAGTAATAGACAAAGAGAAAACTATTTCTGAGTACTCCTATTAAAGAAATCAATAGTAAAATAGTCAAAAAATATTTGCTAACCCCTCAGCCAGCAATGAACACCCACTTTGAGTTTTGCCTTTGCTTTATTGTCTCCCATGCCTCACCCACCCAGCATCAGCAGTTCTTGTGGCCTAAAAAACTATGTAATATCTACTAAAATATCTACTGTTCTAAAGTAAATTATCTCTAGCCTCCTACTCGGGTCCAAAAACAAATCAAGAGCCATCTAATTTAACAGCTCTCAGCTAAGTGCCCCCATGGTTTCCCTCTCGGCAAACAAGTCCTCCACTTCCAATGGAGAACCTGTGGTCTTATAACTGACACTTAATCTCAAAGTAAATTATCTGTAGCCTCCTATGTGGGTCTCAAAGCAAATCAACAGCCATCTAACTTAGTAGTTCTCAGCAAAGTGCTCCAAGGCTTCCCTCTCGGCAATCAAGTCCTCCACTTCCAATAGACAGCTTGTGGTCTTATACCTGACACTTAATCTCAAAGTAAACTATCTGTAACCTCCTACTCCAGTCCCAAAACAAATCAACAGCCATCTAGCTTAGCAGTTCTCAGTAAATTTCCCTGTAGTTTCCCTCTCATCAAACAAGCAGTCCACTTCCAACAGATAGCCTGTGGTCTTATACCTGATACTTAATCTCAAAGTAAATTATCTGTAGTCTCCTACTTGAGTCCCAAAACAAATGAACAGCTATCTAACTCAGTAGCTCTCAGCAAAGTGGCCCCATGGTTTCCCTCCTGGCAAACAAGTCCTCCACTTCCAACAGACTGCCTTTGGTCTTGTACCTGACACTTAATTTCAAAGTATGTCTTAAAAAAGATGTTTTTTAATGTGTATCTGCTAATATATTCTGCTGTACTGTTGGGAAAGAAGGGCTGTTATAACCACCAGAACATGCTAACCCCCCCCCCCTCAAAAGACCTAACACTACCTCTAAGAATTAGCACTCAACTTAATTCTACTACCTCTTTACAAATAGTAGATAAAGAAACTGTCATTTTTTGTATACTCTTTATCCTTCTGTAATTTCTTTTGGCAACCAGTGTAAGTTCCTCTAAAGGTTCAACCTTCCTCTTCTATTTTAGTTTCCTGGTCTATTTTAATTTACAGAAATACTAGAATTGTTCATACCTACTGATCTTTTTTTTTTTTTGTTTTTTGGATTGCAAAAGCCTTCAGTGGGTGTACTTTTCTCTCCATAAAATCTTTTCACTCTGTTGTCTTACAAAGTACAAGGAAACCATTACCCATAATATGTTTGTGTTATACCCTCCTCCCATATTCCCTTGTGCCACTTAAAATCATCTCCAGGGATTGGCACCATTCCTTTCCTTTCTTATCTCCCACGCCTCACGCACCCAGCATCAGCAGTTCTGGTGGCATAAAAAACTATGTAATATCTACTAAAATATCTGCTGTTTTAAGGTATGCAACTCAAATTTCCTATATGACATTGTAAATGATTATGTGATGTAATTTTTCTGCACTTAAAATTGATATTTGGCTTGATGGTAGAATTACAGTACTATGGGTTGTATTTCCTGCAACTTAGTCTCTAACTTATACAAACATGAATAAGCAGCTATTATTGTCATTGTAGACTTAGATGACTATGATATTTACTGATTGCGTTCTATATTTAATAACATGGTTAAGAAATTGAACTGTGCATTGGGACTATCATTGCAGTAGATGATAGAATGTAAAATGGAATGGTCTGTGTACTAAATGATACTGTCGTGCTATGCTGGCATTTTTGTAGGGCTCATATCCAGTGAATTACTGCACCCAGGATGCGGCAGCAGTATAATGCTTAGAAATGAATCACTGCACTGCTGATAATTAGTTTCATTGCTGCTTCTGGTTTATTACTAACACTCATCTGACATGTGGAACAGACTCTAAATATCAGTTATTTCTTGTTGTCAAACAAGAATGCTAGCTGTAAAAACTGTTTTGTAAAAAGCTATTACATATGTTGTATACAATATTAACACCTATGTCTTTAAATGCATTACATTTTTTACTAGCCATCTTACTTGTTGCCTAATCTCATTAATATTACAGCTATCTCTAACCCTGTATTTCCCCTCTCTCCTACCCTGAACTCTTTTTCACTCTCCATTCTACTATACCTGCAATGTTCCTGACTTCACATATTTGCTTTTTTTAGGTAAATTATCTGTTGCTTCTTACTCGGGTCCCAAAGCAAATCAACAGCCATCTAACATAGCAGTTCTCAGCAAATTGCCCTGTGGTTCCCTTCTTGGCAAACAAGTCCTCCACTTCCAATGGGCAGCCTGTGGTCTTATACCTTACACATAATCTCAAACTATGTCTTAAATAAGATGTTTTCTTAATGTGTATCTGTTAAAATACTCTGTCGTACTGTAGGGAAATGAGGGCTGTTAAAACCACCAGAACCTGATGACACCCCTCCCAAAATACCTAATACTACCTCTTATAATTAACACTCAACTCACTTATAATACCTCTTTACAAATAGTAGATAAAGAAACTTTCATCCTTTGTATACTCCTTATCCTTCCCTAATTTCTTTTGGCATCCAGTGAAAGCTTCTCTAAAGGTTAATCCTTCCTCTTCTATTGTACATTTCCCTGGTCTATTTTAATTCTCAGAAACACTTGAATTTTTCATACCTACTGATTGCTTTTTTTTGGATTGAAAAGCCTTCGATGGGTGTAGCCCCACTGCAGTCACCTTCGCTGTGCTTGGGTTCACTATACTCCCCTATTCTACCCCCATTTCCACCCACTCCCTTTCCAATGACGTTATACCTATCTTAGTCCCTCCCCCAATCTACATCAACCAGTAATGTCCCTCATAGCATAACACTATCCTCTCCTTGCTCCCTCCCTGTAATTTCTCATTCATATTAAAACCTTCCACACCTACCCAGTCCCTGACTAAAACCTACCTAGCTAATATTCTCATTCATTCTAGAACCTTCCACACCTACCCAGTCCCTGACTTACAACCTACCTAGCTCTTTCCTTCCATCACTGCTTCTCCACACTGTAAAAGATGACCTATCACTACTAACCTCATTACCTTTCTAAATATCCTTTTGACCCTTTCCTCATATTGACACAAACTACCTGCCTTCACACCTTGTTAGACATATCATCTCCATTATCATCAGCCCTAGCCATAGCAACATGTACACACACATGCAATTACTCAGACATCTAATTCTCCCTATTTAATTGTAGCAATGTATCTCTAACTAAACTGAGACTTTCTCCTATAAAATCTCAAACGTAAATTAGTACTATTTACCTTACATGCATTTAATTCAAAAACCCATCATCTACAAACAGTTATACATCATCTCCTACTACTTGCCCAATGTGGTGATATTCATCCCAATCCTGGCCCCAACAACTCACCAACATCCTTCCAATCCTCCAGCAATCAAAACCTATGTACAGTAAACAATAAATGCATGTAGTATATGTAATAAAATTACTGATTTCCAAGTCTGGCTGGCTTTACATACCTTAATGTTATGGTAGTAGCAGAAGCATGGCTAATGCCACATGTATCAGATACTGAAATTATTCCATTAGGTTACAACAGACTTTGAAATGATAGACTCCATAAAAAAGGTGGTGGTACAGCCTTAATTTATCATGAGTCCTTAACAATTATAGTCTTTCCCAAACCAGTTCCTAACTTTGGCAACATTGAACTACTAACTGCCTCCCTACACCTTAATAGCAATAAACAGTTATGTATTGTTGCTCTGTATATTCCCCCCAGGCCAAAATATCCCTATTTTAGAAGACTTCTTGTCTTGGGCAAACCAAAATATATTCAATGAAACTATCATTCTTAGTGACACAAACATTAATTTACAGAGCATAATCTCGAATTCTCCTGCAAATAGTATTAACTTGCATCGTTTTACTCAGCTTATCACAGGCCCTACATGTACCCCAACTAATCAATTTGAGTCATCCTTAGACCGGATCTCAGTATCTCATCCACATACATATTCCAACACCAGAACCCTCCCAAATACCTTAAGTGACCTCTCACCAGCCTTTACTCATAGAACCCATACTCAAATATCCAAAACGCACTCCTATAGAACATCCAAAAACCTTACAAACTTTAATCAAAACATGTTCATAAATACCTTAAAAGCTCATTACTGGATGCCAGTGAAAACACTACCTCTTGATGATGCTGTAAATTATATTAACAAGGTCTTTCTCGAGACACTTAATAGCCTAACCCCCATTCGTACCAAAAGAACAAAAGTAAGCCATGCCCCCAGCAAACAAAACAGATCAAACAAGGCATTCTTTCCAACGATCAAGCATGGAAAGAATGGCAAAAAAAGAGGACCCCAGAAAATGAAGATAATTACAAGCAACTTTGTAACAAAGCAAAAAAAAAAAAACTTGCAATTAATGACAAGAAAAAACTACTTCTCATCACAATTATCCAACCAAAAAAAATAAATAAATAACCCAAAAACCATTCTGAAAATCTGTCTCCTCCCTGCTTAACCCTGGAACCTCACAAAACTCAACACCTGCTCATGACAAAGATCCACAACAAATTGTCCATATGTTCAACTCTCACTTTATCAATACCATTCTTAAACTAGTTAAAGACCCATCTCCAAAAAGTTATCCAAAATCTAATAATTTGACAAACACCCCAAATCTAACCAAAGACAATCTCAGCCTCCTTTCTACCCCAACCAATGACACCCCTAACAATAACACTTTAATTCCTCCATTCTATATACAGCCAGTATCTACCTCCCTTGTACTTAAACGTTTGACTAGACTAAGACCACGCTCCCTCTCCGCTGATAATCTTCTATCTGGATATCTAAAACTAGCAGCTGGTTAGTATTTTTATAAACTGATCCATCTCAGATTCATATGTCTCCCAACTGAAAAAAAATCCATTGTTACTCCATTGCATAAAAGGAGATAATACTAATGACCTATCAAATTATCGGCCAAGCTCTATACTCTCGCCACTATCAAACATTTTAGAAAAATGTGTGCATTCTCAGCCTCTAAAGCACCTCTGTGACAATGATCTCCTTGCACCCGCCCAGCATGGATTTTGTCTGGCACATAGCACTACCACAGCTCTTCTGTCATTCACTGATACTGTGTATAAAGCTCTTGATGCTAGACTATCAACTACAGTACTCTTATTAGGTCTACCAAAGGCTTTCGACACAATAAGTTGCTTCAAAAACTAGAAATACTGGGATGCTCTCTAAATTCCCTAACATGGTTTTACAGCTACCTCAATAACAAAAACAATCTGTCAGATGGCAAACTAATCTATCGGAATACCTGGTCAGTAAAATAGGAGTTCCCCAAGGATCTATCCTGGGGCCTCTGCTTTTTAACATTTTCATAAATAACCATTACAAGGCCTCCCAACAAAGTACATTTGTCCAATATGCTGACAATTCCACAATCATCTCTTCTTCTCAGAATTTCTCTGACCTCCTTAGAACTGCACAAAATACCTTTACATCTATAGAAACTTGACTAAATGATGTTCAACTACTTCTAAAACCCCAAAAAACTAAACTCATGCTATTTTCAACAAAACCACCAACTCCAGACTTTAAAATTTACTCACAAAACAACACAGAAATTGAACTAGTGAAGACAGCTAAATTATTAGGCATAACTATAGACGACAAACTCACATTTAAGCAACATATTCTCAATACAACAAAAAGAAAAAAAAAACATTTTAATCTGAGGAAACTTCATAGACACAAACTCTATCTAGACAACCCAACCGGAATAAAACTTGCAAATACCCTACTTATCTCATTCCTCCTCAATGGAAGCAACATTTTCACCAACCTTCATACATATCTTAGTAATTTTTCCAAAACTCAGCATGGCTTTAGACCCTTCCACAGCACCACCACAGCACTGCTATCATTTACCGATATAGTTAACCAGCACGGAAACAAGGGACTATTCATATCTTCCATATTCTTAGACTGACCAAAAGCCTTTGACATGATAAACCACAGTGTTCTTCTTGAAACTCTATCTACCCTAAACTTAAGCTCCTCCTCCATATCATGGTTCAACAGCTACTTAATCTGGCCGTCAGCAAGCAGTCCTATGGCATGACCAGCTGTCCCCCCTGCTACCAGTATCCATAGGAGTTCCTCAAGGGTCCATCCTAGACCCACTATTGTTCTCTCTGTTTACCAACCAAATCTCTTCTTCCTCACTCACTGCATCAGTAGTACAATATGCAGAAGACAACACCCTTATATGCATCTCCCCCACCTTAAATGAACTGCTAACCCTAACCCAAAATAATTTTACTCTAGCCGAAACATGGTTCACTAACATTAAACTTATTCTCAATCCCCAAAAAACTAAAGTAATTCTTTTCAGCCCTCATGGAGCTCCTCCTCTAAACAATAGTTTTATCATTTACTCCAAAAGTAACATTCAAATCACTCCAACCACATACACTAAACTTCTAGGTGTAGAAAGAGACAATAACCCGAAATTTGACATCCATATAGCACAAACCATCAAGAAAGTAAACAAAAAGCTAGGACTCCTCTATAGGAACAAACAGTTTATCACAAAACATACCAAAGCTACTATTGCAAAGACTTATCTCTTATACATACTTCTCTATGCCTCCCCTATCCTTACTAATCTCCACCAAACTGATCTAAACAAAATGGAATCTTGTTATAACAAGATTAAGGGCTGGATTCATGAAGGCTTGCATGGAGTCTAAGAGTAGAGTAAGACTCCATGCAGCCAACATGTCCGCCGAGTGATCCAGGAACAGCCGGTAGGGGCGTACAACAGAGCTCCTAAAATGACTCTTACACGGACAGGGCTAGGATATGCAAATTACCTCAATTACAGGTGAAAGCTACGCAAATGAGGTAAATTTGCGATCCAGGAAACCAGAACCTGTCCGCGTAAGAGTAGTGTTATTTGCAGAAATGTACTTCGTTGACAACTGAGTACGGTTCTGCAAATAGCAAAACGGAGCCATGACAGCTCCAAAAAAAAGGATGCATCCAGTTGAGGAAGCAGGCCAATGGCCAAAAATATGGCCATTGGTAATGTTCACCGATGCAAAATAAAAATAAAATATTTTTTTTTTATCCCGATCCCCGATGTTTAAGTGTAGCGCAGAGCCACACAAATGCTCTGCACTCTAAAAAACAGAAAATCAATAATTAAAATCCACAAATGTGGATTTTATTGTAATTCTTAATTTACAATGCAAGGGAATGGCAGGCCGAAGACAACATGGCTACCGAGTAGAGGTTGCTAAGGGGGGAAGCTCAGTCTAAGAGATGCAACCAAGCATTAGTAGGCAATCATATGCAAGTGAGAATAAGGATAGTGAATCCCAAGTTTACATAGCAAATGAGCACAGTCAGTGGAGTGTAGGAGTAGGATGAGGGGAGTATCAGAGTAGAAGATAGGTGACATCACGAGGGGCGTATGTATGAAAGAAGTGAAGCTCATTGGAGCAGAGTGGCATGTGTTTGCTGTCAGTTACTCATCACTGGAAGAGGTGTGTCAACAGGTACCCTAGCTATAGGCAAGAAATTGAAGGTGTATGCCATGGATAACACTAACATTTCTTGTAGAAGTGCTTGCAACGTGTTTGCACGCGGGTGCGCGCCCGTACATCTGAGTAAGACTGTGTGCATGCGTGTGCGCCTGTGTGCGCGTTTATGCCGGAGTAAGCATGTCTAAGGTTGTTTAAAGTTGTGTAAGCACGTTTGCGCTGCTGTGCGCATGTTTTAGCAAGAATAAGCAAGTTTTAGTCTGTGTAAGCATGTGTGCGTGTGTGTGAGCTGGTGTGAGCGTGTTTGCACTTGTGTGCGTGGCGGTGCCCCCCTGAGGAAACAGAAAGGGAAAAGGAAGCACAACAAATAGTAGGAAGTTAACCAGGGAGTACTAGCAGAGCTAGCAGGTGAAAACAATCAGAATCAGGCAATTACACAGGCAGTACACTAGCCCAGCCCGGCCCAGCCCAGCACTTAAAACTCTGCAAACAACATTCCACTATGTTTCTCTCAGAGACACTGCAACACAGCAGTAAGCTAATAGAAGTGAAAACTGAAAAAGCTGTACTGAGACAAAGAAATGTTAGGGGCTGCTATTGCTGTTATAAGGTGACATATGCAACATGCTGAGGGTGTTGACAATGCGAATGCTGCTGGACAACCCACAGTGAGGAGACGGAGAAGAGTGTACAGGCCCAGGGTAACCTATCAGGGGCTACATGAGCTGGAGATAGTCGAGTGCTATAGAGTGGACAGAGACCTCATGCAGCAAATTGTTGAGCTGTGCAGGCCACACCTCACACACAGAGCCAACAGAGGGGAACCCATCCCAGTGGAAACCAAGGTATGTGTTGGCCTAAGAATATTAGCAACAGGTACCTTCCAGAGACCAACTGGTGATATGATGGGGATATCACAGGCATCAGCATCCAGGGTACTGCACCAGTTCCTGGATGCCATGTCAGCACATGTCAGTGATCATGTATATTTCCCCAATTCCCATGAGGTATTGGCCAGCAATATGCGTCTCTTCCAGCAAATAGCGGAATACCCTGAGGTAGTGGGTGCAATAGACTGTAGGCACATACGCATCAAAGCACCAGCCTGTGAGTGGGGTAGGGTTTACTTTAACCACAAGGTCTTCCCCTCAATCAACTGCCAGGTTGTGTGTGATGCCCAGGGCATAATACTGAATGTGTATGCTGGCTGCCCTGGAAGCTACCATGATTCCCATATCTAGCATCTGACACAGCTGTACCAGACATTTGCCAATGGGGACATCCCTCATGGTCACCTAGTGGGAGATACTGGCTATGCACTGGAGCCGTGGCTGATGACACCCATCAGAAATGCACACACACCTGAACAGGAATGCCATAATGAAGGCACACACACAAACACGAAATGTAATTGAGCGTGTGTTTGGGCTGTTCAAGTCATGGTTCCGGTGCCTGGACACATCTGGTGGAGCCTTGCAGTACTCATCAACTACATGTATCCAAATTGTCATGGTATGTGCTATGTTACATAATATGATCCTGCATAAACAGCTGCAGCAGGAGCAGCATAGGCCCGGGCCAAACAGCCCCCCACCAATGCCAAGGCCATCACAGGCAGAGCGTGACTTGGAGGAGGAACAACCTGAGCCTGCCCCAGTAGGCAGAAGGTGGAGTGCCCAGTATGCTTTGGCCATGGCAAAGAGGCAATGCATAGCACATACACTGGCTCAGCAGGAAACCTGGAAATGATACCTCTCCCTGACATGCACATATAGTAAAAGGGATGCCTAACTTGACACTACCTGTTTTCAAACATGTATAGGGAGTGTAGTATGTGCATCCGACATAGGCAGCCCTGCAGCACCTCCTGAGGCATGATTGCCATGTGTTAAGCAATATAAAGCAGTACTAAACAGCTTTTACCACCATTCAGTATATGTAAACAAAAGTTCACACACTAACTAGCACAACTGTGGTCAATGTTGAGCAATATTGGGCAACGTTCCACAATGTTGGTTAACGTTGAACAATGTTGGACAAGCTTGGTCTAAGTTGGGCATAGCTGAACAAAATCCATCATGCTCATATTTGCTCTACTAGCCCTTAAGCAGTCTGGTCTTCTCAGTATGAAAATATAAAGCAGTGGCAGGCCTCGAACCCAGGATACTGTGCACTACAGTCATAGTACTGAACCACTAAACCATGACAGTATTTCAGCAGTCAGCCTGTATGAAGAAATGTTGATAAGACTATGCAAAGTATCTCATGGAAACCCTGCAGGCACAGCATAATCCCTGTCGAGTTATGACACAAAGGTGAGCCATGCAGTAAGAATAGAACCTGATTTTCAACACACATATAGTATAAATGCTAATATTGGTCATGCTCACACACATCAATAAATGTAGTGGACCTCAGATAGCAACATACTGAAAGGTCACACTGGGCATGCTCACACACTTGAATAAATGAGACAAATGTCAGGCAACAAAACACTGAAAGGCCATACTGGGCATGCTCACACACTTAGGCCATATCTGAGTACAGCAGTGGGCCACACATATCCGGCAGTTGCATGTGTTAACCCAGGAACCTCTCACTATTCACCAATCCACCTTGTACACACAGTTATATGACAACAGACACATATATAATATAATATAGTGGAACCCTGTCATAATCAAATATGTTCTGCAGATACTTAGGTTGTTCATAGAAAGTGGGAAAGCAAAGAAGATAAAAAACCTGCAATCAGTATCATCAATAAACAATGTTCATCCCGAACATTATCATAAGGTTCAGAGGTTGATACTAGGCTATCTGCCCTAGGGCATGTATAAGCCTAGCCAGAGTGTGTTTGGCTTTCGCAACCCTGTTAGATTAGTAGACTGTGCCTGTGAATAGTAGGTCACACAAGATAGCCCATTTACATTTAGTTTATTGTGCCTCTGTCTAGCAGGGACCCAGAAGATATCTCAGAGGTAAACATACGATCACCCATCCACTTGTCAAGATGTCTCCTGTAGGTGGTCAGTGGGGGGCTCTGCCTATGCAGGACTGGGATCTCATTCCAGAGTGAGTGGAGCCTCTGGGATAAGAATCTGTCCCTCTAGCATGTCCTATTAATATCTGTGCTGAGGTTTACGTCCCTTGAGCGTGTAGCTCTAAGGGATTCGGACATCCTGAGGTGGAGCATGTCCATTAATTCTGGGTTCGACATGGCTTTAAACAACAGGCACAGATCACATCCGAGTAGGTGGTAAGTGACAGAGTAGAGCTGGAGTTACTTTAGCAGAACTGCACAGGGCATCTGTGTGAGTACCTAGATCTACTTGGTGAGGTACTTTTGTGGCCATTACAGTTACTGCAGGTGTTGGGTAAGGAACATCCCAAATGGGGCATCATATCCAATCATGGGCCTGATGAGTATAGGGGCACAATGACCTCACCTGATTTAGATATAAAACCTTATGGGGTAAGGTGGGCTATATAGAAGGTCTGTCTAACCACTTTGGCAACTTGATTGTCAAAGTCGAGAGTACTAACTACTCGTGTCCCCAAATCCCTAATAACTCCTACCATACTTAATGGATTACCACCTATGTGGTAATGTGTGGGCACGTTGTTATTCCCAAAGGGGATGACTATGCATCTAATGGCATTTAGGTGTAGGCCATGGCTCTGGCACCAGCTATCCATCTCTGTGAGACCCTTTTTGAGGATGCTTGTGCCAGCTGGAGAGTTGATTATGGCACCCAGTTTGCAGTCATCTGTGAACATGGTCAGCCATATTCCTCCTGTGTTAGCCTGTACGTCAGAGAAATATTTACTGAGCAAGAGAGGTCCCAGGACTGAGCCTTGTGGGATGCCATGTGTAACTGGTGTATATTCAGACATGGCACCTGCAATACTGACCATGTGGGTACTATCCCTGATCCAGTTAGCAATCCATCTTGTGACATATGTGTCGATATCGAACCTGGTGAGCTTATGTATAATGCCCGATGGGGTATTGTGTTGAAGGGTTTTGCGAGGTCCAGGTAGGCTGTGTGGACTACCTTCCCTATGTCTATGGACCTGGTAACTGTTTAAAGAAGTTGACCAGGTTCAAGAGGCAAGATCTGCCCACAACAAAGCCGAATTGGGTAGGATCCAGTGTCTGTAGGTTCCCGATGTCTTTGTGTATGAGTTCCATGATGATACGCTCCATAGCTTTGCAGACCAGGCTAGTTAGGCTTATAGGGTGATAGTGTCTGAGGTCCATTGTGCCACCACCTCTGGGAAGCGGGACCACTGTTGCTGTACACCATTCCTTGGGTATATATCCTGTAGTAGCTCTGATATTGAACAGTGACTTAATGTGAGGGTTACGTTTGTCATGAAGCTCATGTAAGACACAGGCCGGGACACCGTCCGGTCCCATTGATGCTGTGTTGTCTGCTTTGGAGAGGGCAGCACTCACCTGTTCATCTGTGATGTCAGGGAGGTTACACTCTGTTGGGATGGATATTTGCTCTTTAGGGGGGATGGGAGAGACATTTGCACTGAACCTGTTTGCCAGGATGTTGGCAATGTCTGTGGGTTCAGTGTATGTTTTGTCATTATGCAGTAACTCACAGCATATCTGGGAATTTCCACCCAGGTTCCTGACATAACTAAAGAAGGCCTTGTGATTGTCCTTAGTGTCTGGTGCAATTTTCCTTTAGAAGCGGGCCTTAGATGAATTCATGAGTGATCGTAGCTTTTTGCTAGTACTGATCAGAGATGCCTTCCCTTTTTGGGATTGTGCTCTATCATGTAGTAGCCTCCTCCTTTTATTGTATAGCTTATTTATGGCTGGGGTCCACCAGACAGGTCCCCTGCCTTCGGAGGAGTGAGTCTTGTTGTTATTTGGGATAGCATGATCCATGCATTCCAGTAGGTGTCCATAGAATGCGTTTGTAAAGGATTCAATGGTCTGAGCCATATTTACCACTGTCCTAGGGTCTTTGAAGGATACCACCTTGGTTTGGAGAAGTGTGACATTTGCTTTTGAGAAGTTATTCACCAAGATTACCTAGGATGGGGGTGGGGATGGGATATGGATGTCCAGTGAGACAAAATGTATGGTCTGATCTTACCAATGAGGGGTATACCTCTAGTGTGGAACATAGAGTCCCCATGTTGGTGATGATCAGGTCCAATATGTTTTCCCCTCTTGTGGGTGTGGTTACAAGTTGTGCCATAACATTTGAGTTTATAAATTCTAGCAACTGTTAGGTGAGGGTGTCGGGGCTTGAGTAGTATTCCCAGTCAATGTTTGGGTAGTTGAAGTCATCCAATATAATGGTGTTTGGAGAGACCTTCATATTCTCCAGTGTTCCCAGGAAAGCTGAGTGGGGTTCCTGAGTTTGGGAGGGTGGTCTGTTACGGGCTACAAACTGAAAGGCATTTTTGCCCACTGTTAGTTGCACATGTATGGTCTCTGATGCTTCGTGCAGAGCTACTAACCTGGAGGTGTGTGTATCTGTGATGTATATGGATACTCCCCCTATTTTTGTTGGTCGGTCCGAGTCTTGTGGCCGAAAAGCATGATATGAAGTATAACCTGGTAGTGCCGGTGTGCTTTCGGGAGCCTGAACCAGGTGTCTGTTACTGCACAGATATTGACATTCTCCATACTGAGGAGAGTCCTGAGTAAGTGCATTTTGAGGGTTAGACATCTGGTGTTGAGCAGCATTACCCTTAGTTTCTTTTACCTTGTAATGTCTATGGAGGTGGGTTTGTCTTTTGAGCCTTGCTTAAAAAAGGCACTATGGGGGTGGCAAGAGCCTTAGCCAGTATTTGAAAGTCTAGGGGTGACAGGTGCAAGCCGTCCATAGCAAAGCTACGTGGCATATCGAGCATGTCATCCCAGGCTGACAGACACTGGATCCCATTTGAATGACACCAATATGTTTACCAACTGTTAAAATTGATCAGTTTGTCTGTATACTGTGACATCATTCTTGGTGAGGGTAAGATGCTACACAAGGTCAGGGTCATACTGGCCTGGGCTATACGATCAGAGAGCTCCTCTATGTCTCTTGTCATGTAGTCCAGGGAGGAACGTCTGAGGTTATTCACACCAGCATGGACAATGATGGAGCCATATTTGTACTTGCTTTGGAGTGACCTGAGTGCATGTGTAATGTGACAGATCCTGGCACCTGACAGACAGCTCAAAGTGACCTTCTCCTTGTTCAGTCTAGTGAGTTGGACGTCAGTGTGTCTGACAATAAGAGTCACCTATTACAAGTGTATTAGGTGTGTTGTTTAGCCTTAAGGGCAGTGTCTGTGTGGCACACTGACTTTGTGAACTATGTGATATGTGGGTATTATTGTAGGGTAGCAGTTGTTTGGGTGTCTGCTTTGGAGGTCTCTGCTGCTTAAGCAGAGTTTATTTAGAGCCTCTGAGTATGTTTTTGTGTGGTAATGTATTTTGTTTGCTGTTGCTATAGGTCTATGTGAGACTGGATTTGTGGTGTGTGTGGTTACCTTCACCACCTGATAGACTGTGCCAGTCATGGGTTGAGAGAGCTCAGCCTCCTTTTTGTCTATATAGTTGCATCTCTCACATATATCTGAGTTTGTTGGGAGGAGGAGAGGGTTGTCTGTGTACATAAGGCAGTTGTAACATTGCGTCAAAATTCCAATATTCACCAGCTGGACTGGAGAGTACACACAAAACTGACCTTTGGACATGCCAGGATATTATGATGAAATACTCTGTTGACTGATCACAAAGGATCAGTAGGATGTTAAGTGTGTAAAAGGGTATAACAGGGGTTTAGTGCTCAGGTTTGTCGGTGTTTTGGAAAGATTATCTGCGAAGGAGTCCAGACAGAACAATGACACCTCCTTCAGCTATGTCATAAATAGCAATGTACACTCATATATGTCCTGAGTCAGGGCCAACTGTACCTGACTGACAATGCTGACATCCTGTCAGACAGGCCCATACATACATACCCACCTCCCACTGACAAAAGGCCCTATCATCATACCAGGAGATATCGCATGTAGCATGGGTAAACAACTCCTCCCAAAGCCGAAAACATGGCATCAATTGGATTACATTGTTTCCCTATATATGTCATAAGTGAACTACAGAACAAACAGACCCTGCACCTGAACAGTCTGTTGAGCCTCACCCTCTCTACAGGATCTGAAACTGTTGAATGTGCTACAGCAACATATGGCACACCCCACAAGTGTTGGTGCACAACAGACCATGGGAACTATAGTCCTATAAGCCTGTGAAGTCTGATCTCCAAGGCCATGGAGTCCATCATGATTGAAGTCATAAACAGAGCTATTGGAAACCGACAAACACACAACCCTACCAACTTTGGTATGTTCATGGGCAGATCATGGTTCCCAAACCTGCTAGACTGTTTGCAAGGCAGCCACCCAGGACATGCATCACTGAAAGGAGCTACACACATCCCACATAGACTTTGAATAGCCCTTTATCAACATCCCAAACACATGTTGTATCTACAAAATCAACAATCTGTGCATAAATATGTATTGTCATATGAAGGAATGGCAATTTGTCCACAGATAGATCACACAAGCTAAGAATTGTGGAGTCCTGTTCAAGCTGTTAACACCTGCTGACCCACATGGTTCATTCCTGGGATTGCATAAAACAAAGTGCACACACATTACCATGTGCAGTCTGATGATGTCAGCATCCTACAAATATAGCAGGAGAATAGAAACCACCCAATAAAGCATATAACGTGTTGTGTTAATGTGTATCTCTCTAGTATCACAACATAGTTAGGTAGGGATTTGAATCCTGCAATTACTGGGGGTGTGTGTGTGATTTCATTTGAGAGGAGTGCCCTTTTTGGAGACTAGGAACACATTAAAAGAAGTAGATTCCACTTTGGCAAGTCTGATGACGTCAGTGTCTCACAAATACAGCAGTGGAAACAGAATTCCGCTGTAAAGCATGTATCACATTGTGTTAATGCGTGTTTCTCTAGTATCAAGATATAGTTAGGTAGGGGTTTGAATCCTGCAATTGCTGAGTGTGCATGTGTGTGTGTGATTTCCTTTGAGAGGAGTGCCCATTTTGGAGACTGGGAAAACACATTAAAAGAGGTAAATTCCTCTTTGGCAAGTCTGATGATGTCAGTATCCCACAAATACAGCAGTGGAAATGAAATCTCCCAATAAAGCATATAGCACGCCGTGTTAATGCATATCTCTCTAGTATCATAACATAGTGTTAAGGTAGGGGATTGAATCTTGCCATTGAGAAGTGTATATGCTCTCCTTTGAGTGGAGTGTCCTATTTGAAGACTGGGAAAACACATTAAAAGAGATATATTCCTCTTTGGCAAGTCTGATGATGTCAATATCCCACAAAAACAGCAGTGGAAATGAAAAATTCCAGTAAAGCATATAGTGTGTTGTGTTAATACATATCTCTCTAGTATCATAACATAGTTAAGTAGGGGTTTGAATCCTGCAGTTGCTGAGTGTGTGTGGGGGTGGTGGTGTGTGTGATTTCCTTTGAGAGCAGTGCCCTTTTTGGAGACTGGGAAAACACATTAAAAGAGGTAAATTCCTCTTTGGCAAGTCAGATGATGTCAGTATCCCACAAATACAGCAGTGGAAATGAAAGCTCCCAATAAAACATATAGCGTGTTGTGTTAATGCGTATTTCTCTAGTATCATAACGGAGTTAGGTAGGGGTTTGAATCCTGCAATTGTTGAGTTTGGGTGTGTGTGGGGGTGTATATGTGTGTGTGATTTCCTTTGAGAAGAGTGCCCTTTTTGGAGACTGGGAAAACACATTATAAGAGGTAAATTCCTCTTTGACAAGTCAGATGATGATGTCAGTATCCCACAAATACAGCAGTGGAAATAAAAACTCCCAGTAAAGCATATAGCGCATCGTGGTAATGCATATTTCTCTAGTATCATAACATAGTTAGGTAGGGGTTTGAATCCTGCAATTGCTGAGACTGTGTGTGTGTGACACTGTTAATCATTGTGTTATGGGTTTTGCTTTTACTACTGTATGACATATCAGTAAAACAACAGTATGTGCATTGCACACGTCGGGTATCTGTGTGGCAAATACATATATGTACATGTGACCTCAATTAGTTCATAGGTGTGAAGCCTGCTTTCTACACAAATACATCTGTTACCATTGACAGTTTGTGCTGCTGCTTCTCAGACCGTAGGTGACATATGTATGCATGTGACAAGACCAGCCACTGTAGTGATTTGTGGCCTAGGTCATCTGTGTCACACACACACATGACTGTTTCTATAGAATAGTGTGAGTGAGGGTTCATGCCTGGGGCATATTTCAGACATGTTCAAACACAACACAGTCTGTCAGTAATGAGCATTCATTATAGGTGTACAAGAACTCCGTGGATATGTATACAGACCCCTTATTGCTTATGTGATACACTGAGGGACATCAGCATACCTTTGGAAATGTGAATACCAAAGGACAGATGACATCACATGTGGCTGTATGTACACATCGGTACCCCTGCTACATGTTGTGGGCTACTACCAATGTGGTACTGTCAGGATACTATGTATAGTAAATGTGGATGATTATCCTATAGTTGGCTTATAGCTTCACAGCATGGGTTGGTCAACAGGTATCTGTCTGTATGATACCCTTGTAGAGGATAAGTGTCTAATCCGGAGAATGCATTGTAGGCCACTGTATGCATTACCAGATGTGGACGGACATATCTCTAGTGTGTTTGCTTGAACCCAGGACGGCCACATGCCAAACAGGAGTGGCCACGGGAATGTGTGGCAGTCAACACCACTGGTTACTTGTATAGTATAGTACCAGAAGGATTCAAATGCTACTGTGTATCCTACAGCTGTGTGTCAGTTGTCAAGACATCATCTAACGATTGGTTAAAATCAGGCTGTTGAGGATATGTACACTACCAGAATGCAAACCAATGACCGATATTAACAGTATCACCCACAGCATAGTGTCAAATCATGTCATACACACATGTGTACTCAAGTTGTAACATGTGTAGTAAAATGCATACTGGCCACCAATAGGAAATATGAAGTGTTAACACTGTGTAATACAGGGCATGTCACCCTTCCCATGTGTCCACCATGCACGTACATGCAGACAGTGTACCTCCACCATGTGCACAAATGTACATCTGCAAATCTGTACTGCACACATCACACACATACTGTCCACACACCAACACATGCTGCCAGTACCACACACATCAGCCAAGTGGCACATGGGCGGAGAATCCATTTTTGGAATTAACATTGGTGTAAACAATACTACATTAATAATCATAGCTTTAATGCATCATGCCTGCTCAGATATACCTACAAGGATATCATTACACTTTACTGTTGACAACATGCTAACATTGCTACACTGCTATTAGGTCCCCCTGTGCATCAGCACCATGTTAACCTGTTCCTGCATCAATGTCACAGATGACAGGAGGTGGCAGTTTCATCATATGCACAGTGTGTGTTATTGGTTTGCCAGAGCCCAATGACCCATCCAATCAACATGCATGTGTATGTGTGTGTCTGTGTGTGTGTGTGTGTGTGTGTGTGTGTGTGTGTGTGTGTGTGTGTGTGTGTGTGTGTGTGTGTGTGTGTGTGTGTGTGTGTGTGTGTGTGTGTGTGTGTGTGTGTGTGTGTGTGTGTGAGGGACAACAGTACAGTATGGGTCAATGTTGATGTAATGTGTGCGTGTATGTGTTAGCCCTAGGTGTTTGGTTTATGTGTGTGTGTCTGCATACACACAGTTACAACTTTTGGCTGCCAAATATGGGAGACTGTGGGACAGCCACAAACTGTACCTGCCAGGCTGTACAGATCACTGTCTCCAGCCACGGACACAGTACCTGTGCCTGGCAGGGGTGCCATGGTCAGTATCGGGTACTAAGCCAGACTGAGTACTATCGTCAGAGGCAGAGGGATGTTGACTGGACCCATGTCCCTGCTGGGACTGGCCAGAGCCACGTGCACGTGGTCGTCTAGGATGGTCTATTGACAGCCCAGCCCCAACATTACTGGGGCTGGTACTGCCACTACGGGAGCGGTTGGGACTTGTGTGTCATCTGCGACGACTGCTAGCTGATGATGTTGCTGGCATACATCCACGTCGATGTCTCAGCCATCCTGCACTGTCCTGGCACATGGACATTACATTGCGGAGGATATCCAGTGTCTCCCCCCCAATGCCTATCAATGACCTCGGTGTAATTACAGATGGCACCGGCAAGGTCACGGATACTGTCATTGATAGCAGTGTTATGAGCCCTCTGTGCCCTTAGTCCCTGCCTGATGTACCGTTCCATACGTGCCTGTGCCTGCATTACAGCCCGGAACATACCTGAGGTTGTGATACCTGTGGGGGCACATCTGACAGGGGCATTACAACCAGCAGTGCTCCCATGAGAACCCCTGGACATATGCCTATGTGGTACCATTCTAGGTGTCTGGGTATGGCTGTTGTGTGGGGTTGCATGTGCCATAGATACCACACTATCCTGGTCGATGCCTACTGCATGCTGTTCCTCAGCTAAGGCCATTGGTGTTGAGGGATGTATTGGCAATATGTATGTGCGCATAGATGGGGTGGAAAGCTGTAGACTGTGGATTGGCGGACCAACGACAGACCCTGTCAAACCTGCCTGTGCCACAACACATGTACCATCATGTCCACTATTTGTGGCAGTGACTTCAGGTTCCCTGCTGCACTCATCCAAATATACCTCAGCACCTGTGAGAGGGAGACAGGAAACACACTTTACCATCTGTACAGGATGTTAGCACACATGCACACATGCACACATGCACACATGAACACATGCACACATGCACACATGCACACATGCGTACAAATACACTACTCAGTCAAGTTGACACACACACACACCAACAGCAATACGGATCATATTCATTAATGGTTGATGGTGGAGTACAGTATCACAAGCCAAAGAGTCCTATCACATGTGTCAGCATGCAGGATGTGTGTTGCTCAACAGCATGCAGTGCGAGTGTAGAGAGTCCTTGTTGATAACAGTATACATGTCTTTGATGCATGTGTGTTGTTCAATAATTGGCCTCACCCTGGAACACAATGTGTACATGGACACAACATTGCTGTGCAAGTCTGAAATGCTTTCCAATGTCATGTGCAGCATTACTCATAGGTATACATACCATGGCCGGATGCACACACCTGTCAGGTGTATACAATGAATGCTATGTGTAGTACTGTAGTTACTGTAACTGGATGTAGTGTAGTACCATGAGCCATCATCAGGCAGCATCATGTGGTCACTCAAGGCCACTAATGTATGTCACACTGGCAACTATCTTGCTGTACCTGACCTGCACCACTTTGGCTACATTAACCATTTCACAGCCAGTTGTTACATGGGTATGTAAGGTGTTCAATAGGGAGCATTGCCTAACATGAATGTGTTATGTGTTGAAGCATGTCACACCACCCCATGATAGGCCATTTCCCCTCAGGTCTGGTTTGTGTGCTGTGTTGATGACATTTGGGATACTAGAGTATGACCTTACAGCAGGTGTCTACATACACCATGTGTATCATATTAACACTTACTGCATATGACAAAGTTGTGTATGTTGTGTGCATGTGTATTGACTCTGCCTATACAATGTCCACTAAAGTGTACCAGAATTGGTTGGGATGCTCTGTGTATTGCATGTGTTTGAGGCAGCTACTCATGCTACTGGGATGTGCATAGTCCTACAGAGAACATGCAGAGCCTGCATTTTGTGTAGGTGTTTTACATGTGTATATGGCCTACAGCTCTCCTATGACATGCACATGTTATATGCTATATTAAATGTAGAACACTCACCAGCATGGGTCTGCTGTCTTGCTAGGACCTACAAGGATATGAGACAGTTTGTCAGTTTCAACAACTATGGAATTGCTGCTGTGTGTTTGCAATTTTACAGTAGTACAAGAGGTGACAGTCACAGGCATACAGATTATGTTCCAAATTATCAGTATTGCATGACACCAGGCTCCACATCTTCTGAATACACAGTACACATCTGATAAACCATTTCAATAATACTTTTCTCAACATCCTTGAACACCATGCCCCCTTGCGTTCAATACGAATGAAAGCTATGACAGCCAAATGGCTCTCAAACACAACCAGACAACTAATACTTTATAGAAATAAAGCCTGGACTAAATGGCGAACCACTAAAAACATAACTGATCATCTCAATTTTAAACAAAAAAGAAATACGACAAAACAAGCCATCCTAAAAGATAAAAGAAACTTCTATACTCAACTACAACAATCTTCCCTTCACCAACCACATAAATTTTGGTCCGCTATTAACACACTGCTATCCCCTGCCAAAGCTGTCACACCGAATCCACTAGGCTCTAACCCTGACTCACATTTACAAACAGCTAATGCCTTTAATACCTTCTTTACTTCAGCTATATTAAAACTAGCTAACCAACAAAACCCTGATACCTCCAAAATACTAACCCCTAGCTCCACCCCCCCATTTCATCTTAAACCTATACCCACCTCCTACATATTGTCCTTACTTCAAAAACTTAAACCAACAACCCCCTCAGCTGACAAATTACCAGCAGAATACCTCCAACTAAGTGCAAAAGCTATAGCCTACCCCATCTCTGTATTGATTAATAGGACCTTAAAAGAAAGTACTATCCCCTCAGTATGGAAAATCTCACATATTATCGGCCTTTTTAAAGGAGGTGACTCTACAGAGTATTCTAACTTCCGCCCCATAGCTTTACTATCCCCCCTTGCAAAAATAATGGAGAAATGCATCCACAAACAGTTGCTTAACCACCTACTAAACTTCAATCTCTAGCTAACTGCCAACATGGCTTTCGACCATGCCACAGTACTACCACAGCCTTACTATCCTTCATAGACTCTATAAACAAAAATCGCAACAATAATACTCCATCTTCAGCATTCTTTGTTGACCTGTCAAAAGCCTTTGACATGGTTAATCACCAACTCCTCTTACATCGTTTAAAATCCTCTCTCTGGACAATCTTGCATTAAGCTGGTTCACATCCTATCTCGAAAATCGCAAACAGGCAGTTCTCTGGGACAACCATCTCTCTGATCTTCTCCCCACCTCTATAGGAGTCCCTCAGGGCTCCATCTTAGGTCCTCTTCTGTTTTCCATTTTTATAAATGACCTTCATCTATCTACACCTCTATCTACCTGTATTCAATATGCAGATGACACTACCATAATTTGCTCTGCCTCAACTCAGACTGAACTTCACTCCCTCACACAAAAAACCTTCACCACCATAGAGCAATGGTTTGCTAATCATTGTCTCCTCCTTAACCCCAAGAAAACCAAACTTCTCATCTTTCCACCCACACACCTGTCTCCCTCAATGGATTTCACACTCACATCCAATAATGGCACCCTCATCACTCCAGACCAAACAACCAAACTTTTGGGTATTACTATTGACAACCAACTAAAATTTGACTTTCATATTAACTCAACAATAAAACAACTAACAGAAAACTAGGTTCTCTCTACAGAATCAAATCCTGCTTAACTCCTGAAGCCAGATCTAACATAGCCAGAACCCACTTAATCTCTACCCTATTATATTCTTCCCCCATATACACTAATCTTTCTAAGTATAATCTCAATAAACTAGCCACATCATACAACAACATTGCCAGATTTGCTACAGCCTCTCCATATAGGACTCACCATTGCTTGAATCTCACAAAACTAGGTTGGCTGGAACTACCCCACCTAATACAATACTATCAACTTACAATTGCCCACAAAGCCCTTCATCACCTTGAAAACACGCCAATGCTCTCCACCCTTATAAAACCCTATACCAATTTGAAGAACCTTCGCTCCTCTAACAAAATACTGATTCAAACTTCTCTATCAAATAACATAGCAGGTGACTCCACATTTTCCAACTCAATTGGCAAAATTTGGAATCAACTACCATCAGACATCACATCCCTGACCTCAGTTCCACTATTTAAAAACAAACTCAAAATCTTCCTAACCAACCACTGGCTATGCTCTTGCTATAACCCTGGCTAACTTCTTTCTTTTTCCTCCTTCCTTTCTACTGACCTCCCTCTCCTTCTTCTCCTAACTCTAGTATACCACAACTTCCACTTCTTAAGTATTCCTATCTCTCTCTCTATTATTAGACATAAATCTAATTTTGCTTCTCACGTATAATGGAGTAATACTGTAACTAAGTAAAACATCTAATCTTATTTACCTGCTAAGTCTCATATTGTACTCTTGTGTCTATACATCCTGGAAGAAATTTAAAGAAAATGTTTTCTTTTTATGACATAATTCTGTATATTTTTTTTTTAACTTGTTATGTAGTAGTTAGCGGAGCTTTTCTCCTCGGGCCTCCACTGAAAATGGACATGTATCCAGTTGGACTAGCCCGGTTAACAAATGTAAAATAAAAATAAAATAAAATGCATGTTCTAACAATTGAGCTAAAAGTAGTCTACAGATATGCCATGTTACCTGCACGCTCTGAGTCGACGTGCTGGGTGACTCCAGCCTCCATGATGACACATGACTGTTGTACTGGTTGGCCAGGAGCCACCATGCTGAGGAGCAGCTCTTCCACTCTGGTGAGGAGTGGATGTGTTGCTGCACCACCACCACCTGTGGCAAGCTGTTGTCTGTGGACATCGGAGGCATGCTGCTGGACATGTCTGATTAAATCACTGCAGTGATGGCGTACCTGCTCATTAGTCTGGTTATGCATACCTACATCATTCACCCAATGGACAACATCCTGCAACAGTGCAGTGCACCCATGCTGGTCCTGGCTGGTTCTGTAGAACAGTAGGTTGTGATGTTGTATCAGGACATCTAGGATGACTTCCTCCTCCTCAGGGGAATATGCAGGTTTTCTGCTGTGAGACATGTCCCTGGAAAACAATAAAACAGTAATTGTGAGCAAGTCATGTTGCACACTTAACATTCTAAAGTACAGACATCAATGAAATGCCATATATAGCAACCTATTGGCTGTCAGTAGATACACACTTTTAATACCACATATCACAGCTCAGCCCACAACTGCCTGACAGTGCCTGGCACATACTATATACCAAACCATGTTCTGCACAGCAACAAAGTAAAACCAGTATGTAAGACTATACGACAGTACATGGCACACCGTATGTGACACAATGCACCACCTAGCCACAGGAGGTGTATATGAAGCTAATGCATACAGACATTTGTCATCCATTGAAATGAATGTAAAATACAGTTACAGTACTACCAGTACACCACGCTACTTGTTGATAGTAAACCCCTCAGTAACATATGTGCACATTCATCACTATAGGTGGCATACTGCTGTACTACACAATGCATGTTGCTAGATATGCACTTATATCCTGTGACACACATACCACTGAGGCCATGTTACAGGCATACCCACACACACATCAGACATACCTACAAGACACAAAGGTATGGCAACCCAGATGAGTTTTACCTGTGTACCATACAGTACTGTGTGTCAGCACCTACAAAACCTCATGCCTGAGGTATGTAATGTGTGAGGACTACAGGTAACAAGCAAAACAGTGTTTCCAAGCAATGTGGATATACACCATACTGTGCTGTTTAGGCCTACAGCTTCAGGTAGTACTACAGTTCATATGGGATTTGTATTCACTAGTGTTAACAATCAATAATCATACCTGTACTGCTTTAGCCTACAATGGCACACTATAGTCAACACCTTGGGACTATGTCACACCATATGCCATACTGTTTTTCCTGCCTAGCAATAGCATACGTATCTTTTGCTGGGATCAGAGCTACAACACTACATACCATGATATACACAGTTTCCCACTAGGCTATCACACATATACACAACTTTGACACATTTGCCTACACATTCACCATCACACCCAGTCAACCTCACATAGCAAGTAATGCAACAAGTACATGCGTGTGTGTATCAGGTCCTAGGTAGCTAACAGGCTATTATCCATAGGGCCTATGGAAGCCTAGCCATATGGTACCCTGCCCTTCAACACCCATGTAATGTAGGTTCATGTGCCCCTGTCATGCAGAGCCATAGAGGTGATTCCTGGGTTGTGTTTCCTATCTCACATCCAATCATCATGATTATTCATGACAACTGCTAATGAGGACCTTCATTTGCTATTGATAGGTTGTTAGTTCCAGAGTATGGTATTTGTCTGAGATGATAATTTACCACTCCAGCATGTTCTGCTTTTTGACGTTACAAGGTTTAGATCAGTACAGTGTGTAGCTTGCATGTAATTTAATCTGTTTATATGGAGCATGTCCAACACCTTTGGGTTTGGCATAGCTTTGTATGTTAGGCAGAGGTTGCCTCTGGGTAGGTGGTATGCAACACAGTGTAGCTGTGGTTTTGTAAGACAGTCTGCATAGGGCATCTGTTTGAGTCTGGTAATACTCTTTGTGAGGTATGTGTCTGGCATCTACAGTTGCTGTGGATGTCTTCTGAGGTACATACCAACAGGGACATTTACTCTATGATGGGTGTTATGACTGATGAGTAGAATGGAATACTGACCTCTTTTTCCATGGAAGAAACACCTTTTCTGATGACATGTGGACCATACACAGTTTACATGACTAGTGTGGCACTGTGATTATCAAAAGGGACACTATTGTCCACCTGTGTCCTGTAGTCTCTTATCACACTTTTGGTGTTGAGTAGACTACCACCTATGTGGTAGTTCATGGGTACAGGGTTTTTAACAAAATGGATGGCAATACGTTTACAACATTGAGCTTGAGTGTACATATGAACATCCATTGGTGTACATATAGATATACATATAGGCACATATACAGTCCACCTTTCATGGTGGGAATATCAATTATGCAAAGGTTGAGAGGGATACAGTTATGTAATGATATTGCACAGTCTTGTGCAGAATGCATGGAAGGTATTCTCAGCCCATGTATCTTTAGCAGGACTCCCTATCTGGAAGACTAAAAACCTAACAAAACATACTCACGGTGTTTAAACACCACATGTCATATGCCAGCACTGTATGCTGTCTTGTTTGGCACACACTACAACCTACATATAAATATGCACATAACAACCTGCACCAACATATAAATGTCCACCCTTCACAAACAGTTGCAGTATGTCCCTTGCTCTATGCACATGTTCAGATGCTAATATATCGGACACATAAATATCTCTCCATATGTGTGTGCCATACACACACAAGGTCCACACTGTTGTAAGTCCGTACACCTCACGGATAACCTGTTGGGCCTTGCTACAACATGAACAGTTGTCACATGTGTGCATACAGTAATAGTACAGGGAGTATATATAGCTGCAAGTGCTACATTACTATGCTAACCTGGTACAGCAGTTGCCAATGCTAAGCTACACATTATGTGACTATCATGCATGTCTTACTCTGTCACATCCAAGTTGATATAGGTGTTTGCACTACTCCCGCAAACTGCCATTATATGCAGTACTGTACAGACCATAGATAACATGTTCAAATGTTTGACATATAATGCTGAGCTACATATGTCACAGTTATGTCCCACTTCACACAGCTACACACTAATTTGTCCATGGCAGTAGTTATGCATGGCATCAGTGCATACATACCTACTGCTGCCACATATGCATGTTTCAAAGTATGTACAGTACTATTCATAAACATCTACTACCTGCCGGTAACTACATATCTGTTACATACCTGTTTGTCACTTTCAGGTCCGTCTGTGTATGCTTTGACATTTTTTTTTTATTTATTAAGTAAAGTTTTTTACTTAAGTTTTATTTTTGGTTATTAATTAAGTTTTTTTTTCTTAATTAATATATTTAGTTAATAATTAAGTATATATATTTTTTACTTAATTAAATATTTCTTTTTAAGTAATATATTTTGTCACTACTCTCCAGGAGTTCTTTGACATGTGCAATGTAATGATTGCATGTGGGGATAGCAAGTACAGTCTGCTTTTATAGGTATCTGCACATGTGCATGTGACGCCCTCTGCACCAATTGGTGCTCAGCATTTGGTAAATGCATACAGCCTGCTGTGTGGTAATTGCAGTACTTACTGTCATAGCAATCCAAAGCTATAAATTGCTAAGGTATGTAGGCGTAGCCCTTTCAGATTTCCAGAGTGGGGCCCATGCTTGTTTGCTGTGGACACTGTTGTGTAAGTCAGAAGGTTGGTATACTTCTTATATCTGAAGCTAGAGATGTAGACAGTGATGTACATGCTGTACTCAGACCTGACTGTTGCCACTTGCAGTACAAAGCTTTCAGTGTAGAGTTTAAATCACCCCTACAGATGCTTACACAACATTTATGTGACTATGTAGTTTCTTTTCTACCCATATAATTAACTGCAATACAAACGTAGTTATTGAGAAGTATTCTTTTGGCACATGAACTGTTTGTGAACTGTTATACTGTGAATATTAATGTACTCACTTCTGCAGCGTTTGTGTTTTTATTGTTGACATTAGCACAGGGTTCTCAGGACAACTGGACAATTCCAGTACTGAGTATGCCTACCTACATCCTTGGTAGACCCTAAACACACAAGTATATTTAAATTGTGTGGGGGGGTGCTGACATACAGGGACCATTATGTATTATTGTGTGAATGTTATCTTACTGGACTTAAAGGATTGGTGTGTACCTGTTAGTTTATCAAGGCAGGTGGTCTGTCTGCATAGTTCCCAACTGTGAACTTATCCAGATGGTAGCCAGATGTTACACTGTTATTCTTTGTCTGTGCAACTCACAGGTGTATTCAGCACTGGTACAATGGCATTGTTACAGTCAGTTGCTACCAGTACATGGCTACATCCTTTGATATTCCTGTGTTGTACTCATACATAAGGGTATGCTTGTGGATGTCCTACCAAAGCTATGTGCAGAGTGTGTAACAGCAGAATAGCTGATATGCCTGTGTGTTATTCCCTCTGCCAGGCCTATGAAACACTCAGATACATCTTTGCATGGAGTCAGGATAGGTAGTTAAAAGTGAGGTACACCTTACACATAATAGAGACAGTAAGTGTAGACTTGAGTGAAGCAGTGCATATGGATTAGCACTCCTTTTATGAAGTACAAGCAGTGTCTACTGTTATTAATGTCAGTATTCATTGTGTAATACCCCACCTTTCTGACTGACGTCAGCACTTTTCAGAGGGATTCAGAGGGACACAGCTAAAATATGTTTCACAATCAGGGACATCCCTGAAAGGTAGTCACAGTTAAGAAGTATGGCCTCTGCCCTAATCAGATATGCCAGTGTTTGTCCTGCTATGATACTGTGTGGGGGTTGTAAAGTGCCTCTATAACATTATTTGCTGCTAGAATGGCTGCTTTTCATATCACACATATGTAATGCAATTCCACAACAATTGCTGGTAAAGATCCACAGAACAAGCTTTGTGTTATGGCCTTCCTATTTTTCCTTTACATTCACTCATTGTAATGCATGATATATTTATTTCAGCACCAAGTTATTATATATCTGCTGTGGCTTAGTGGTACTTCATGCAGTCTAGTGTGTACAAGGTCTGGGGTTTGAGACTAACAGAGGTGTTTTAGTTTGCTGCTCAGCAGAACAAGGGCCCTGACATAGAGTGACTAAGGCACTTTTAAGTAGTTGTAAGCGGGTTTGCGTGGGCTTGCGCAAGGCTTAGCAATACTTAGCTAAGCGCACACATGTGCACACTTGCTCAAACCCGCTTACTACTGCTTAAAATTGCTTACTCCTGCTAACCCGCGCACTAATTTCTTTGAAAGAAAAGAAAATGGGGAGATAGGAAAGTGGTGAAAAGGGGGCACAAAGAGGGAAATACAGTAGGAAAACAAGCTCGGGATGTGCAGGACGGTGTAGGAAGGTCCATAGCTGCCCATTTCTTTACCAACAGCAGCTGTACATATGCAATAAATTTGGAGTGAAATTTGAAACCTTCCACCCCTGGGAGAGGGGTGAGGACAACAAAGTATGCCAATTATAATTATCAGTTTACATGTCTAGCGGACATGTGTGCGAAATGGGCAGCTATGTATGGGGTGTAATTTTTTTGTGGGTACAGATTGCCCTTTTTTTTTTTTTTTTTTCAGGTGAGAGTGGAAAGTGAGATAGAGGAAGTAGGTATATTTGGGGAGGTAGGTTGGGGAGGTAAACAGACAAGACAAACAAGATGCATACAGCGGCTGTGTATGACACATGTGGTGGGTGAACACCATTAACGGGGATGGATGTTTGGAAATCGTAAGCCCATGAACTCACAGATGGTAACAGTGGAACTGAGATCCCCACCCATGGGCAGTCACCACTGCACCTTCACAGCCCCCAGGGTGGCTGTGCTGGGGGCTGCATAGGATGGGCAGGCTCATCTGTGAGATGCACCACTCTCACCTTGAGCTGGCGTAGGGGATCAGCGACTGAACGCTGGATCTCCCTATGCACCACAACCCGGACCCTTTGAAGGGTGACAGGTGGCCCTTCTCTGCCCACGTCTGCATGGGGGGGTGAGCCCCATCCCCTGCAGTGCTTCCACCCGAAGGTGGCACAGGACCAACGGAGGAGGGGAGCCCGGGCTGGGCACTGGACCTGCTGGTGCCAGGTGTACTCGCCAACTGAGGAGGGACAGGTGGGTCCGCTGGGACCGGCCTTCCCATACGTTCTGTGATTAGGTGTGTTTAATTACAACATAAACAACAGCATTCCAAATTAGTTGTAACAGCATGCAGTAATATTCCCATTACCCCAACACACCAAGGTTCCAACAGTTGAACAGCAAGCATAACACATGCATATATTGAACAACAGTGGACATTCCAACAGCATGCATAGGTTCGTAGGTTCATAGGTTCATAGATTAGTACTAAGCTAACTGCTCTTGAGAGCCATTTTAAGCCTAGTCAATTATCCCTTGTGAGACTCAAACCCTGCACCTTGTGCTTGTAAGGCAAACACCTTAACCATTAGGCCACCCTCCCAACCCCTGCAGGGATGACTGTTGGCAACAGGCCACCATGATTGTGGTGTTTGAACAGGGCACATGCATCAAAGTGAATGCAGATATTTATAGAACAATAGGACATATGTCCCAACAAATGTTTTGAGATTACACATAACCATTGAGGTGTGGAATTGCATTGTTTATGCACATACAGTAGGGTGTAGAAAGAAACCTCAACTAACATCTTGTAAGTACTTGTAGTCTACACTACATTCCCATTGACTGTAGGTGTATATCCCCTACATGTATTATTACACTTGGCAACATGCATTAGGTTGTGTAATGGGTTTGGCTAGTTCATTATATACCTGACCTATATCTGACATACTAACTGTCCAAGATGCAGATGTTACTGCTGCATATTTATTGAATTTATTTATATTTCTTTACCTACATATCTGGATGTGTTCACATAACATTTTCAGTTAAATTTGTACAGATCCCTGCATTTCTTGTCACACACTCACATTTCTGGGGAACAAATTAACAAGCTACTCGTGTGCCAGATTTACTTATGCATGCCAGCCACTAACTGACTGTTGAGGACTGTATATATGCTTCACAGCTACTGGCACTTCCATCAACCACTTTAGATGGGACTGCTCAACTGTGGGTTGCCAGCACTTATTAAAACAGTACTATTTGTATAATGCAAGGGTACAACATTTCAAAGTAAGTGACACAGACACACTACAAGTTTTATACCTCTATTAATTACACTACACACTTTTCCACAGGCTCTCTCCTTTATTTGATATTACAGTGCATATGGCAGACATATTCAAGACATATTATACCTTTATTAATAAGTTAAAACACTCTTTTTCAGGCTTGCTCACTTATTTTATATGACAGTACATGCAGAGATATTATTCCAGACATATTTTACCTTTCTTAATGGGTTACTACACTCTTTTTCTGGCTCTCTGACCTATTTTATACAACAGTACATGCAGAGAAATTATTCAGGGCATTTTATGGTTGTATTATTGGACTACAACACTTTCTTTTAGGCTCTCCCACCTATTTTATATAACAATACATGCAGAACAATTACTAACCTGCCTGGTGGTGCAGCCTTAGCAGCCTATCTGCATAGGGTTGCTGATTCACAGCATGGAAACCTGCAGCTGTGAAGTAAATGAAGGGATATTGAGGCATACCTATCCATTATATAGAATAAATTAGCATGTCATACATACTGCATTCCATGGCTACCTACTCAGTTGTGGGGCATCTTGCATCCCACGGGCCTCCTGTATCCATTGGTTCAGTAGGTCCTGCTTCCATCTCTTCAGGTCTTCATGGTGGTGATAGACCTGCTTACCAGTCCAAGGAATGCCTGTGACACTGGTGAGGTCATGAGCTAACCGGTTCCAAGCATCTGCTTTGTACTCCATCCCTTGGAACTGGCCCTGCAGGAGTCTTGACTCATGATGGTGGACAAAGAGCCAAACCATGTATTTCGACTCCTCGATGCCCCAGCATTGCACTCTAAAGCATGTACCCTCTCCAGCACCACCCATTCCAACTGCAGATGGGAGCTACAATCAGTTATGGTGAGTAGTCCCACCTATGGGGCTTAAATATGCCGCATTTCCCACAATTTTTGTGATTGGCCATTTTTGAAAATTCTCAGCTGACTGCAGACCTGCTTAGCAATGGTTAATCTACCATTTATAAGTATATGTATGTTAACAGTGGCTGTTTATCCTAAGCTGTTGTGGCTTAATGGTTCAGTACTTTGATTATGGTGCACAATGTCCTGGGTTCAAACCTTGATATTGCTTTTTATTTTACTACTGTCCAGACAGGCTAGGGGGTGTGGCTGTCTTTAGGCAACTTTGCTCTACTTTGCTCCACATTGGCTGACAGTACGCTGGTTGGCGGGGCGCGCACCTCCACGCAAAGCGATTGCTCTGGGTAAAGCGCTATTTAGCTATGGGCAACTACATTGCACTAGGTAAAGTGCTATTTAGCTACTGGCAACTACATTGTGCTGGGTAAAGTGCTGCTTAACTACGGGCAACTATATTGCACTGGGTAAAGCGTTGCTTAAGTGCAGGCAATTATATGTCAGGTTCCTTTATAAATATACATTTTATTCACTGATACATAGGCCATTTCAATGCTTTTTTAGTAAACTTTTAATCATATATGTCAGGAATTATTTCATAAACTAATTTAGAACATAAAATAGGAAGGGGAATGGTGGGACTCGAACCGTGCATGCCTCCTCTTTGTGCAAACCCTTTACCACTATGCTATTGCTATTTGGCATAATTTGCATAAACATTCCTTATTATGCTCTTCCATGTCGGGATTGCTAACTGCAGCTAAGCAATGGGCACACTTGCGCACACACGTGCAAATACGGGCAGCTATATCGGGAATTAGAAAAAAAAATAATATTTTACTTTTTATAACTGTGCTGGGGGTTTACAATGTCAGGGAGTGTGGTGTTTGGTACATGGACATTTGAGCGGACTCGTTCTTGTGTGTTGACATTTTGCATTTCAGACATTTGCAGGGGCATGGACCTTTAGACTACTCGGCAGCCGGACATGCCCCCTGCTTTCCTGCATGGTCCGTGTTAGACTTGGAGTAGAGTCAGTGTGCCCTCATGAATATTCATGGCATGCTGACGTCATGCCATTCAACTGCAGTCTCCGAGTAAGACTTATTTAGTCTTACACGGAGGATTTGTGAATCCAGGGGTAAGTTTGTTACTGAAGCCTCATACAGATCTCATCACTGTCTAGCCCTTAAGCAGCTCAATTGGCTTGAGTTGCTTCAACTACTCCTACTCAATCAACTCTGAATAGCACACAAACTCTACTACCTTCCTGAAAAAAAAAACAGCACTCCAGTATCTAATTCACTCCCAAATTTCCACTAGAGCCTTAAAATCTAGTTGTGAGAACCTCATAAATGTCATCAAATATAAAAATCATGCTGGCAAATCTCTCTTTGCCTGCACTATTGCCAGAATCTGGAACTCACTACCAAGCCAAATAACCTATACTACCTCTACTATTCAATTTAAAACCTCCTGAAGACCCACTTTTTAAACAGTTGGCTTTGCTCATGCTACTCCCCAGGTTAATGCTTACCATTACCTTGTTGCAGTGATTCTAAGGGTCCCTGGTTTCTTTTTCCCTGTAAAGATTAATAACCAGCTGATATTACTTTACTAAAATATTACAAGTATTTATAATTACAGGCAAACACTACCTGTCACCTCAACCAAATATCTTACTCAGGTATACATTATTACCATTTAAAAAAAAAACATTTGTATAGTTCTTGTTGTTGTAGTCCTGAATAATGTTAACCTATGTACTTTACTAATTGTCTCCTTTAAGAATTTGTTAATCTATACTTTAATGCATGTTTATATGGATGCAACATTTCTTTATGTATGCTATTTTCGTCTTGTAATTTTTTTGTATGTATTGTTAGTGGAGCTTTTCTCCCCCACCCTCCACTGAAAATGGATCTGTGTCCAGTCGGACTTTAAACAAATGTAAAATAAAATAAAAATAAAATAAAATAAACTTCAATCATGTTACTATAAAACAGCAAAATTTGCCTCTGGAATGCTTAACTGCACTCGCAGTTGTCAGGTCATTCTGGATTTTAATTGATTTGCTTTCCTCCATTACCTACATTTTACCCAGCTGTCTCTTGCCTATAAACTGATATATAATCGCAACAACTGCCCTGCTTTTAATTCTATTCTGCAATCTTACATACCAACCTGCAATCTTCAGTCTTCTAATAAACTGCTTTTAACAATAAACAAACCAATAAAAGAGCTGAACAAATTATATATTCCTACTCCATTCCCCGAAAATGGAATACCCTGCCTTCTCATTTCACTGAGCTAGACACATTAAAAATGTTTAAATCTGCACTAAAATGCCGCTACCTCAATAATCACATCTGTTCCTGTGCACAAAACTCTAAGCCACCATAAATAAAACATTTCACTACCTCTTCTCCTTTTCCCTCTTTAAGTAACTCTGCACACATGATTATAAACTTTCTCTATAAGAACAGACTTTTTCAAATCTTTCTATGTACTTCTAGACGATGTCTATAATCTCCTAAGTATTTAATAGAATTGTTTACTTTGAACCAAAATTACATTATTATTCAAATGCATTTAGTGTCAGTGTACTGTATATTATATTTCATGTGCCAATGTAATTCTTCATTGTTTATGCTCTATGCCTATTTTATCCTTAATATACTGTGTAATAAATATTTTGCGGAGGTTTTCTCCCTGGGCCTCCACTGAAAATAGGTTTTTGACCCAGTGGACTTTCCTGGCAATAAATATCAATAAATAAATAAATAATAAAATAATATAGTTTGCAGGAATATTGGCTTAAATCTATTCCAAATGGATCTTGTATATCTTCCAAGCTAGTATTATATGTTGTATTGATTTAAAGTAAATGTACAATGTTAATGATAGATATGCATTTCAGAAGCAGTTGTGTCTGTCACAGATGTTCAGAAGTATGGTATTCTTCTCAGTCATGACATAGTTTTTCCATAACTGGCATTTCTGTCCATAAATATTCACTTGAAGCAATTATTTTTACCTCTGACCAATCTGTGAGGGATATACATACCTACTGTGCCAGTAATAGTTTGACAAAACTAATGGATGCTTCATTAAAGGTATACAAAGAGATTAGAAGAGTGTAACCATTTTATGAGTGCATCAGAGAATGCATTTCCTTTACATTCAAATGCCAAAGCAGGAATTGCTTGCTTTTGTTGCATACTAAAGGTAAAGATATAAAGTATGAAGAGCTGCTGAAGTCACACATAAGGCACATACATCAAATTTCTTAGTTTTCTTCAACATCAGGGTTCTTCTTCCACAATTAGGGCAGGGAACCATAATTCTGTCTGTTTCTAATAGCTTTTTTATGCTGTCTTTCTATGGGTATACCCCAAATTTGCTATTGTTTACTTAGGAGTCAGGAAAGTATTTGTTAGCAACTATCACCTAAAATAGCAGATTGGCATATACTGATCCCCAGCAGACGTCTACTGCCTGCTCAAGAAATGTAAGAGAATGCGAGGTCAGTGCTCCATTACATGTCCTTGCAAGTGGCAAAAAAGCTCAGAATTGCTGTTATAATACCTTATTTAATGAAAGCAGCATGCCCATGTATTTTGTATGTGTATGTGAGTGTCTAAATTAGAGTTTCTGAGAAGATTGCCATGCATTTAGAATGGCAATCTTATCAGTAAATTATTTTAATTTAATGATAATGCTTCATTTGTTGGACTAATTGCATTACTGTGTTTTCCATTTCAAACTCATGCTCTATCTGCCCTGTTAAGAATATTAATTTTACATCAGTTATTAAGCTTTGTTTTATGGGTATTATTTTCATTCATTGTTTTATATTTTGAAGGCCAGACCTCTTCAGAGTACATGAGCAAATTAAGATTTAATAAAGGCTAAATGTCTACACACTGCAGCTTTAATCAAAACTGCCCAGCAGAGATTAAAAGAAGATTAAAAAATTTAAAGTCCTGACCCCCCACTTCTTGGATTCAAATTAGCTTTCAGATTACTCATTTGTTCTCTCTTTCTTGAAACTTCACTTATATTCGTAATTTACTTTCTAGACATATCAGAAGTCGTGAGGGATTTGAAGATAAATTGACACGTGCAATTTAGTTTTAAGTGACCTCTACAGTATTTGAGTTAGATAAAAGAGAAAGCTCTCACCTTTCTTCTGCATAAAGGCACATTTCCATGGACTGTTTGTTTATCCTGTTAACTTTATTCATATGATTATTAAACAACTGGAAGGAATGGGATGTCAATCTATTGGAAGATTCAGATGCCACTTAAATAAAGAAATGCAAAAAAAAATACTTAAAAGAGTATAAACTTGCAGTTAACAAAGTGTTATATGTTCACTGACCTCAAAAAAAAGAGTAGAAAAGTTATTGCCTTAACTAATACCCAATAAGAATGTTATTTAAATTTTGTCACATGTGCGTTTCTGTGTTTGCGGTATTTTTCATTTTAAGAGGTAAATTAAAAATTGCACTAGTATAGCTAAACATTGCCAAAATCTTGTGATGGTAAGCATAGTGAAATCAGTCCATAATATGTAACTGCAGATTAGCAAAACTGTAATGCAGATGTTACTCTAATTTATTTGTCTATAAGTAATACTGAGGAATTCTTCTCTTCATTATCATAGCCTGAATTAAAAACAAAGTAATATATATTTGCCTTATTAAAACTACACATTTATATGCAAAAAACATTCATAGATAATAATCACATTTCATAGTTTGGCTTTATAATATTTTAAAGTAATGCTATGCTTCAACATTCCTTTGTTTATATTTATATATATATATATATATATATATATATATATATATATATATATATATAAAGTTATCAGTTGTGTAGGAATATAAATATGAAATATTTTAAAAAGCCATAAACACTGCTATGTCTAAGTTATGGCTGCATATTGTTTGAAAAGAAAAAGCCACATCCAAAATACAATTGTATATGAGTTAAATATGACAAAAGCCTTGCCCATATTTCCTGGCAGCAGCTATCTATAATAGCACAAACATCTCTTTTCTTCTTAGAGATACAGCATGCACATTCAGTGAAGTCAGTTTACTGAAAGAAAGTACACTTGTGTAAGTAATATGAACACAATAGTAGATGTATGTAACAGTGGATGTATGAATGAAGTGGTCTGCATAAAGCATAATATTTACACTCTGTGTTCTTTTAGTGAGGAACCTCTATGGCCACTCCAGCTGTTGCAAATGCTTGATCAGGTATATGCTGACGGGTGTTTACTCAGTTATTGGTCTAATGAAGACTGAGTGTTGTAATTTGCAGGGCTGGTTTTCTCAAAGGGTATAATTATGCATTTTTACATTGAGTTTTAGGCCATGGATCTGGCACCAGTAATTTGTGTATGTCATACCCTCCTGGGGGATATCTACATTTTTGGGAGATTCAATGATTGCAACCAACTTGCAATCATCAACACATTTGGTCAGCCAAAGGCCCTCTAAATCTGTCATGACATCAGAGAAGACTATTCCAAACAAGAGATGCTCCAGTACCAAGACTTGTAGAACACTACTAGTAACTGGCTTTTTGGTGGAGATGGATTTCCCCCCACCCCAAACTTCATGTGTCCTATCTGTGAGCCATTTGACTATCCATTCTGTGACATACGGATTTATGCCTAAATTTGTGAGTTTGTCTATAATACATGAGTGAGGTATTGTATCAAGGTAGTCATTATGTATTATTCTGCACTTGTCCATGGCTCTAATGACCTTCTCGAAGAAGTCCACCAAGTTTAATACACATGACCTAGCCTTAATGAAACCGAACTGGAATGGGTCCAGTGTTTGAAGATTTCCTGTGTTTTTCTTTATCAGATGCACAATAATTGTTTCCATGGCCTTGCATATAAGTAAAAAATTATGGATTCCTTGGGTCTATTGATGGTCCAACCTTTTGTAGAGGGATGACAGTTGCAGTCCTCCATTTCAAAGGGTTGAGGTCTGCCTGGAGCCTTTGGTTGAATAGAGTTTGTAGTGGGCCAGACAAGTCATGTTTCAAGCTATTTAGGAGGCATCCTGGGATATTATCAGGACCCATTGATGTAGTGTTTGTAGCTCTGGAGAGTGCAGAAAGGACCCGGTCTTTACTGATAGTTGGTGGAGAAATGGTAGATGGCATTTCTCAGGAGGGGCAGTAGTAGTGAGAGGGGGATTGGAGCTACATTTATTGGCCTGCAAATTTCCTTTATCTTCCTATTTGGGTATAGGAAGTTCCGTTAACCATTTGTTCACCATACTATTGCGTGTTCCCTTTAAGGCTGCATAGATAACTGAAAAATGGAACATTTTAGCCTGTGAGGCTATTTTTTGCCTCAAATTTTACTTTGGTGGATTTATGTGTCCCCTAAGTTGCTTGTTGAGACAGATGAGGGCTTCTGGGCATAGCCCTTCATATTTCTGAACAGGATTTTCTTTATTTTATTGTACAACTTATTGATATTGGGAGTCCATCAAGAAGGCTTGATGTTGTAGTTTGTCCTAAGTTTATTTTGGTTTACAAAAAGCCCACAAATGAGAAGCCAAACCACTCGGATCCATCCAACAACCAAAAATCTTTATTCACAAGTATTCCATAAGCGCTTTAATTCCATACAGCATGAAACTTCTTCAGATAAAAGTAATAAACCTAAATTTGTTTAAATAACCCTTCAAATAAGATCATGTGCTACAATTAATTTAATCTTTAAAGCCACAGTCATCTAAAACAAAACAAAAAAAAAAAAACAGTATAAACAGATAAAAGTTAATGCGTAATATTTAAGTAAAAAAAAACATTTTAAAAATAAATAAATGAATGTCTTTATTTACCTCATCTTTCCAAGACTTTCAGTTTTAAAACCAGAGCAATAGAAACATGCTCATTCAGCCCTGGCCAATTATTTGAGTTCTAGTATAGCTGCCAGAACAGCTCTCTTTTTTTCTAAGAAAAGCTGCCATGGGCCACACATAGGACTTTGCTGAAACTGTTCTAGGACCACAAATTTAAAACAATGGTTTGAAAAATTATTAATGTGCTTAAAAAGGATGTTTTAGGTATATTCTAGCAGGTTATCAATTTGAAATTTGTGGGTGTACCTTTCATTTAAGAAAAAAAAATGATTGGATTAACGCTTGCCTATTTATACTGCTTGTTTTTTTTATTTTTGCATTTTAGATGACTATGGCTATAAAGATTAAATTAATTGTAGCATGTGATCTCATCTGAAGGAGTATTTAAATAAAGTTAGGTTTATTATTTTATCTGAAGATGTTCTACTTTGTATAGAATGAAAGCACTTTTTTGGTTGTTGGATGGACCCGAGCAATTTGTTTTCTCATTTCTGTGCTTTTCATAACTCATTTGTCTGGTGATTTTAGTAGTTTTTGCTCATGGCACCCATGGCTGCAGATGGTCTTTCCAATTCACAACAGCTGTTTCCTGACAGTGGTCCATTTGAATTACTAAGGACAGTGGGCAACTTGACTGTGCTCATCCAGCAGTTGTCCCAGAGACTAGATGAGATTGCCTCTACATGGATAATGAATCAAGGGTATGTTTTGAATGTAAATGGTAACCCCCCCTAACTGTTGACACAGGGAATAATGGGACCAGCTCACTTGTTCAACCCGGTCCACTTGTAGGTAATCTTAGCAACCCGGTGAGGTATCACCCATGGGTCAGAGATTTGCCAGTGTTGGATGACTGGATACAAAATAATTACAGTTTTAGTAATGGATCACAGAATGGGATAAATGGTATCTCTGGGAAGCTCTACAAATTTGACTACAAACTCCTAAAATTAAAGAAGCTCCAGAAAATGTTTATCTCCTAGAATCCATTTGAGTTAAGTGCATCCAAAACGGACTAAGAACATGGCATTTTCCAATGGGTGATGAGAGGAATTCTCCTGTTCATTGTGAGCTTCTATCCCTGTTTGATCATTAAGGATATAAATATATGGAGGTCATTGTAAGACACAATGTAAAACTAGTTGACAAACTGACCTCTGAGCTAAGCAGGCTGGATTGGTCGATTAAAAGGGACATGCAGTATGAAAACTTTAAGATCGAGCATGCTCATATTTTTTGCAGCATTGACCAGTAACTACAAAAAAATCAAAGCAAATAAAATTTAGAAACTGTAATGTGATCATATTCAGTATCTGGAGCAAACTGTTTAACCTAACCCACCTGAGTCCCAGACCTGGGTGAGGAAAAGGTTCGGGCAAAAGAGTGTAGGCATATTTAATGCTGTTAGCCAGTATGAATCAAATAACTCTTCAAGTGAATTCAGTGGTTTTGTGAATAACTGTGAAGATATGTGAAGGCTGGCAGCCTAGCCAGATAGAATTGTGTAGATAATGCTGTAATTTGTAAATATTAATATAAGCCACAGTCTTGTTCTCTTAAAGGAAGAAAATGGTGTTAAATGTGGAACTGCAAAAATGTAACAACAGTGCACTCTGCTGTAGGAAAGCTGATAAGTCAAGCATTGTATAATTGCTTGATTACAAAACCCAGAGCCGAGATGGCTGGATGAAGGAATTATTGCTTTTGTTTTGAGACTAAAGTTAATTGCTAGAATTTGCATGTATAATGTATTTTATTGCTGTAGCTTCCTGACCAGGTGCAAGATCAAAAGGGCTGTTACACTCTGAGCTTCTGTTAGCCCTGCAAATAGAAAATAATGATGTAATCTGAAATGAGTCAGTGGTACTGTGTTATCAATTTAAGGACAGAGATACTCAGAGCATTTTGCATTTGAACAACTCACCAGTGCATTGCTTTGCTCTATATGTAAGTTTATTTAGAACTGTGATTGCTCTTAGGAAAATATAGACAATAGTAAGTTTAGTTTAGCTGTTTTCTATATTTATGTCAGAACTATTCTACAGTATCATTTTAAGCATTTTTCTGTGATGTCTGAACTCTTGATTAGCATGGTGTAGTAAGAAGTATTGTCTTGTGTTTTTATTATCTATTATTAAATATTTTTAAACCTTTCAACTGTAGCTGTTTTATGTAGAGATAATTTAAGCTCTAGAGTACATTGCATGTTTATAGTGATACTGTACAAAGCCACTCCAATAGTCTTGCTGCTCTGTCACACTTACTATTTGGATAATAATATTGCACTGTAATAATTGTACTCTCTTTGGTAAGGGCCTTAGAGTAGCCCATAAGTAAGGGTCCTGGTGGCAGTGATTATTACCCTATAGCCTGGACAGAAGGGGCATAGTTAGTGAACCTGTGCCAGCCTTCCCCAGGAGTGTATGTGTGGTAGTATATAAATTATATCTCAAAGTGTGTGTGTGTGTCAGCTACTTGGGCAGGGACATGAAGCACTGGTAGGACAGAGAGAGTGCTATGAAAACTTGGCTTGGGACCATGGCTATAGCTGTGCCAGTGGGGAGTCTTACTGGGGATCTAGAGAGAAAGGGAGAAACCAGCCTCAGCCTGACTGTGATCTCTGTGTGCTCTTAAGGGAAATTGTACTTTACTGTGTGTGTATTTGTTATCCTTCCCAAAGTGGACGCCCCTCACTGGAGTTAGTGGTGAGGACTGATGCTCCTTGATTAATGGGCCAGGGCACGGGGATCATATATTAATTGTTTGGCAGTGGTGGGATATCCACACTACATATTAATTGGTTGACAATTGGCTTGTAGTGGTGTGGATAGTGAATTCCTGTAGCTTGTGTACAATGATCCCTGAAGGTGTTTTTATACTCTAAATCAGCCAACTAGTGAATATTCAGAGTTCAGATCACAATTGTTTTATTTTTTTGTTAGCTTAGTTAGTCAGGGAGAGGAGGCAAGCATGTCAGCAGAGAAGTATGGCAGGCTGTCAAGGAGCCAGTTGGTTGAGATGTGCCAGGCTAAGGGACTGGTGTATGGAAACCTGACTAAGGCAGACATGATTGCATTTTTGGTCACAGCTGCATCAGAAAACAGCAATCAGAAGGGCAATCAGACTGGCTGTGGAGATTTACAACACTCAGAGAATGGACAGTTCAACCTTTCTGCAGAGGACTTAAAAATCCATCTGTAGCTAAAGAGACTTGAGTTGGAGGCCATACATTTGGAAACAAAAGCAGCAGAGTGACTGAGATGTCTACAGGCTGAGGAGAATGAGAAACTGATATGCCTGGAAGCTGAGGAAAAGGAGAGGCAGAGGCAGCACAAAAAGAAGATGTTGAGAGATGCTGACTCTTCACCACAGTCAGGGATGTAAAGGGGAAGGGTTTAACTGGACTCCAGAAACACAAACAGACAGTACATTTCTTCTGCAGTTTACAGAGGGGGATAATTTTGATAGTTTCATTCATATATTTCAGAGGGTATGTAAACCATATAATGTTGACCAAAGGCTCTGGGTACAGTTCCAGACTCCCTTACTCCATGGTAAAGCTGTAACTGTGTTGTCTAAACTTTCTGATCTCAAATTGTTTGATTATACTGCTGTTAAGAATTATCTGTTAGAATTTTTTAAGCTAACACCTGAAACTTATAGGAAAAAGTTTTGTGAGCATAGACGTAAGGCAGATGAAAGTGTGTGTGAATATGTTGCTGAACTGAGCACTTATTTTCATAGATGGGTGAGTGGATGTCAGGTCACCTCTTTTGAGGGGCTGGCAGACATTTTGGTGAAGGAACAAGCCCTTAGTACTTTTCCTGAGGACATGAGGATCTGGTTAGCTGAGAGACAAGGTGCTACTTCAGATAAGTTGGGGAAGAAGGGAGACCTATACCTAGCAAGCAGGGCATCCCTGCACACGAAAGGAACTCCCAGCACTGCTCATGCGTCTAAAGGAACCCATGGTGGGCATCCCAGACTGCCCCAACAGAATCTGCCAGTAGCAGGGGAAGCCACTAGTCCAGGTACATGTCCAGGACCTAGGGTTAAATGTTTTGAATGCAACCCGTGGGACCATGTGGCATATAGATGTCCATGGAGGCAAGGTGGGAAACAAATGGTGAGAGAACCAGTAAGTGGGAAAGACAAAATGCCAATAGTATGTTGTCTTGAGACAACAGGGGTACCAAACTACCATCTTGCAGATGTCCTGATAGGGAAGGATTTTGATGAGACAGTACTATGTGTTAATGCAGTTACATGCAGTCTGGCTTCAAGACAAGCATGTGGGTCTGGTAGCCTGGGGGAGACCCAGACAGACTGCATACTTGCAGCCAGGACTGGTGAGGTGGTTACTTCAGGGAAGAAGCTACACTGTAGCAGTGAAACTGAAGGTGAGCCACAGCTGCTTGTGAGTACTGATGTTCCATTGGACAGAGTGACTGTAAAGGTGGAGTTGAGTAGTAGTACCCAGGCTGACAGTGAGGTACCATTGTCAGAGGATGCCAGGCTTCCTGGGGAAGGGAAGCTGGGAAGGGTTACAAAGAGAGAGTTGAGACAGGCTCAACTCTCAGACCTTGCATTGCAAGGCCTGAGGTGGGTAGCTAGGGAGGCACCTGATTCTCAAGGGAAGGGGGAATCTGTATACTTGGACAATGGGTTACTGTATAGAGAGTAGACCGCTGAGGGTGGGCTAGAAGGTGAAATGGTACAGCAGTTGGTAGTGCCCAAAGCCTACCATCTGGCGCTTCTAGCCATAGCCCATCATATTCCCTTTGCAGGTCATATGTGCATGCAATGTACAAAGAGACATATTATGAAGAACTTTTATTGGCCTGGATTTTCCAGAGATGTAACAGGGTATTGCAAGATCTGTGAGCAGTGCCAAAAGGTAGGCAAGGTAGGAGACAAGGTGGAAGCTCCTTTGATGCCTTTGCCTGTGATTGAGGAGCCATTTCAGAGGGTAGTTATAGATATTCTGGGGTATGAGTACCCCATGTCCCACAAGGAAAAAGTATATCCTAGTGGTAGTAGACTATGGTACAAGATACCCTGAGACACTGGCTTTGTCCACTACTGAGGCATAAAAGGTGGCAAATGCTTTCTTAGAGATTTTCAGCAGGGTAGGTTTCCCAAAAAACATACTGACTGACAGATGTGCCAATTTCATGTCAGACCTGCTGGCGTGTCTGTAGAAGTACTGCAGGGTGAAGCACCTGAAGACCACCCTCTACCATCCCCAGACTAATGGTCCTGTTGAGATGTTAAACTCTACATTCAAGTCCATGCTACAGGCATTTATACAGACCAGTTTAAGAGGGAGTGGGACAAATATTTGCCGCATCTGTTGTTTGCTTACAGAGAGGTTCCCCAGAAATCCTCGGGTTTTACACCCTTTGTGTTGTATGGGCATAGGGTGAGGGGACCTCTAGATTTAATTTGTTATGAGTGGGAAGGTGAATGTGAAACTCACAAGGAGTCTGTTGTGGCATATGTCCTAAACCTCAGAGCAAGGCTCAGGGAACTCATGGGCTTGGCCTAGGAGAACCTGGCAGAAGCCCAACAACAGAAAAAGGTATGGTATGACAGAAATGCTCAAGCTAGAGAGTATGCTGTAGGGCAGAAGGAAATGGTTCTCATTCCTTTCAGACACAACAAGCTGCAGGCAGCTTGGGAGGGACTCTACAAGGTGGTAAGAAAGGTAAGTGATGTTAACTACATGGTGGAATTGCTAGGCAGGTGGCAGGGGCACAAGTTGTACCATGTTAACATGATGAAATCTTACCATGATAGCGAGGCCCTTGTGCTGAGTATTTGCAGTGGCTTGCAGGAGGAGTCTGAGGGAGATCTGGTGACTGATCTCCTCAGTGAGGCTCGGACTGACACCTCAGCAGAAGGGGTAGCAATGTCCCAGCAGCTATCTCCTACACAGGTTCGAGAAATCCGAGCAGTGTTACAGGAGTTTGGGGACGTGTTCAATGGGAAACCAGGGTGCACCCACCTGGTGCAGCACCAGGTGGATACAGGACCCCAAAGGCCTATTGGGCAGGCCACCTATAGGGTGCCTGAGAGAGTCAAACAGACTCTGAGGGAGGAGATACAGGAAATGGTGGAACTAGGGGTAATTTAAGAGTCCAACAGTCCCTGGGCCTCCACCGTGGTGCTGGTGCCAAAGGAGAATGGCAGTACCAGGTTTTGTGTGGATTATAGAAAATTAAATAGTCACACAGAGTCAGATGCTTACCCCATGCCTAGGACAGGTAAGGCCCTAGAGCAGCTGGGTGGGGCTAATTATCTTACAACCATTGATCTTACCAAGGGTCACTGGCAGGTGCCCTTGACTCCCAGTGCTAAAGAGAAATCAGCCTTTGTGACTTCTTTTGGCTTGTATGAGTTCACAAAGATCCCCTTTGGGATGAAAAATGCCCCAGTGACTTTCCAAACACTGGTAGATGACACCCTAGAAGTAGCAGGAGGGTTTGCCCTTGTTTATCTAGATGAAATTGCCATCTACAACCATTCTTGGCAAGAGCACCTTCAACATGTTAGAGAGGTGCTGGGCAGACTATGGAGGGCAGGGTTGACCATTAAGATGAGCAAATGTCAGGTGGGTATGGCAAAGATCTCCCACCTGGGACATAGCATGAGGAGTGGTAAGATCAGGCCAGAACATGCCAAAGTAGAAGCCATTCAGGCATGGCCTGTACCTATTACCAAAAAACAGGTGAGGGCATTCTTAGGGACAATAGGGTACTACATAAAGTTCGGCCCCAGTTATAGTACCATAGCTACTCCCCTCCAGACCTGACAAGGTAAAACAGACCAGATAAGGTAATGTGGTCCCCAGTATGTGAGCAGGCATTCCAGAAGTTTAAAGAAGCTTTGGGAGCACCCCCTGTGTTAGCCAGTCCAGATTACAGCAAAGAATTTGTTGTGCAAGTGGATGCTTTGAACAATGGAGTGGGGGCTGTACTTAGCCAGATTGCTTCAGAGGGAGAAGAACACCCAGTGGTTTATCTCAGTCATAGGCTCCAACCCAGGGAGGAATGCTATGCAGCTGTAGAAAAGGAATGTCTAGCCATAGTGTGGACACTGCAGAAACATCAGCCTTATCTGTATAAAAGAAAATTCAACATAGTGACAGATCACAATCCCCTAACATGGTAAAACAGAGCCAGTCAGCAAAATGCCAAGTTGCTAAGATGAAGCCTAGTGTTGCAAGCATATGATATGTCAGTGAAGCATCACAGGAGAGTAGCAATGACTATGCAGATGGGCTCTCAAGACAGGGAATGGGTAAAGTATACTCAGATATACTTAACCCTTTCAAGCAGTGTTTCTCAAGGGTCACTGGAAAAACTAGCTTGAGTTCTCGGGGGGGGGTATGTGAAGCTATGTGAAGGCTGCTAGACTAGCCAGATAGAATTTTGAAGATAATGCTGTCATTTGTAAATATTAATATAAGCCACAGGCTTGTTCTCTTAAATGGAAGAAAATGGTGCTAAATGTGGAACTGGAAAAATGTAACAATAGTGCACTCTGCCATAGGAAAGCTGATAAGTCACACACTGTATAATTGTTTGATCACAACACCCCAGAGCCGAGATGTCTGGATGAAGGAATTCTTGCTTTTGTTTTGAGACTAGAGTTAATTACTAGAATTTGCATGTATAATGTGTTTTATTGCTGTAGCTTCCTGACCAATTGCGAGATCAAAATGGCTGTTACATTCTGAGCTTCTGTTAGCCTGGGAAGCAGAAAATAATGATGTAATCTGAAATGAGTCAGTGGTACTGTGTTATCAATTTAAGGACAGAGAGACTCAGAGCATTTTGCATTTGTCTTGAGAACATTCAACAACTCACCAATACTCTGCTTTGCTCTATATGTAAGTTTATTTAGAACTGTGACTGCTCTTAGGAAAACATAGAAAATAGTAAGTTTAGTTTAGCTGTTTTCTATATTTATGTCAGAACTATTCAACAGAATCATTTTAAGCATTTTTCTGTGATGTCTGAACTCTTGACTAGCACTGTGTAGTAAGACGTATTGTCTTGTGTTTTTATTATTTATTATTAAATATTTTTAAACCTTTCAAATGTGGCTGTTTTGTGTATAGATAATTTAAGCTCTAGAGTACATTGGATGTATATAGTGATACTGTACAAAGCCCCTCAAATAGTCTTTCTGCTCAGTCACACTTACTATTTGGATAATAACATTGTACAGTAATAATTGGACACCCTTTGGTAAGGGCCTTAGAGTAGCTGATAAGTAAGGGTCTACTGATTACTACTCTATAGCCTGGACAGAAGGGGCATAGCTAGTGAGCCTGTGCCAGCCGTCCCCAGGAGTATCTGTGTGGTTGTAAATAAATCATATCTGAAAGTGTGTGTGTTTGCCAGCTACTTGGGCAGGGACATGAAGCACTAGTTGGACAGAGAGAGTGCTAGGAGGACTTGGCTTGGGACCATGGCTAAGGACCCCACTCTATAGCTGTGCCAGTGGGGAGTCGTATTGGGCATCTGGAGAGAAAGGGAGAAACCACCCAGAGACTAACTGTGATCTCTGTGTGCTCTTAAGGGAAATTGTACTTTACTGTGTGTGTATTTGTTATCCTTTCCAATGTGGATGCGCCTCACTGATGTTAGTGGTGAGAATTGAGGCTCCTTGATTACTGGGCCAGGGCATGGGTGTCACAATAAAAACTGACAAAATTTCTTTATTTTGTAAACCAAACACGACCAGGTCCCTTCCACCACTGAGGAAATCAGATCAGATAAAAAAAGGAACAGAAAGGACCAATGTCGACATCCCAAGCCCTACACACCCACTTCAAGGAACCAATTGAACTTGCTCAGCATGATTAGACCTTCCAAGACCAATCAACCTGGATGGAGATATCAGGCACAGAGGAAGTAATTCCTACAACTGAATGAGAGTCTGTGGAACCAATAGAAAATACTCAAGACTCTTGAGCAACCAACTGAACTTCTTTGCCTTGAAAATATCTCAGAACAACTAAATTGGATCAAAATACCAAGGAGGGAGGCTCCAACTACTACAGCTGAAGAAAACGTATTTGTGCCAGTATGTAATAATGATCCTAATAGGTGTAGACTTGTATTAAGTTCAAATGGATATTTAAAAGTATACAATTTTACCAAAATGGACATTGATACCACTTTTGCTAACTTGTTGTCAAAAGGTCTGACTTTTGTTCCTACGAGGAGGACAAATGTGCCTGATGTTTTGTCAATTTTAAGCTTTTTGTATGGAAACTTAATTTCACTATTACATTTAATGACACTGGTTTTAACAATGCCTCACTTAAAACAACTAATACATTAAACTCTACCCCCACCCCCACACACACAGCTTTGATTATTTTTGAAAGAATCTCCAAATCTGCAAACTCGACTTGATAAAATTTTAGGTAAAAAAAAAAAAGATCCAAAAAAGTATAATATACTGAGAGAAGAACTCAAATTGTTAGAACTTTTAAAGACACAATAAATTAGTATCATGAAGCTGGATAAGGAGGGGTGGGGTAGTGATCATGGAAAACTTTTAATATAGCTTAAAACTGAAAAATATTCTTGGTGGAGAGGCCTATGAACTTGTAAGCAGGAATTAACTGAACTCAGCATACCATGGTATTAGAGTACAACTTAAGGACATGCCCATTGATGGATGTATTTCAATGGATGAATACAACTGTCTGAATATGTCATCTCATCTCCTTCTGACTATATCTTCGGAATACCAAAGTTACATAAGGATATTCAGAATCCCCCAATGATCCAATAGTAGATGGCAGACATAATATTATCAATTCATGTGCCAGATTTTTGGATATAAATTTGAAACACCTTCTGGAGGATGGACATCAACTTTTAAAGACTCTTGGCATTTTCTTGGTAAAAATTAATTAATTGGACTTTAATTCTAATGGCACTTTTATCACAATAGATGTAAAGTACCTATACACTGTTATTTCACATGAGCGGGGGGGGGGGGTTATGGTTCACTGATTACTTTTTGAGAAAAGGAATAGGTCAGGACAGAATAAACTTATACAAGCAGCTCTTGGACTTGATCCTCAGAAATAACTACATATATCTTGAGGGCCAGATTTTTCTTCTAAAGGAAGAAGTAGGAATGGGTTCCCCTTGTGGCTTTCTCTTTGCTAATATTGTTATGCTGCAATTGGAGAATTTATACATACACAACAGTGAATATGCAAAGTTATTTGGTCTATACCTCCTCTACTTTGATGATAATCTTTATAGTGTGGCAGAAGGAAAAGAGAAGATATACTTCCATTTGATGAATATATTAACTGCAGGACTGATTTTCTGCTATTTATCCATCAAATAAGAGATTTCAACATTCCATATTTAGACTTTTTTGCATCTAAAGCCCTCACAATTAATAGTTATACATTGCATATATACAGGAAATCTACTTACTCAAATAGCTTTCTCCACTTTATCAGTTCTCACCCCTTCTTTCACAAGAAAACAGTAGTTAAAGGCCAATTGGTAAGGGTGGCACGAATGACCTCTCTTAAGGATCATTTTGAAGATGAATGTTTTAACATGAAGGGTATGTTCATGAAAAAGGGCTACCCAGAGATTATGGGGGATGACTTATATTGGAGGTTAACACTAAAAGGAAAAATGGGAAATTTCTACCACTGTTGGGCAATTGCAAGCATGGAGCTGAAATTGGGACACTTACTGAACCAGAGACTAGCAGGAATGAAAATGTGATTTTAGCAACATCTTTATTTCAACATTCATCTTAGAAAGTGGGGTTGCAAAAAGTATTATAAAGAAGGATTGGGGATCCTGCGGGAGGATGTTAGTATATTTAATAAAATTGGGAATGAACCTGTATTATATTTAGGAAAGGTAACGACCTTAAATGCATTTGTGAAGTTGAAGATGGAACAAAAAGAAATAACTTATCCATGAATAAATGTGAGAGCTGTAAATATTGTAGGTATATTCTAACAGGTCAACAATTTCAAAACTGTGGGTGTACCTTTTGTTTAAGAAAAAAAGTGATTGTAATAGTGCTGGATTAGTTTAGGCAGCTCTTTGTCAAGAATGTGCAAGTTTTCATATCGGTAAAACAGAGCGGAAATTACATGAACGTATATATGAACACACCTATGATATTAGGAAGAAAAAGAATACCAATGCCCTTTTTAAACACATTAACAATTTTCCAAACCATTCTTTTAAATTTGTTGTCCTAGAACAGATTGAGCAAAGTCCTAGGGATGGCCCATGGCAGTTTCACATAGATAAAAGAGAGCTGTTCTGGCAGCTATACTGGAACTCATATAATTGGCCAGAGCTGAATGAGCATGTTTCTATTGCTCCGGTTTTAAAAATTAAAGCCTTGAAAAGATGAGGTAAATAAATACATACATTTGTTTATTTTTAAAATAATGGGTTTTTACTTAAATATCATGTATTAATGTTTCCCTATTTATACTGTTTTGTTTTATTTTTCTGTTTTAGATGACTGTGGCTTTAAAGATTAAATTAATTGTAGCACGTGATCTTATTTGAAGTGGTATTAAATAAATTTAGGTTTATTACTTTTATCTGAAGAAGTTCCATGTTGTATAGAATGATAGCGCTTATGGAATACTTGTGAATGAAGTTTTTTTGGTTGTTGACTGGATCCGAGTGTTTAGGCTTCTCATTTGTGTCCTTTACATAATTCATTTGTCTGGTGATTTTACTATTTATTTGGTTTAGAAATGCTGTTTCTATGCAGTTATCAGCATGCTTGTATAGGGTTTCCATACACACTTCAGTTCAGGTCGTTGTGTTCTCTGAGTTTAGAGGGCTTAGAATTTAGCCTTGTCATTGCTTACTAGGAGATAATTAGCCTTGAAAATGTTCTTAAAAGTTCTGGGGTTTGCTGGGAGTTCAGTCTTTATATTTATTTCAAGGGTTGCTGCTTTGTGATTTGATTTGATCAGTGAGAACATTAGGGGATGTAATGCTATGTCATATTTGTAATTATCAGCTCCACAATGTTTGCAGCTCTAGTAGGTGTGTGGACAAGATGTTCCATGGTGTTTATATTGACAAAATCCAAGAATCTTTGAGCCTTCATGTTAGTGGTTGTGTAAGTATCCCAGTTTATGGTTGGATAGTTCAAATCACCCAAAAATATGGCGTTGGCCTGAATTGTGAATGACTCTAATATATTCAAGTAAGTAGTATGCTTTTCTTGGATCATAGACATGGGCCTATAAATAAGAAGGATATGGTACTGGAATTTAACTAAGGTTAATTGGACATGGAGTAGATCAAGAATGCCACATTATTTTGTCAGTCTTGAGCTGTGCTTACTTTTTATGTAGATTAATACACATCTACCTCTTGTCCCTTCTTGTACAGTAGCTGGTCTACATGTGTGCAGGGCACTATAGCCTTGGATTTCTGGGTTGCCTTCCACAGCTTTAAACCATGTCTCAGTAACTGCAGAGATCTCATCACTCTTCAGGATAAGGAGCATTTTCAGGGACTGGAGTTCTTGTTGTTGCTCCTAGCATTGAGCGGTAACACCTTTAGTTTGTCTTGTGTAAAATGTATTATGTTGAAAGGTTTATCAGATGGCATTGCCTAAAAAAAGAAACTATAGGGGTAGATAATGTTTGGTCAATATATAGAAAAGACAACAACACCCTTCAGAGCTTTCATGCCAACTGAGTGAGGGAGGCTGAGCCCTAAGAGGACATAGCTAAAAGTAAAAACATATTCATCTAGATTTATAGGTTCATTAGTGTTTAATAGTCTAACAACCACAATGGCCTCTTTAACCTGGCCATGCATCCCAAATCTCTGACAAGTTCTGGAACCCTTGAAAACTGTAAGCAGAAACTTGGGAGATGAATCATTTACAAGCAGGAGCTTGAGAAATGAATCATTTATGGGTTGTGTCCATTAGATACATAGGTGCCAAACCAGGGATGAATTTACTGTTCCCTATCCAATTGGCCAAGTTACCCTTGAAATGGGTTGGACAGGAACTCTGCTTTATATGGATGAGGAGCCTGTTCCAGAGACAGGGTAGTCTCAGTTTGATACATACCTCTCTGTCTAGTAGGTCCTGTTTATGTTACAGACAAGGTTTAAATCTTTAGAATAGGTAATTCCTGTAGTGTTTATTTTGTAGATATGCAGGAGGTCTATCAGAGTGGAGTCTGGAAAAGCTCTGTATGCCAGGCATAGATCTCCTCTCAACAGCCTGTAGGAGACAGAATACAGGGATAGGCCACTGAGGTGGTCTACAGAGGACTTGTTACTTACTCCCTGTATTCTTTTAGTGAGGAAACTGTGGACATTCCAATTGTTGCATATGCCTGGTTAGGCACATACCAAAGGAGGGATTGTACTTAATGATAGGTCTGATGCTGAATATAGTAGAACAATGACTTCCTTGGAGCTAGATACCACACATTTGTTTACAGGTAGCACAACATGAAATGATTTCCTCACTACTGTAGACACATGATGGTCAAAGGCTAGATTATGGTCTGAGTGTCCCTAAGTCCCTGACTACTGGGTCAACTCTAACTGGTGTGTTGGGTGGATGACTTGCCAAGGGATACTATTATGCATTTCTTGGCATTTGCTTTTAGTCCATGGCTCTGACATCAGTTTTTTGTCTGTGTCAGCACTTCCTGGAGAACATTTGTGTCAGTATGGCTTTCATTGACAGCTTCTAATTTGCAAGCATCTGCAACTTTAGTCAGTCAGAGATCATTGACATTGACCTTGACTTCAGAGAAGTAAATGCCAAAAAGGACCAATCCCAGGACCGATCCCTGAGGGACTCCTCTTGTGACTGTTCTATTTGTAGAGGTGGACTCCCCAATTTTAACTCTCTGGGTCCTGTCTGTGAGTCAGTTGGCTATCCACTGGGTGACATACAAGTTTGTACCTAAACTCTTGAGTTTGTCAACAATACCAGATTGGGGTATTGTGTCACATGCTTTGGCCAGGACAAGTTAAGCAGTATGACCCATTTTGATCTCAGCCATTGCTTTGGTGACCTTATCAAAGAAGTCTACCAGGTTGAGTAGGCATGACCTGTCCTTCATGAAACGAAACTGGGTTGAGTCCAGTGTCTGGAGGTTAACTAATTCATTAGTGATGATTTCCATGATGATTCTTTCTATGACTTTGCATATAAGACTAGTGAGAGTTATGGGTCTGTAGTTTCCAGGGTTTGTAGATGGCCCACCTTTGGGCAGAGGGATGATTGTTGCTGTTCTCCATTCATAAAGCACAAAGCCTGTTTGGAGACTACAGTTAATTAGCAATTCCATACGGCCTAATGTTTCATGCTATTTAGAAGGCATCCTGAGATATTTTCTGGGCTTACTGATGCAGTGTTCTTGGCCTTAGAGAAAGCATTAAGGACCTGTTCCCTAGTGATAGCAGGAGGAGTTATATTTGATTGTATTTCCTGAGGGAATGCTGAGGAGGAGAGAGAGGTAAAGTTGGAGATGAGTTTGTTGGCCAGTATGTTTGCCATATTTCCTGGCTCAGCATAAGTGGCTTCGTTTACAATGAGCTCTGTACACAATTGTGCATTGCCTTTGAGTTTGTGGACATAGCTAAAAAATGCCTTATGGCTGTCCTTGGCCTGGGAGGCCAACTTTATCTCAAATTTGGCTTTGACAGACTTAATTTCTCCTCAGAGTAGTTTGTTTTGTTTGATGAGAATAATTCAATCTGGCTGAGTGCTGCACCTCTTAATTCTTTACATGATTTTCTTCCTTCTGTTATACAGCCTATAGATTTTGTGATTCTACCAGGGTGGCTTGTTTTTTGAGTTAGTTATGTACTTCTTCCTGGCGGGTACAGCTGCCAATATGCAGCTATTAACATGATTGTATAAGGTGTCTGTGAAGAGTTCTGCATAGGCAGCAATGTTCCCAGGGTTTATAGGGGCTTGACATTTTGCCAAGTTATCACTTAATAGCAGAAAGTTAGCCTTAGAGTTGTTCCTGAATAGTTCATCTTTAGCTGGGGTTCCAGGATTTATTTTGACTTGAAAGGAGACCACTTTCCGGTTTGACATTACCAGCGTAGACATTACACTAGGGGTTGTCCAGCAATCTCCCATATTAGTGAGGATGAGATCCAGTATGGCTGCACTCCTGGTTGGTGTATTGAAAATCTGGTCCAGGGAGTTTGTGTTTACAAAATCCAGGAATCTCTGTGCCTGTACATTTGGGTTTGTATAGGATTCCCAGTTAATCATGGGGTAATTAACGTCGCCCATGAATATGGTATTGGGTTAGACAGTGAGTGTTTCCAATATGTTTAAATATATGGTATGGGCTTCCTGGTTCCTAGAGGGGCCATATAGCTTACCATGAAGTTGTATTGGATTCTGCTTATTGTGATTTGAACATGGGGTAGCTCAAAGATAGGTATCTTAAGTGCATTGGCCTGTTTGACTAGCCTTGAGGAATATTTATTTTTGAGGTAAATTGAGACAACTCCATCTTTAATCTCTGTCTGACTGGTTAGCTGTTCAAAATGTGTGGAAGGGATTATAACTCTGAACTATCAGTCTGCTCTCTGCAGCTTTAAACCATGTCTCAGTGACCACACAGATGTCAGCATTCTCTATGGTGAAGACAGCTACTAGGAAGTGGAATTTTTTTGTTTAGACTCCTATCACAGAGCAGTAATACCTTTACATTTTTGTGGTTTTGATTTGCTATGTCAGAAGTACTTTCAGTTTGTAACTGCCTAAAAATGGCTGCATGGGGGAAGACAATCTCCTGGATTCAGGAAGCCCAGCATGGCGTGCAGGAGTGCCTGCATGCAATATGTCCACCGAGTTATCCAGGAACAAGATCCCTGGACGTGCACGAGCGCTCCTGAACTGGTCCTGCATGGACAGAGCCCCTGTATGCAAATCACCTCATTTGCTGGTAAAAACCATGCAAATGAGGCAATTTAGTGATCCAGGAAGCAGGCATGAGTCCGTGCAGGACAAGTGTAGTGTGCAGAAATGTACTCGGTTAGTAACCGAGTACATTTCTGCAAACTGCAAAACAGAGGCATGTCAGCTCGTAGAAATGCATGCATTAGAAGATTAGACATGCTGAAGGCCAAATATATGGCCATAGGCATGAAAAGTAATGTAAAATAATAAAAATAAACTTTTATTTTTTTTTGGCCGATTTCATCTGTTTAAGCATAGGGCAGTGGCGTGTAAACGGGATCATCATGAAAATAAAAAAATAAACCTGAAATTAGCTTTCTGGCCAAAATCAGAATATTGCCATAATAGTCAATGGCAGGCAGAAGAAAACATGGCCGGTAAATAGTGGTTGCTATGAGGGAAGGCTCAGTGTCAGACATGTAACTAGCCATTAGCAGGCAATCCTATGCAAATGAGGGTAATGATACTGAATCACAGATATCTCCTCAATGCTAGGCAGTACCCAGCTGTGTAGGAATATGAAATCCATTTTGTAAGCCTTTTAGTTAGCTGACATCATAAGGGGGTGTGTCAGGCATACTGTAAGCTTATTGGAGCTCTGTGGCCTGGGTTTGTCCTCAGCTTAGCACAGCTAAGGAAGGTGGAGTTTCAAAGCTGCCAAGCACTCTTTCCTCTGCCTAAATGGGTGTGCACCAGGTTTTAAACAAGAGAAAAAAAAAGGTTAAACTAGGAAATAGCAATTCTGTTGACATCTGGGCTCTCTGTGCAGCACGCCTTGGGGCTTAAACAGGAAGGCAATAAGAAGGGAAAAAGCAGTAGGAAGGTAATCAAGGTGAACTGGCATAGCTGGCAGGTGAATAGTATCAGAACCAGCCAATTATCCAGGCAGCAACCCAGCCCAGCCCAGCACACCACTATAAACTATGTAAACACCCTTCCCTCTTGTTTTTTCCCAAAAACTCTGCACCACTGGTGTATACGAATGGGGACATTTTACAAAACGAAAGTAAGAGAAAAAATGTTAGGGGCTGCTTTTACTCTCATAAACCAGCATGTGCAAGAGTCTGAGGGTGGATGTGAATGCTGATGACCAACCCACAGTGAGGAGGAGGAGAAGAGTGTACAGACCCATGGAAATATACCAGGGGCTACATGAGCTGGAGATAGTGGAGCACTATAGGGTGGACAGAGACCTTTTACAGCATATCATTGAGCTGTGCCGGCTACACCTCAGACACAGAACCAACAGAGGGGAACCCATCTCAGTGGAAACCAAGGTATGTGTAGGCTTAAGAATCCTAGCCACAGGTATCTTCCAAAGGCCAACTGGGGATATCATGGGGATCTCACAGGCATCAGCATCCAGGGTACTCCACCAATTCCTGGATGCCATGTCAGCACATGCCGGTGAGCACATAAATTTCCTCGAGACCCATGAGGCATTGGCCAGCAATATGCATCTCTTCCACCAAATAGCAGAATACCCTGAAGTAGTGGGTGCTATAGATTGCACACATATACACATAAAAGCTCCACTCCATGAGCAAGGCAGGGTCTACATAAACAGCAAGGGCTTCCCTTCCATCAACTGCCAGGTTGTGTGTGATGCCCAGGGCATTATAATGAATGTGTGTGCTGGAAGCCCTGGGAGCTATCACAATTCCCACATCTGGCATCTGGCACAGCTATACCAGAGATTTGCCAGTGAGGACATTCCATATGGTCATCTAGTGGGGGATGCTGGTTAAGCACTGGAGCTGTGGTTGATAACACCCATCAGAAATGCACACACCTGAAAAAGAGCTCCATAATGAGGCACACGCACAAACAAGAATCATATTAGAGCATGTGTTTGGGATGCTCAAGTCACGGTCCCGGTGCCTGGACATATCAAGTGGAGCCTTGCAGTACTCTCCAGATACATGTACCCAAATTTTCATGGTATGTGCCATGCTACACAACATGATTCTGGGGAAACAGTTACAGCAGAAACAGCACAGGGTAGGGCCACACAGCCCCCCACCATTGTCAAGGCCAGCACAGGCACAGAGTGATTCGGAGGAAGAACAACCTGAGCCTGCACCTGTAGGCAGAAGGAGGCATGCACAGTATGCTCTGGCTTTGGCAACGAGGCAACACATAGCACATACACTGACACAGTAGGAACCCAGGGAATGGAAACTCTCTCTGACTCACACATACAGTAAACAGGATGCCAAAAATGACACTACCTGTGCTTTACCATGTATAGCGAATGTACTATGTGCATCTGACATAGTCAGCCCTCCAGCACCATCCTCAGTACTGGCACAGCCGCAAGGTAAGTCACTCTTCCTATCAATCATTGAATGCAGTAGTATGGTCTGCTAGTTGTATCAATGGTATGGATGTGAACATACAAGGAAGAGAATTGGGTGGCTGAATGGGATGGCAGCAGATAGTGGACACCTATATGGGTAGCATGAAATCATAACAAATACTGGTGTCACCAACGTAGGCAGTAACAGACAAGGTGAAAAAACCCACTGCAGGACATGTGCTGGCCCAAATGTGTGTCCATAGGACACACACATGCATGTCATGGAGGTTCACATGACGCAACAACAGTCCCACCCAGCCAGCAGGACAGGTGTAGATGAACACAAGGAAAGGCTGTGCTAAGGTCCTCAAGGTATGGCAATGGAGAGCAACCCCCCCCTCCAGACCTACACAGAGTATAACAGGTCGGGAAGTGGGATGTCATTCATGAAGGGTAGGAAGTCTGAAATGGCAATGTAGGTCAATAAAACCTATAAACTGTACTAGTCTGATATGCCTGTAGTCTGCAGGATAGGTCAGAATACAGATTTAAATGGAAGCCAACAGACTACCAGAAATACCAGTGTTATCAAAGCAAATGTCCACAGTTGTCAGGTGTGCCCCCAAACCCTATTTAGAAATGTATTAGCATCCATGTGTTGGAGTAATAACAGTGAGCACAGAGTACCTAGCATGCCAAAGTAGAAGGATGGATTGATTGATTCATGTGTACAATATGCAGAGCTCTGAGTGTCAGGTTGATGTGTGGAAACCAGCAGGGTACCTGAAATATCAGGTGAGTATAGCAGAAATGTCTGCAATTGTCAGGTGTGCCCCCCCAACCCTATAGTAAAGCAGTATCATCTAAGTGTGGGTATCACAGCAGCAGAGCACAGAGTACCTGAGCTGCCCCAGTTATAACGATGGAATGTTGCATGTGTACAATATGCAGAGATCTGAGTGTCAGGTTGTTGTGTGGAAGCCAACAGAGTACCTGACATATCAGGTGATTGTAGGAAATGTCCACAGTTGTGACAGTTGTGATGTGTGCCCCCACCAACCCTATGTAGAAATGTATTATTAGTCATGTGTGGGAGTAATAACAGTGAGCACCGAGTACCTGAGCTGGTCAAATAAGCAGGATGGATAGTCACATGTGTACAATAGGCAGAGCTCTGTGTGTTAGGTAGTTCTGAGTGGTATGTTGTGTGAAAGTGTTCAGCAAATAGCCATAGATGGTGTGTCCTGGTGTCCAGTGGTAGAACTGCTGATGACCAGGCCAAGTCTACACAACTGCAGTTTCAAACAGACTGATATCCCAGCAAAACATGTTGCAGCAGTAGTCCATATGATTTGTACAGATGTCATAAGTGTCACCATCTGGAAGATGGACACAGCATGAGTGTTGGCCCAGATTTACACACAGTACACAGGTGGAAGTACTGTGGAGAGAGACTGTTTAAAATTTCACAGTGAAATGGAGGCACCATCCTTTTGTACATACAGTTTCATACCACATCAGCTGGTTGTGTAGTATGGGAAACTAAGCTGTACTGTGGGCAAACACTGGCAGACCACAAAAGGCAGAGGTATGATGTATGTAGAAGCTGCTGGTGTTCATCAACTAGTCACCAGCTGGGGAAAGGGCCACGTATACCTGTGAGGCAGTTGCAAGAAGCTACCCTAGCACACCAACATCAGCCTCAGGTAACACACAGGCCACCTCCCTTCTGCTGTGAATGAGTACAATATGATCCCCACATTACTATGTGAATACTCACAGAATGCAGCATGCTGAAGATGTGTCCCATGCAGGTGTGTCCATAGCTGTAAGATGCACCCCGCCAGCATCCACACCAATGGATTGATAAGGACAGACACAATTGCCATCAACACCTTGCACACCTATCCTGTCACCCCAAGGCTGTACAACTGACAGAATGCACTTGCCTGCTACAGATAGCCTGCATCAGTACCCAATGCCCCACTGTCCTCTGTCACAGGTCTGTGTCACGCCTGTACCGCCACTGTATGTTACTCTATGAACTCCCACATAATGGCAACACACAGTCCACAGAACACAAATGCAAGGACATGTTGATAAATCCCAGTAGTATGTCCATCGTGTTCCAGTGCATGGACTGTGGACCAACCTGTACATACTGCTGGGATGGAGTGGCAACTATAGGCATACCTATCAGATATCTTGTGCATAATGGTAGGAAGAGGACAGATTAATGGGGGGGTAGCATCGCCACCACGGAGTGTGTGAAGGGTGAAACCCTGATGTGTGCACATACTTAACATGGCTGCAAACACTGGGATGGGTGGCCACAAACCTGCTTGCAAAGCAAATTGTGAAGGGTTAATGAACAGAATAATGAGCTCTGCCTCTGGATAACCTCAGTGAGTCTGAATACCTGTGAGGTATGGCCACAGCACGATATGGCCATCTTGTCATTGTGATAATTGTAAAAGCATGGGACCCACAGCCACAACAGCACCAATGTGCTGGACCATATACACAGACCCATCAGCAAGTGTCTGCAGTTTCTACGCCAGAATGACATGAGTGTTCAAGAATATGTAGGTTGCACACCACAATACAGGACAAAGCTGCATTCAACTTGTAATCCCCTGGAACTTACTGCCAGCAAAGCTGTATACCTGTCAGTAGTTGATGACATAAAAACATCAGAGGGTAAAACACCACATATCACTGAGTGTCCCTGTCAACACCAAAACCATATAGCAGAAGCACCACAGACACAATTAGCAACAATCTCACTACCCTTTGCCCAACGTCAACCCACATTGTCAACCAATTTACAGATATCCTGCAGAAGCAATTTACAGATATCCTGCAGAAGCAGCTTACTAGCTGTAAGTGTAGAGCACAAATACCTGCACTGGAGTACAACCTACCTGGAATGGAGTCATGCATGCAATACAGACACTCATACTGGGCATGTTCACACACTTAGAGAAGTAAAGACCATATCAGACAACAAATTACAGAACGGTCATACTGGGCATGCTCACACTTAGAGAAATGAAGCCCAAGTCTGGAAACAACTGTGGACTATACACAGCTGTCAGTCACATATGTCTGTGTAAACACTCCACATTACACACCTGTCATGGTCTGCACACACACCAGATGAGAATATCACATATATCCAAGGACAGCACACTATAACAACTCAGACATACACATAATAGATGTGGAAAGAGAGTGACAGACAGTGACAGACAGCTCCCCTCTCATAAGGCCTGTCCCACACAGCACACTCCCATTTTGCAAAAACAAATGATGTGCAAATGTCCATCACTGTACACAATTGCTCCTGGTAGCCTTCCAGTCAGTACACCTTTCATTGCCTTTCTTTGACAAGCCTGCTGATGTTATTCCCTGTGAAATGCACCTTTGGTGAAGGAGTATCCCAGTAATCTCTGTAGTTCATTCTGTAACTGCGTAATGCTCTAATGTGCTGTAGGAGTACTAATCTCATTCATGGCAACTGGTTGTGTGTATGTGTAGGGCCCAAAGTTTTTAAGGACAGTCAGTACACTTTTCATTGCCTTTCTTTGACAAGCCTGCTGATGTCATTCCCTGTGAAATACACCTTTGGTGAAAGTGCATCCCAGTGATCTCTGTGGTGCTTTCTGTAACTGCGTAATGCTCTAATGTGCTGTAGGAGTTCTAATTTCATTCATGGCAACTGGTTGTGTGTATGTGTAGGGCCCAAAGTTTTTAAGGACAGTCAGTACACTTTTCATTGCCTTTCTTTGGCAAGCCTGCTGATGTCATTCCCTGTGAAATACACCTTTGGTAAAAGTGCATTCCAGTGATTGCTGTGGTGTGTTCTATAGGTGCACAATGCTCTAATGGGCTGTAGTAGTTAAGTGTTCGAATCTCATTCATGGCAACTATGAGTGTGTGTGTGCATATGTGTAGGACCCAATGCTTTTGATGACAGTCAGTACACCTTTCATTGCCTTTCTTTGACAAGCCTGCTGATGTCATTCCCTGTGAAATACACCTTTGGTAAAGGTGCATCTCAGTAATCTCTATGATGCATGCTGTAACTGCGTAATGCTGTCGTGTGCAGTAGTAATTAGGTAGGTGTTCTAATCCAAAAATATGGCAACAGCAACTCTGTGTGTGTATGGAGCAATGCTTTTGATGCCAGTCACACTCACTACACCTTCCGGTGTGATACTTTGCAAAGCCTACTTTGGCAAGACAGCTGATGTCATTCAGTGTGAAATACACCTTTGGTGGTGATGAATCACAGTAATCTCCGTGGAGCATGCTGTAACTGTGCATTGCTGTAGTATGATAAACTACTTTGGTAGGGGTTCTGTTCCCAGACATGGTAAGTGTGAATGTTTGCATGTGTTCCTTTGTCAGTGTAAGGAGCAATGCTTTTAAGGCCATTCACAAGCACTACAACTTCTATTGCCCTACTTTGGTAAGTTTGCTGACATCATCAACTGTGAAATACACCTTTGGGGAAAAAATATCCTACTAATCCCTGTGGTGCGTGCTATAACTGCGTACTGATGTAGTGTGATAAACTAGTTAGGTAGGAGTTCTAATTCCAGCCATGACAACTGTGTGTGTGTTTGTAATTCATAACCTGTGTGGAGGTGGCTGTGACTGTGTAACACCTGGACCCATTGAGTAGGTGGTTTTGTAATTTTCTGATATGGTGGCCATATTATATGTCACAATGTCCACCTTACAAGGATGACAGATGTCAATCAGCTGAGATGCTTGTGTTTCAATCCACACCCCTACATGTGAAACAAGGCCTGGCGAACAAAGTAAGCAACCCTAGTATTAAACTGAGTAGACTATGAACCCGTGTCTCATACACAAACACACTTGCCTAGACAACTACTGCTATGTCGGTAGTACCCTGCATACTGTTCACAGATAGCAAGCATGGTGTGATTGCAGTGGGCTACAGAGGACATGGCACCCTGTCCATCAGTACAATAGGCACATAACTGAAGACAGTGTACCTTCACTATGTTCCCCAATGGATGCCTACAACATCTGTGGTGCCATCAAATGTGATCCGCAAAGGACAGTCCATGAGCACGCCCTGTTACAACAGGTCAGGAGTGGCACATGTGATGATAATCTGTGTATATAACATGGGCCTGGCAATCCAGGTACACTTCCACATGTCACTTTAAATCCCAGACACCATCCATGTCATGGAGTATAGAACACATACATGGCAAGCATTGCACAGCACTGGCCACACAATAGTAACCCAGGTGAGACGATGGTGAATACAATACCCACCTGTGTGGGTCATTCCAGACACTACACACCTGATCCACACTGCAGACCATTGTCATGTGGCCTGATGCCAATGTATACCCCCTCACCTAGCCTTGTACAGCCTTCTGGCACAGCCAAACATTACACACTCGTGAAGCAATGCACACATGCACATCAGTACTCGCAACCTGTGTCCCTGTGTGTTGTGTATGATGCTTTCAACCACATTCACACCTGGTACAACTTCCATTGGCATACTGAAACATTACGACTGATGTCAGATACCTTCACATGCCTTTTGTCCATAGAACAGCACAATAGCTCCTGTGGTGCATGTGATACCTGTGCAGTACTGTTTTGTTTGCATCTTTCGGCTTTTCCCAGTAAGGGGTCACCACAGCAGAACTCCGGTCTGCTAATGATTGGTAGTGGATTTTTACATACCAGGTTACCAGCCCTGACGCACAACCTTCAACGAAGGCATGCCCCATTCATGTTTGCCTCAACACAGAAGACGCTCTAGCTGGGAATCGAACTGGACAACATCTTGCTGTGAGGGATGACGCTACCACAGCACCACCACCGCTGTAATATATTGTGGTAAAATAACTAGGTAGGGAGTGTATTCCTGACCCTGGCAAGTGCAGCAATGTGTATGAGTCCCTTAGAGATTGTGGCTGTGTTGCCGCTGACACCAGTCAATGTGGACAGGCACGTGTGCTACACCTACCATATCTGTATGATATCACTGTTGCAGATGTCACTCACCACCACATATATTTTTCGACAGCTCACCGAAATGTAAGCTATATGGTGCATGCAATAACTGCATGCACATATGATAGTAATGCATTGTCAGTCAGGGGTTTGAATTCCTGTACTGGTATGTGTGTCACACAAACATGCTTCAGTTTTACTCTCCCACACCTTCCCTGAAGTACTTTGTCTCTGCCTGTCCCACCCACACCCTCCCTGGTGGATGTGGATATGTACACTTGCTCTGCTTAGGCAGCAACTTGTGTTTTGTAAGTGTTGATCATGATCAGCTGATGGCCTCTGCACCAATTGCAGTCCTCCTCTAGCTGATTGAATGTGAAACAGATGTGGTAACATTCCCATAGCCAATTGCATGGAAACGCACTCCGATATCTAGTAACATTATGTTGGTGCTGGGCAGTGACAGCCACTGTGAGTGGAACTTAGTCTGATGTTTGGCAAAAATCATCACAGATGGTTTTGGGATTTACCTCCAACAACATACATTGTGGAAAAAGGTCAACAGACAGGAGTGGATGTGCCAGACAAGACTACAGAATGTAAGTGTTGCTGTTCTTAATTTAGAGTAATGTCGGTTCAACAGGTTGTGTGTGGTTATGGCTAGTCTGCCTGTTTTAAAATGTCATGACAGTGCAATGTTTGTGAGGAAATCCCCACCTGTAGGGTTATTGGCAGACTGGTTAGTGTGTTGAAACTTTTGTTCCTTGTGTTACTCACAAAACACCTATCTGAGAATGGCAGAAGCATAGTGTGAGGATTGCAGTCAGTACATGGTGACAGCCATGAGAGTTACTGACTTTATATCTCTGATTGGGCATACTTCACAAAACACAGTGGTATAACAGTAAATGTTTGAGGTTACCACAGCACCACAGCAATATTGTGCCAGTGTTCATAGCACTACTCACACGTCTGAACCCTTTTTTACATATGTCATGCAGTATATGTGCATGTGTTCCCCTTGCTCTACAACTGTTCTAAATGTGGTGTCTCATGGTAATGGGAATATCTATGCATGCTGTTATAAGTAATCTTGACTGCTGCTGACTATTACTGGTCCTTATCTGTTGCAAAACGGCAACACCATAGCCCCTATGGGAATGCATATGTCAGTCGACCCACCTGTCCCACCTCAGCTGGCCATGGCACCAGGCACCAGTACGTCTGGGTGCCAGCCTGGGACCTCCTCCTCCATTGTCCCTGCATGACCTTTGGGTGGAACTGCTGCACATGATGGTGCTTGCCCCCCCCAGGAGCAAGGGAAGAAAGGAACCTGTCACCCACCATCAGGTCCAGGCCATGGTTTGTAGGGAACTTGGCAAGGAGTTTCAAGATCACCTACACCAGCATGAGGGCCACATGGTACAATCAGAGGGTGAACCTGCACCTCCTACCCAGCCCCCAGCACAGCCACCTTGGGGACGTGAAGGTGCAGTGGTGACTGCCCATGGGTGAGGACCTCAGTCCCACTGTTTCCATTTGGGGGCTCATGGGCTTGCAACTTCAAAACACCCCTCCCCGCCCAAGGTGCCCCCCACATGTGTCATATACTGCCCCTGTATGCTGTCTTGTCTGTTACCCCACCCAACCTATTCTCCCCAAGCATACCTACTCTCCTTCCCCAACATCCCACTCTCACCTTAAAAAATAAAAGGGCAATCTGTTCCCAAAAAAATCTCACCCCATACATAGCTGTCCATTTCGCACATGTGTCTACTGGGCACATGTAATGTGGTCTAACTGGCATCACAAAATATTATTGTTGTCCTCAGCCCTCTCTCAGGTGTTTGAGTGTCCAAACCTATCTCCAAATTGAGTGCATATATACAGCTGTTGCTGTAGAAGAAATGGGCAGCTATGGACCTTCCCTACACCCTTACCGTACATCCCTAGCTATTTTCCCTACTGTCTTTCCCTCTTTGTGCCCCTTTTTCACCACTGTTCTATCAACCCTTTTTCCTTTTCATTAAAAGAAATTAGTGTGGGGGTAAGCGGGAGTAAGCAATTTTAAGCATTAGTAAGTGGCTTTGCATGGGTTTGCATGACAGTAAGCACTGCATACACAAAGTAAGCAATTTTGAGGCTAACCTGGTTTAACTGGATTTTACTGGCAGGTTGCACCGCTTACCATCACGCAAACCCATTTACACCTGCTTAAAAGTGCCGTAATCACCCTGTATTTGACCACTCTTGTTCTGCCCAGCAGCAAAATAATATATGTATATATATATATATATATATATATATATATATATATATATATATACACACACACACATACACATATCTATACATATCTACATATAGACATATACATAATGCATACATCTATACATATATATTTTGATACATGAACATTAAATATGCCCTACAATGGCATGGTGATTAAAATTATTGCAATGTGGCTGGACTTGATCTCATCAGAATGATATCATGTAGAAACTGACAGTACTGGACTGTGATCTCACAGGGTCTATTAAAGATGCTGACGTTTTATACACCTCCAGTGCACGTATTGTATATTCCTCCACTGATCTAACCCCCTAGTATCCCTCTTTCCCTCCTTCTCTTTACTAAGTCTGTGGCCTGTTTCCTGGCCTGGACTGCGCACAGTAGTTCATTTATTTCAGACGCATTTTTTCTGTGTCATTTTCTCTGTTCCTTTACTGTTCCCCCCTTTTCCACTTACATCAACGAGGCAGTCCGATTAGGACCGCTCCATCAAACACCCGCATGACTAGACCCATAATTTCTTACCCATGGTTCCCTCACCCCCCTTGTTCCTCATCCACAGCAATCATCCTTTCTCTGGGTGCAGGCTGAGTCTAACCACACCACTACACATTGCCCACTCTTCACTTCTAGGGACCCATCATGTATGTTGTCTCGACCCATGGATCTTCAGGCTTCCTAAACATTTAGTCTGCGAACATGTGTACCCTTCTTTGCTTACCTTTGAGGCATGGTATATTACTCCAAAGACTCTTTTTAGCAACATTTTTGGGGTCGACCCACCAGGGACGAACATGCATTTGTTTCAAGATTAGACTTAGCAGGTTGGCACTGTTTCTCCCACTGGTAGTATCTTGACAGTAGTCTGGGAAGCAGTGCTGTGCAATGCTTAGCGATGCTTAATATTTGATTTGCATGATATTTGCCTTTTGGCATCGATTTCTTCTTCATTACATGTTATATATGTGTCTTGTATCCTTGATTCATTTGTACATACCTTTTATGGGGTCCTGGGAACTTCAGCACTTTATTACAATAACACCTCACATCTGGACTTACTGCAGTACTCCAGTTCACATATTTATGTTATGTAGCAGGTTATACAACATCACACTGTATATAAATTCCTTTCACAGGTTCAGCTTGATTTTCCTATGCTGAAGATTTGTTTGTTGGAACCTCATTCTTGCATAAAGCTTTGATGGCTTAGTGGTTAACTACTGTGACTGTAGTGTAGAGGGTGCTGGGTTCACATCCTGCAAAGGGTGGTTACTTTTATTCTGTCCAGAAAAGCAGCTGATGCATACAGAGTGATTAAGGCACTTTTTGGCAACTGTAAGCATGTTTGCGCTGGTTTGCGCGAAGGTAAGCAATGCTAATCTCCAGTTACATATGCTTAGAGACAGTTAGCTTCAACATTGCTTACCCTATGTGCGCATTGCTTATCTCACGCAAACAGGCTTAAAGTAGCTTACTAGCGTTTACATATGCTTACTACTGCTTATTGGTGCTTAAACATGGTTACTAGTGCTTTATTCATTATGACACTGACACCTCACGTATGCATTTAAGGCAGTACTCCAGTTCACATATATATGTTATTTAGCTGGTTATACAACAAAAATTGTGGTCATCACGTGCTTTGCTATGGGAAATGGAATGTACTGCAGTGAGACTCGAACCGGGACTGACTGCTCGTGAGACGAACACTCTGCCCACTACACAATTGCTGTACTGCTTCATTTGCATATATCTTGCTTTTTATCCTCTTTGTGCTATTTAAGCAACATTAACTGTAGCTAAGCGGTGGGCAAACCCATGCACCTATGGTTAAACTTTGTCCATTTCATTAAAAAAGAATATTTGTTCTATATGTTTTTTATTCACTATTGCTCTTATACATGTGAGGGGATGTTGCTGGGGGTATGTGTACATATATGCATGGTCTTGCTTATTGTTTACTACCTTTCTGCAGTTCTTCATTGCAGGGGCATGTATATTCTGAGAGCTCTGCTCTCAGACACGCTCCCTGCACTGTTACATGCTCCATGTAGGATTGGGAGCTCAGGCAGCGTGCCTTCATTAATATGCATGGTGTGATGCTGTCATGCTCCTAAACAGTCGCCTCCATGCAGGAATAACCTAGTCCTGCATGGAGGTTTGCTGAATCTGGGGGAATGTTTTTTCTAATATTCAAAATCCTAAAGGGGAGAGGTACAGACCTTCCCTGGCAAAGCAGTGTGGTCTGTTGAACATCTCCTTCCACACTGACAAATATTGCACCCCCTTGGAATGATGCCAGAAACTAAGCCAGTTATTAAAGTTAGTCATCTTTTGTTTATATTGCAGCATCATCCTTGGAGTAGGTAAAATGCTGCCCAATGCTAGGCGCATAAGAGTGTGGGACACATATTCAGATAGCTCCAGGATGTCTCTCTTCATATAATCTAGGGAGGTACATTTCAGGTCATTTAAACCCACATGGACTATGACTGAGTCATACTGGTACTTGAGATCCAGTGACCTGAGTGCATGCGTAATGTGGAGGATCCTAGTCCCTAATAGGCAAATGACTATGACATTCTCCTTAATCAGCCTGGTGAGAGGGACATCAGTGTATATCTTATGCTGGAGTCTACAATGACCAAAATGTTGGATTGTCTGGTTTTTGCCTTATGCTCTTAGAAGTAGAGGCTCCATGAGATGTGCATGTATGTGTTGATGTGGGTGTTGTTTTGAAAGAGTGCATTTCAGGCTACTGAGAATATTTGTTATGTATACTTCATTTTGGAGGTCTTTGGGGTTTAGCAAGGCTACAGTTAAGTGCCTCAGCATATGTGGATCTAGATGTCTGCTTTGAACTGTGTGTGATGGGTGCAGCATCTGTACTGCTGACAACCTTATTGACATTCTGAGTATTTTAATGTGAGATCTTTGCCCCCAGGGTCATTCTGTAAATACATCTCTCACACACCATATCAGTTTGTTTGAGTATTATCTGGTTGTCAATAAACATAAGGCAATTTCTACGTTATCTCATGATGCCCATATCCACCAAGCTGGAAAAGGAGATAGCGAAAATGCTCATATCCATGGCACAAGATCCTTTTTATTGATTAGACAGCTGGAGAATATAAAACAATGTCAAGAGCATCTGGTTTGCAACTCTGGGGCAGTGCTTGTCACTGCAAACTAGTTGTTCTGTGTGCAACTAATTATTTTCTTTATTATTTATTGTATTTAACATTTGTTTACCAAGAAAGTAAAATTGGGATAGAACCCATTTTCAGTAGAGGCCCAGGGAGAAACACTCCAGACACATGTCTTTAAAATGGAACTAGGTACTGGTGAAATTTAAAATCAAGATTTTACAGGAAAAATGTCACTCAAGGTGGCTGTGTCTATTTAGGGCAATGTGAAAACATTTGAAAAGAAATTAATAAGCAGACCTTGAAAATTTAACGATGAAGTATTTATGCAGGTATTCTGAAGTTAGTAAAAGAACAAACAGTACTTACTGAAAATAAATAATTAGCTTGTCAAGAATGATGAGATAAAGGGAGTCAAGTGAATGGCTACTGCCCAGCTACTACTAGTGCTGGTCTCACGACAGCGTCACTTTGCCTGGATACAATGGTCTTTTTCTTCTTCCCTTACCAGAAGCAAAACACTAGCACCAATCACAAGATGAATAGCAGGCCAGAGCCTGATTGGTGATCCACAATCTTGTCCCAGATGATGCAAGGCTTGTCATAGCATTTTCCTGGTAGATGCCTTGAATAACAATCAGACCAATCAGGAGCAACAAAAACAGACACTCACTTCCCAACCAGAAACAGTCAGGAATCAATGCACTCTGTTCATCCTCTCAGCAGGAACAGAATATAAGCACAAATTCCAAGATGTCACCCATGAAACAGTTATTAGACTTTTTGGTCATCAGCAGTCTTCAGGAAATAATCTCCCTTTGCTCCTTTTCTCACCAGGAGAAAACAGAAGCTAACCCCAAGGTGATTACTGAAGGCAGAATGTGGGCTCTCCAGTACTTGATGGGCTTGCAATAGTTGTTGCAGATTTTAATGGTGAGATGAAAAAAATGAGATAATATTTATTTTTTTTTTTATTTAACATTTGTTGACCGGGAATGTCCGACTAGGTTCCACAGAGCCTGTTTTCAGCGGAGGCCCGGGGAGAAATGCTCCAGATGTATGTCTTTGGAATGTGGGAGGAAACCGGAGTACCCGGAGGAAACCCACGCGAACACAGGGAGAACATGCAAACTCCACACAGAAGCCACCCCAGCCGAGAATCGAACCGGAGAACCTCTTCCTGTGAGGCAACAACGTTAACCGCTGCACAAGTTAGATATGAAAGGGGGTAAGTTAAGCTTTAGCTATCTAAGTGGAGAGCCACTAATCTTAAATGAGCAAGACAGATTGAAAGATGGTGGGCATTTTGTATTCTGGTTCTATGGAATACATAGGGATGGCCAAAAAATTTAAATAGTTGAAGGAGAATGATTTCACAAAATGATAATTTTGTGCTTACTCACAACAACCAATGAAAGCTGAGAGGGAAGAACATATGTGGTCAAATTAAAATAACAACTAGAAATACAGCTGAGATTAAAAACACACATCACCAGGGTGGGAGGGTGGCAAAAACTTAATATCTGTGTGATGCACAAGAGACACAGCTGTGTTCTTTTCCTCGTTTTAACATGCAATTAAAATCAAAATATAAGTAAAACGTGGTATAAATAAAACAAATCAAAATATACAAAATAGAAGAAGGCAATAAAGTAAAACAAAATACAAGAAATCCAAAGCAAACTAACCTTTCTCTCACAGCAAGTTGTGGCAGAGTTTGGGTTAGCTTTTTCATATATGGGGATTCCTTCTGAATCGTCAGATGTACCATGGATATCAGTGGAAATGGTGAAAATCATATAGGAACATCCCTGTACAGGTCCTGCATGGATTCCTAGAGCAGAATTTTGCCATCTGAGTTTTCAGAGAGTAGTCAAAGAGGTCTATTTGAGGAATCCCCACAGATGGATTAAATTTTGGAAGACTTTCAATCTACTTTCCATTTGTGAGGATTTTATTTTTTCCTGCTTAGTTTGACTGTCACCCAGTTTTGCTCTGTTAGGATGTATGATGCCTGTAAAGTGTGATTTTGCTGCAAAGCTATATCCCAAGATAATATGGCTAGTCTTCAAAGGGGGTGAAACCTGGTTCCCCTTTGCTTGTTAATGAACCACATGACTGTGGTATTACCTGCAAGAACTTGAAGAAGATCAGGGGGCCAAAGTGATTTAAAGAGTTATGTACCTTGATCAGGCCAGCATCCCCTTTCTATTTATGTGCTTGCATCTAACCTTGGTATTCAGAATACCTTGAAGTTTATCCCTCCTGAAACTACTACGCAAGTAAAATCTGAGATAAGCAGAAGGGGAGACCTGGATTTAGGAATATTTGAAGACTCCACCAAGAGATTTCTCTTCTAGCAAAACCTCAAACTGGGATTTGAAAGACAATGAGTGTTGGCACTGGGACCAAAGAGACTTCAGATACAATTATATCTTTCCCATGTCTTGTCTTGCTAGGGGAATCATGAGAAGTCTGAATGGAAAGCCCTAGAAATAGATCTAGGTATAGACCATTTTTGATTGATTTTGTTGTGGAAGAAAAGTTCTTTGAACTGAGGTGTCTAGGATATACCTCAGGAACACAATCATGTATGAAGGAATCAAAAAATACTTTTGAGTATTCTCTTGAAATCCTAGCTTGTTAAGAGATCTCTCACCCAAGTGGAAGACTCCTGACACTTTGAAAAAGACTCTGCAAAGATAAGCAAGTTACTTACATATGGAAACTGTGGATACCCTGTAACAGTGAGTTACAACTGGAGCTAGACACTTTGATAACATTCTTGGTGCAGTGGATAGTCCAAAGAGTAACACAGAGAAATGCTAATGTGACACAGACACATAGAACCTTAATAAATGCCTCAAGTCTGGATAAATAGGGATTTGATGAAAACCACTATTACATCTAGAGTTATCAGCAGACTTATCAGCAAACCATTACCAGGAAACTTAAATAACGAAGAAGGGGTAAAAAGTTGTGAAATGGCAGCATTTAGAACTCAGGCCCTATTACAAATTGGTTTAGGAAAGAAAGGTCCAGAACTGTTCCGGGCATTTTCTTTCTTTGGCACTAAAACCATCCTTGATTAAAAAGATTTCCTAACCTGAGTAGGAGTAATTGTCTCTATCACTCACTAAAACAACATGTATTGAAGGATGGGAGAAACAGAGGAGATGCATCTGGTGGATGAGGAATTACCCCATGGAAAGGATGAATTTCTTCCCACTGCCATTTGTATCTTTGATAAATGATCTTCAGAACCTATTAGTCTGAAAATATCTCTAGCCAAAGAGGAAAGTGGAGATTCAGACTTTCTGGAAGGGCTAAGGTTATGCCATGATGGGTGTGGGGATTCCCCTTAATAGTCATTCTGACTTGTTGGACTGTCTTTTGTTTTGGGGGGGGGCGGTATATTTTTGGAACCCCCTTGCCATTTCTTATTAAAAATATGTTTACTAGCTTTTTGCTGACACTGTTTATCATGGTGTTTGACAAAACTGGGAGGCAGGTTAGAAAATGCTTTAAAAGTTTTGTAAAAGGAGGGGTGAACAATCTAAGAGATTCCCTGAATCAGCTTTTCCCTCTTATCACACTTTTTGATAATCTCTACAGCAGAGACAGCAAAAACAAAATTTCTATTCAGGGGAAATTTTAAAATGTAATTTTTCACATCACCCAGGAGGTTCGGAAAACATAGCTAGACAGACTTCCTCAAAATAGTACCAGTGGTCATAACCTTGGAAGTAGTAAGAACAGAGTCATACACACATTTTAAACAATGAGTAGTGACCTGTAAAATGGAATGAATTATACCATTTAAAGCATATTTTCCTCAAAAGAAGAAACCACAGGCAAAACAGTCCTCATGCTTTCACAACTAGTCCGAAGAAACTTTAACATGGGAACTGGGCGATTAAAAATTCTGGAAATTAAAGTTGCAGAAGGAAACATCTTTTTTTTCCCATACTAATCAATTGTTTACCCATCCTTGTCAGAAAGTATAGAATTGGAATTTAATAAATATTTAGCAGCAGTAGTGTATAATAGCTTAAAAAACTGAGGAACTGTATACAATCTGTTTGCCTTTTTAGAGGCAGCAGGATGACTGTCAGGAAAATTACAGGCAGTGATGCACACATCCTCCAAAGCTGATGGCACTGGAGGAATGTCTGAAGGTTCTAGAAATTCCACAGCTCATAGCATCTTCTGAGAGACTGAGGAATCTCAGTGGTCTCCCACTAAAAACACTGGGAGATTCTGAAAATAGTGTCAGAGAAAGAGACACCCCCCCCCCCCGGCCCAAGGAAGATCAGATGCTGTGATCTCCTCTGAATATGGCTAAAACATCTTAGGAGAAAACCATGCATTTGTCCCTTTATCTTGATGTTCAGATTCTTGAATCTCTTAAGCAAGAGAAGCATCCTTCTTACTTTTACCAGAAACCACCTTATAAGAAGTGTCAATAGCCTGAATAAAACCCTGAGCCAAATCTAGTAAGCTACTCTTGTTTGGATAATTTGAGGAGGAGTAGATGCATATTTAGTTTTCTGTTTCTTTTTGACAGGAAAAAATTGTGACAATAGTGTTGAGTGGACTCAACCTTCTAACTACACAGGAAAGCCTTCCCTGTTTCCTCTACCAGAAGCAACAGAAGCTGCTCTCTCTTGCCCACTGAGTGGATCCCAACTGCCACAGTGGATGTGGCTAACCCCTAGTCCATAGTGGCAGTAGGTTCTATATCAGAGAGAACTGTAGTAAAATATGAGTGGTCTGAAGAACCAGTTTGGCCACAGTGGAGTCACCCAAATGAGACTGATGCAAATTGCCAGCTTGTTCTGGTGACAAAGACTGTTAGCTTAACTTTTTATTTTTGTGGTTGATCATAGGACAGTAGTTGTTCTATGGTCAATCAAAAAGTGGTGCCTTAGCAAAAGCTAGTAAAATTTTACAGTTAAGTTCACTTTTTTCTTACAAAAAAACAAGTAAAAAGCAATTTATTACAATTTGTCAGCCCTACAAAGTAAAATAAACACAGTTTCATCATTGAAAAATGCTTTGAAATTACTTTAAACAGCTTTTAAACTGACAAGAAGAAAGTATGCTCTGATTTAAAACAACAGATCAAGTCTCAAGAAAATACATTAAAACACAAACTTCTAGATTACAAATAACTTGACTCACTCAGTAGGAAAATAAATGTCAAGAATAAAAATGCTTATGTGGAAGTATTTTCCCTAAAGGGAACTTAACTACCTAGCAAAAGAATTGCACAAGCCGACTTGTCAGTTATTGAAAACCAGCAGAGGAGCTCTCTCATCAACATCAGGAAAGCTCTGAAGGACTTGGGACTCAAACCTGTGATTGTAGACACCTCAGCTTGCTTCTTAATGGTTTGAGCATATGGAGTGTGCCCTGAAGTTTTGGAAGCTGATCAACTGGTATATCCCTGGCAAGATACAACCCATACAGCTAAGGCTACTGCAGGGCTGATCAATATAAGGAACATCTACAAATACTGAATTATTCTGCAACAAGATTTGGACTTCCTCACATTGTGACATCTATGCATGAAGGCTTTTGGTTTGACCTACTTTCTGCATGGAAACACAGAATATCAAAACTGTTCAAACTTTATAACATCAAACATAGAAACATTGTACATTTCAACAACATTCTCCCACTCTAACACCTGTAGTAACCCAGGAGGTACACAGTACTTGTGTTTTGAAATTCTGAAGGTGCGGCCACATTAAAGTTAATATCCAAAGTACCATTCCAGAGTTATATTCCACAGTTAATATCCAAAGTACGCACCAGAAAGCTAAAAACCACAAACCAAGAAAGAAAGGCACTGAGGGCAGTCAAGAACATGAGTCCAACCAACTTGTACAAGAATTTAATAAATTTGAAGCAATTTTCGTTTGCTACCATAAGTAAACTTCCTCAGAAAACAATTTGAAAGTCTTAAAACACATTTAAATAGTCACAATTAATACCATTTAAACCAATCACCACTTACAGCGTATCAACCATTCACTTAATGACTCTCTTAAAGAAGTCTAACCCAATTAAAAATGGATATATATATATATATATATATATATATATATATATATATATATATATATATGTGTGTGTGTGTGTGTGTGTGTATAACATGTATAACACTAATACATTAATACTAGATTCCACAGTTAATATCCAAAGTACCATTCCAGAGTTTGATTCCTCACTATGCCAGCTCAATAATGGACATAGGTACATTGAAGAGAAATGCAACAAGGCAGCTCCAGTAACCACTCCTTAGTATATTGCATGTTGTTACATTTATTTTATTTTATTTATTTATTTTCATTTTTTTACTAGGGTGGAACACTAATCCAACTGAACCATTGTCATCTACAGTCCAGGAAGCTGCAGTAAACAATAATCAAAGCAAGCCTAAAATGTCATGAACAACTTACAGTTACATAAAAGCTTGCTATATATACACCGTCACAGTTTTCTTTGAATGAAAAAATATTTATCTTGCCTGTTATCAGTATACAATTAGAAATCAAGTAGTGTTAATAATATGTGCAATATATACCTGAACTGAGAAGAGGAGGTGAATGAAGTGAAATGAAAATAAGAATGTTGATTAATTATAGGTTGTAGATAGGAAGCCAAAATGAAGGAGTACTTTATTTTGTATGTGTAGTGCAAGGGATAAGAGGCATGTAACTTACATTATGCTTTCTTTATTATAGCACTTACTAGGGGCTTCAATATTAAGATTTTATAGTTGGTTGTGGAATCCTTAGAATGGGCATCCTGAATGGATTTTTTTGGGAGGATCTGCTATATGCACAATGCCAGTTTAGAGAAACTGTAGGTAGAAGTGTGCAGTTTATTTGTAGTCATTGCAATGAACTGGGCTTCAGTTGATTGGGATCTTAGACTGGAGCTAGTGCTCCTTTTAATTAAACTGCTGGCAGGAAAGGAAAAGACTCTATGATTAAAAGGCTGTAAGTAAAGAACATTAGTGTACTGGCAACCATTTGGCTTTTGTACAGACATTGTAATGGTGTTCTCTTCTGCGGAAAGATTGATAAGTATGCAGACGTTGGTAGTTTTTGTCAGTAGGGAGGGAGTTAAGTATTTTTTTTTTGGAAGTTCTGGCAGGGATAGGTAAATCCATATTTTAGTTGTGCTAGCAGAACATCAACATTGCTTTCATTTTCAAGAATGCACACAACTTCTGTACATCTATTAGACAGCAGGTCTTGTGGGCAAGCTTTCAGCAAAGTGAATGGCATATGCTATAAGGAACTGCATGTCAAAGAGATAGTATATAAAGCAACCACCTGGGGATTCTTTGTATGTCCTAAATGGGCAGAAATACTGATCTCACACACATCACAGCATGTAGAATTAATTAGCTCTAGCTTCCTTTCAATGCCAAAATATTAAATGCAATCTGCCTAAAGAATATGGCATTATTCCCTTTAAATGACCTGTCACATATTAGGAAGAAACCCCTCCCTCCCTTCTGGAGTGGTTAAGTCAGCAAGGCCACTCCTTTTCACCATCCTAGACCACTCGTTTAGCTCTAAATTGCTTGTCAAATTCAGATTACCTGGGATATAATTGGGAAACCATCCCAGCACTACAGAGTTGTCAGCTTATGTAATCTTTAAGTCATCCCTTATTGTGTTTGGGGTGTTTCTCCCCGGGCCTCTGCTGAAAATTGGCTCGTTCCAAGTCAGACTTTCCTGGTTAACAAATGTTAAATAAACAAATAAATAAATAAATAACATTCTCTTTCATACAACATTAGTAACCAGAATTAGCAAATTTAGTGTCATTATCAGGAAAGCACTTATTTGAACATTAGTGAGCATCAGCACCTTCAAGTGCGTCCATTCTCTCTGGAATTGTATAGACATGGATAATGTAAGCAACAATACGTTCTATTTTCAGCACAGCAATGATTGTTGCATGTTCACTTCAGAGCTTCATGTCTAATGGCCTGGCCATCATACACACACACACACACACACACACACACACACACACACACACACACACACACACACACACACACATACACACTATAGGTGAGATTCCATAAAGTTTGTGGAACTCAGTGCAATCCATGGAGTTCCATGCAAGAATTGTAGATAAGTATCATATGCAAATATGCCCGAATACCTCAATGCATGGTAGACATAACCAGTGATGTCAGCTTAATCACAATTGGTCATATCAAATATGGATTCCTGGAAAAGCTGTTCATGAAATTATGTATGCATATGCATCACCAATGTATTCTACATAATTTCTATGTCAGTGGAACTTTAATACATGAAAAATATTAAAAGAAGACAAATCACTTATGGATATCACTGTAGTCAGTAGATAGACATATATAAATATACTCCTCTTAATTTTCAGAATTCAATGTAATCAACTAAAATTTGTAATGAAAACATTAATTAAGTAAGGCAAAGGGCAATCATAGCCACTTCACCATGGCTAACAGTAGCTAACTATGGGTGCAGGACACGTGAAAAAAACATATGTAATGCACGCACCCAAGGAAATAGGGAGATAGAAAAGCAGATATTGGTAGAGGTTGAAGAGAAGGGGCACACGGGAAGTATGACACCATAGGAAGGTCAGACGGAGAGTGAGAGGGACATGCCATTCTTTTTTTTTTTTTTTGTGTATTGTGGGAATGGACCCCACCTTTTTCAGAATAGAAGGGATGAAAAAGATATGGGAAGAGAAGGTGAGCAAACAAGCAAGTACAAACGTATAACAAATATCACAAAAATATCACAAAACATGACAGACCAAGGTTGTAAATACACAGAATGGATAGTTAAGGTACACAGACAGCATGCATATAGGCCATACAACACAGGTGAATGAAAAATGACCAACAGGGTACAAATACACATCAGACATGGAACATAGGAAAAATACAAACTTACAAAAACACAAGTCATTGCTAACATGTTGTAAACTATGTTGCAGTCACACCAGAAGGAGTATGACCAATGGAAGATGCATGTGTTGGAGAACATTAAATGTGGATTGTTGTCATTGCAATGTACAATGGATATTGAATCCAGCCTTCTACTAGGCTGCCAGCAGTGCAAATGTAAGCTGAGCAACAACAAGGATGAACACATTCAGGCCAGTAAATGCAGGAGCAGAAAAGTGCACAGCAGAATGGAACTTCCAAATGTGTATATGAAAGGCAAACAACTAATCACTGTACCAAATAGCAGTACTGCAACCAAAGATTAATGTGGCTTTGTAATAAATAAATAAGCATACACACCACAAACACAGGAAAAGTGGCATCCATATATCAAAGACAAATGGTATGCCAGAGGCATCACATGAGTTTTCAGGTATACAAAATTTGTGTGTGACATGCAAATGGCACCAAAAAATGAATAATAAAATAACAATCAACTCAGGTAGAGAATGACCACCACAATGATAAGCACTTTCGTCACATAAGCAAGACTTCATCAGATTATTATATACAATTGCTTCACGCTTTAAATACCCTTCTTCATCATCAATTTAAAAACACTCCAAGCTGTTAACCCTTAAGTTACCAAAACATGCAATGGCATTATGTAAGCCAAACTGAAAGAAGGCTCATCATGCATACCCTCACTAATGACATGGAACATTATGTGACTACAATACACACAGTAGCTCATGCACCAGTATCTCATCTGCCAAGCCCATAAGGCTAAACACTAAACCTAAAATATTAGTCATAGAAGACTCCATCATGAGACACACAGATGTCCCTCTCACCAGGCTGGATAAGTAGAAGGTCATGGTCACCTGTCTGTCAGGTGCCATGATCCACCATCTCACACATGCACTCTCTAACAAAAAGGACCGTTATGACTCTGTCATAGTCCATGTTGGTGTGAACAACTTGATAAGTACCTCTCTGGACTATATGAAGAGAGATATGACTGACATCTCAGACTATGTGTCTCAGGCAGGTATGTCCTTAGCCTTAAGCAGCATTTTACCTTCACCCAGAATGATGTCTCAATACAAACAGAAAATGACTGGCTTCAATAATTGGCTTAGTTTTTAGTGTCATTCTAATGGGATCCAGCATCTGTCAGCCTGGGATGACATGATAAACAGACCTCGATGCTTTCCCAGAGATGGTCTTCATCTGTCACCTCTGGGATTTTGGCTACTGGCTAAGGCTCTTGTCACCCCATAGTGCCTTTTTAGGCAGTGTCACAAGAACAAAACTTCCTGTGTAAAAATACCAACCAAAAAAAAACTCAGGATCATGTTGCTAAATGCTAGGAGTCTTAACATGAAACTGCACTCACTGGAAGCAGTCCTCATCCTGGAGGAGACAGACATTTGTGCCATCACAGAGACCTGGTTGAAGGTTGTGGAGAGCACCCCAGCCATAGTGGGTTACACCTCCTTCCACAAACTGAAGGCAAGAAAACTAAAGGAGACGGTGTATCAATATTCATCAAGGATAAATACACCTCCAGATTTGTCAAACAGTATAATGCCCTAGAGATACTTCAGGTGCAATTAACTGTTGGTAGGACACTTACTCAAGTCTTTGCCAGCTACAGAACCCCCTCCATGAATCAGGACATCCACTCTACCTATTTGGATCAACTTGAGTCTATCAAGATACAGACTAACACCATACTTTTGGGTGACTTTGACTACCCTAGCATTGACTAGGTGAATTACTTGCACTCAAACTCACATGCCCAAAGGTTCCTCAACTTTGTCAATTCCAGTGCCCTGAACCAGCTGGTTGACACCTCCACCAGCTGCACCAACATCCTGGACATGGTGCTTACAAATATGAAAGATCACTATAGCTCCCCCACTCTGAACATCCCTGGTGAGATCTGACCACAAATCGGTCTCATTTGAGGTAACTATCACAACTGACCCTCCCCTAACAGCAACTAGCCTACAAAACTTCTCCAAAGCAGATTATAACCCTGTATGGGATGTATAAATAGCTTCATTGCATCTCTTTCCTCAGACAGAACCAGTAACTATGCCAAACTCTACACCAATGCCCTATACAAGCACCTGTATAACTGCATTGACTCGGCAGTACCTGTTAGGACCAAAACAAGCTCTTCAAGGAAAAGCAAACCTGCCTGGAAGACAACCACCATTAACAGGCTTTACAATAGAAGGAAGAAGCTGCTGTCCAAGAGTAAGAAGAAGTGGGTTTAAAATGGAGACCCTCCCTCCTCAGCATAAATAAGCAAATAAGACTTCTTGTGAAGTCCTCCAAGGCAAACTTCGAATCCATGTTAGCTTCCTCATCCAAGGACAACCATAAGGTGTTCTTTAGTTACAACCGTAACCTGAAAGTTAAGGCTCAGATTTGTGCTGAACAGGTAGTTAATGGTAATGTATACAATGAGCCAGTGGACATAGCTAACTTGCCAGCCAACAGGTTTGGTGAAAACTTAACTCTCTTGACCCCGCCACACGAACTTCATGACATCCCTACCACCTGTCCCCTACCTTGTATCTCTAAAGAGGAGGTCATAAACACCCACTTTAAGGCCAAAAATACAGCATCAATGGGACCTGAAAACATCCCAGGCTGCATCCTACATGGGCTCACATAAGAATTAGCATCACCATTGGTCACAGTCTAAGCACCGGCTTCATCCCAGCTGAATGGAAAACAGCCACAGTTATCCCCCTCCATAAAGGTTATACTTCTACTGACTCTGGGAACTATAGATTTATTAACCTGACTAGCCTTATCTGCAAGGCCATGGAGAGAATCATCATGGACCTTATCCACAAAGATATAGGTAATCTCCAAACACTAGATCCTATCCAGTTTGGATTTGTCAAGGGGAGATCATGCTTGCTAAACCTGGAAGACTTCTTCTAGACAGTCACAAGAGCCCTGAACAAGGGGAAAATCTGTGCATACAGCCTACCTAGACCTGGTCAAGACATTTGACACTATACCTCACTCAGGCATCATTGTCAAACTCTCCCAGCTAGACATCAACTTTTATATGAGAAGGTAGGTTGCAAACTGGCTCTCTGATAGAACCCATACAGTCAAAATAGGGGAATCCACCTCCAACAGCAGACCCGTTACCAGTGGTGTTCCACAGGGATCAGTTCTGGGACCTCAACTGTTTGGCATCTATTTCTCCGAAGTACAAGCTAAAACCAAGGGACTGTGGTTGACAAAGTTTGCTGACGACTGCAAACTGGGTGTGGTCATAGAATCTCCAAACAATGTCAACATCCTTCAAGAAGGTCTTATGCAAACAAATGACTAGTGCTAAAGTCATGGCCTCAAACTCAGTGCAAAAAAATGTATTATCATCCCTTTCGACAAGGCCAATGTTCCTGCAAATTAACTCGCCATTGGCAATACCCTAAGTACACACCCAGTAATGAGAGATCTGGGCACATCAGGTTGACAGCAACCTTGCCTTTGATCACCATGTCTCCAGAGTGGTAAGAACATCATTCTATATAGTTCACCTCATAAGTAAGGGCATTGTCTCAAGGAAAAAGTGAAGTTATCACCTCCCTGTACTCTTCACTCATTAGGCCAGTAATTGAGTACAACACCTCTTTTGGCATGTACCTTTCAAAGCACCTCCAACAATTGGAGAAACCACAAAGCTTCCTCATAAAAAAAAATTCAAGGTCTTCAGCAGTTATCCTATGTGGATCAGCTGAAATCACCTTCACTTTATTTTGTTTCATACAGACTACTCAGAGGAAACTCTGTCTTGCATATAAGACAATCTCTGACTCTGCTTTATTGGAAATGCTGCACATCCACATGTCAAATGGCACAGAGGTTACTCTTTCTAAAGAGCTAAACCTGGTATGTGACATCAATAGAACCTGCTGGAGGGACAGATCTGTCTCCCAAAGGTTACCACACCTTTGGAATAGACTCCAACTTCACATCAAACAGAGCATCTCATTAGCCCTTTTCAAACACAATCTGGATGACTGGATGGGTAACTGGTGCAGCAGTAGCATTATCACCTCACAGCAAGAGGTTCTCTGGTTCAATTCTCAGCCAGGGTGCCTTCTGTGTGGAGACTGTATGTCCTCCCTGTGTTTGTGGGGGTTTCCTCCCATGTTACAAAGACATGCATCTGGAGCATTTCTCCCAGGGCTTTGTTCCAAGTCGGACTTTCCTGGTAACAAATAATAAATAAATAAATTCAACCTGGGGATTCCACCTGTGTCTCTCTTGAACAGGGGCTATAGGTGCTGATCATGGTAACAAGGGTAAAATTTGGCTAGGCATTTTAAGGGTCCTCGAACCATTAGGCAAGTAACTTCCTATGATCCTGTGTGAATGGTGATACATATATGATTAATGAAAGCTAAGAAATGCAAGCCTATGCATAGGGATAAAGCATAGTATGTGGGTTATCCACAACACATAATTACAGCAAAAATACTGATGGATCCTACTTAATTGCCAACACCTTGTGTGCATATGATTTGCATGTGTATGATACCCATCCTGGTGACACAAGGCTGTATTATACTAGAACACTTACATTACAATGATGAGACATTACAGTAGGTAAACATACAGATGATATATGGGTATACATTCATCTGTCCGAAATAAATTTCGGCAGTTGTATGGTTGTGCAACTTTAAATGTCGAATCACAACACTCCGAACATACCAAGATTTCGAACATGGTAATCTCGAAAATGAGATTCAACCATTTTCAAAATCGAAACATTTACATATAGCGTTATTCTGGGGGGCAAGCCCCCCTGCACCCCGTCTACTTTTATATACAAACTCCAAGATCACACTACAGTGAGGGAAAGGATTCATTATCCGATCCCCGCTATAGTGTGATCTGCACCAAAAATGCCTACTTCACATGAACAAATCCCAATGTGCATTCGCTCATTTGAAAGTCGCACTTTTTTTTTCGTAATTTCAGAGATCTGGAGGTTGTACTTTTGCACTTTGGCAAATTGTATAACCTCCATATGAACAAATGAATGTATACCGATATATGCAATGTATATGTGAAACAAGTGTGGCAAAACTATAAGGGGCAAGGCAAATAGACAAAATAGAACCACAGCAATGATGAAATGCCAGCAAGAGAAAGTAGGTACAGAATAAAGGACAACCATAGCTAAAGAGATGCAAGTTCACATGCATGGGACCACAATGCAAGATGGCTTGCAAGTCCTTGTTCGGAACATTGAAGCAAATGGCCAACATCTGACACCTGTACATAGTGCATTGAGGAGGGCCATAAACATGTCTGTGCACAAATGACATAAATAACACATTAATGAGCACCAATTAAACAACAAATGGCATGGGTACACAATAAAAGCAGTTTTGAATACCACATACCTATATATATATATATATATATATATATATAGATATATATATATATGTATATATTGTCATGCAAATGTAATGCAAAAAGTGGCGCAGTCACCATTATTGATATAAATATCACGTAGGAGTGAGTAAAGGATAGAACTATGTACACAACTACAGTGCAATAAAATGGAATAAGTACAGTTAACAAGTTACATATTGCAAGAGAGGTTGCACATTGATCATATTATGGCCATACACATGTACATCCATTTAAATCAGTGCATTTGTACTATAAAGGTGTGCACAGAGACATGTATGCTAACCCATGTATACATGTCCTAATATAAGCTAGTTTCAAATAGACTGGCAGTACCATACTATGAACAGAAAAAGGAATCATGAAGTTATGTTAAACAAAGCATCACCTTGATATGTTTACTAAACAATCAGTGAATGTCAAAGCAGTATGCAAATTATACAAATTCATATGTACCTATCACAGTACTGTACAATAATATGGCACAATAATTGCCAGTACATGGCACACACAGAAGGTAATTGTGACAGTAGGACATCATTACCCAAAAATGTTGCATAATTTACAAAATCAAGAACTTGTCATGCTGCTGAACAGACATAAGCAGCAACTAGCAATACGCAAATGTGTACAATACATGCACATGGTATAACGTGCATATAAACAAACTTGACTGACCTCACTGTGTTATGTGATAAAAATTGGAATAACATAACATGCAAGTTGCTGTCATCCCTCATAAATATAGATAGGAACAACAAAAGTAGTAGAATTGTGTCCCACTCACATTATGATAACTGCAACAGTTATATCTGTCACATGCAGAACCAGAGGGGTTCAGGCACCTAGGCAGTGAGACATTTCCCTGTAGTACATTTGACTGGGGACACATGGCTGAAGTGACATTCAGCTGCAGAGAAATATGGCTGTTTTCAAATTCCCTGTGGGAAAAGAGAAGCATACACTGCCATGCTCACAGCTTTAATACCCAAATGCATGGTGGCAGAAGAAGCAATGAGTGTTGTGCCCAGCGTACAGTACATACTTATGTAACTACAACATGTAGAAGTGGGCTACAGCACGGAGGAAATCTTGCAGGCAACTGTAGTCACATGTATGCTCCAGTATGCATTTTAAGTAATGTTCCCTAGACACTGTGAAGGGGGGTAATGGTCCTCACACTCCAATTATAAAGGCACTGCCCATTGTGCACTGCATTTTTACTGTCACTGACATGCCCTCTGGCCAGCCTGCTGCTGATGCCTGCCATATTGCCGCTGTCTCATATTCCCTTGAGGACCATGCACATTGTTTTCCCCTGTGCATTTGGTTATTGAAGTTGCGGGCATGGCGATATATTATTCTCTTTGCCCACAGGGAATTTGCAAACAGCCATACTTCTTTGTAGCTGAATGTCACTTCAGCCAAGTGTCCCCAGTCAAATGTACCACAGGGGAATGTCTCACTGCCTAGGAGCCTGAACCCGAACCAGAGTGTATCAGACATAACAATATTATACTGCACTGCAAGGATAGGGATAGACACATATACAGATTGAAGGAGTAGCACCCCTGCCCATATGGAGCAATATTTACAGTAATGATAGCACGTAGTGATTATGTAAGTAATAATGGTAATGCATGTGTCATTTGGTAATGTGTGTCATACTGCAGCAACAGCAAGATAAAGCCATGTATGACCTGATATGTGCAGTGTACATTATGACGTATGACAGAAAAGCATGGCAGAAATCTGGGATATCTGCATAAGTGTGTCTAGGCCGTACAGATTTGAATATGGAAAAGAACATGGAAGCATCATTACAAAAGTGTATCACACATATGATACTTAAATTCTGAGGGGCCACCCTTAGGGGGTGACATTTCCCAAATATCTCTCTAGTGATCTCCCAGAAAGAGTTGCACAATTGTCCCTCACTTGTGTCTGAATGAGCTTTGTCATTATGTCCTGGATGTGGTCCTGAAAATCATTTTCCTGACACCATGTTGAATGTCTTCCCCACTGAGCCGCAGGAACAATGGCACATGCAGGTCCCAATCTGTCGTCATCATCATCATCATCCCCATCATGGTCATCATCCTGGTCCTTGAAGTCTGACTCGGCTGATGGTGGACTGGTGCATAAATGTCATCCAAGAGGTGATCTGGTACAGGTCCCATAATCTGTCAGATTTAAACACAGGAACAATATACTTTCCATACATAACAGGTATTAACCTAAAATTGATGAATAAAAGAAAATACATATAAAAGTTACACAATCTACATATTGTAACTGCTATTCTATGTGATGTTATACTATCCTCTGACTTCCTCCATCCAATTATAACACTTTATGTGATGTCAGGCCGACATCCAATATATAATAAATTGCAATATGGTATGTAACGTACATCACAGTAGTTTGCAAAACATGTCTGAAATGAAACCCAGTTAGTGATAAGGTATGCACAGAAATATATACACCAAATATAATAGATTTCCATTACATATGTATATAGACAGATATATACATGGTGGGACCCCGTACAATGTGTTGTTATTGCACATCTGCTACAAAACATGACAGTAATATGCATGTGCATTTTGTAACAAGCTGCACATTAAACTATACACAATATATGCTACTGAAGTATAATAAAGGTCATGGAAAGGAAGTTACTCTCACATTTCTAATATGTATGTAGATATATTACATAATAACATGTCATATTTCCACATCTATCTACTGCTTCATAGCATGTATTGATATGTCAGATATCATAATCATCCTTAAAGGATGACAGCTGAAACAACTATGTGTCACTGTAATGACATGTGAGCCAACATAACTGTAAAGAAATTATATGATATGCAAGTAGCAACAACAAAATATATGAAACTGGACATGTGTAGTAATTGCCCAATGTGCATCACATTATGGTACATTTGTTGTGTAATGGTCACCGGATGTCAACCATAAGGATTATGTATATGTTGTATAACAAAAGGCACAAATGTGTAACAGCAACAAGTGTAATTTCATGATTATGCAACATTCTATATTTCATAATAGTCGTATATTGATGATAAAAATAGAAAGACGTGAATGTGTCAGTGTGCCCATCATAAGTGTTGTTACATTACTCTGGTACATTACATGGCATGAAGCAATCAGGCTATCTGACATATGACTTTTCTTACTTGTACATTTAGTGACATCTCTGCCTTCAGTAGGAAAGCAAAGCACATATGTGCATGGTGCATAAGCATATGGACAACATTAATTTGGAAGACAGGTATGCAATGCTATTTTACCATACATTACTGACATAAGCTGCAATTTAAAAAAAAAAACTGGTGGAGTGCAAATTGACACTAAAACTAAAGCCTTGAGAATGTTAACCTTTGTTATTAGCATTTTACCAGATAGGCCTTACAACAATAACACGAAATGACACTCAGAGCAAACCCATAGTATATGGTCCCATTTATGTCGAGGTGTTAGTAAAACATTTAAATTTCCACTATAACTAAAGAGTCATCTTTATATACCGTGGCTAAAATCTAAAAATAAAATATATTGTTAGATTAACAATCCATGATAAACTTAAAATGTATAAGCAAAGGGGATGATCAATGCAACATGGCTAATGCATGACATCACAATCATACATAATTGGAATGTAAGTTTAAAGCTGAAGAAAAACTGCTCACAGTTACAAACACAGTGACAGCATGTGATATCTAGAATTTATGCATATGACACACTCACATAACTGTCCCCAACAAATGTACCACTGTCACTGACTATGCTTGCTTTACACCATGTATACTTGCACAGTGCAAACGAGTAGGGATGATCAGGAAGATAGCATTCAATACCTCAAACATAAATATAGACATAACTTGTGGCACACTGATAACACAAAATGGTATGTAACATGTATAGCAAACCATCACTGTGCAGTTAACAGCATTAAGAATGCTGAGTGAGCATACTCATTCAATAATAGAGTAAACAGTCGATGCATAATTCAATGAGGACCACTACCATGCATACAAGTTTACTATTACCTGCTGTACAAATAGCAATAACAGTACAAACAATGTAAACATTGAACACTCAAGTCAAAACCAATATGCCAAGTGAACACAGATGTCTATCGTTTAGGCTGTGTCAACAAAAATGCACATAAACAATGTAATAACAAGCAGCTGTTGATAACACATAGAACTACAGTGAACGCTTAAACAAGCGAACGCTGATTGATCGACCTTATGTAAGTGACAGCTTACAATCTCGAACTGTCAGATCAGCGATTTTTTTTCCTAGTGAAAAAAAATCACTGATCCAAAACACATACACACAACACAAGCACACCAAATAAACAGAAATCCACACACATACACCTAAAATCTGACACCTAACCCTACACTAAACTATGCACAGACCACTAACTATCCACTTACCATAACCCAAACCCTAACCCTAAGGTCCGTCACTATCGCACACTCACCTCACCTGCTCCCTAACCCTAACTCACCTAAACCCACCCTAACCCTCACGTCCACACAATCGTACACATACCCAACCCTCGCCCTAATCCTAACTCACCTAACCCACCCTAACACTCACATCCATACAATTGTACACTTACCTGAATCCGACCCGTAACTTTCCAACACAGCACTGAAAATACTGAAGCAACAGAAACAGACAACCAAATTCTTTCCCTAGGAAAAAATTTGGGTTTCTGTTGCTTCGATATTTTGACCATTCACTTAGATAAGGTCGATCAATCAGTGTTCACTTGTTTAAGCATTCGCTGATCTAAAATAGACCCTTCCAATGAAAATGATGTAAACATTAATGTTATTCACAGTAAATCTCTATGTATTAGACAGACCTTGCAGATGCATTATAGGAAGTCTGACATAACATTAGCAGGCCATAAGACTACACATCTAAACCTGAAGATTTAAAGATGTTAATACTATTTCTGGAGACATAAAGGTGGAAAATCATAACACATCTCTCTCTCTCTCTCTCTCTCTCTCTCTCTCTCTCTCTCTGCTCCTCCTCAAATCCGTGCATATGCTCTATGCACAATGGTCCATTCCTGGAACAATTTTCAGCAACTGCTAACAAAAAAAAATGATGCATTATACAAACAGAAGGATTGCTAAAGCTCAGTACATGATGACTGCTATGTGCAAAAAAAGAACAGTGAAAAAAATAGCTAACAGTACATGTTAGCAAGCATTGCCATACAATTTCTATATCACATTTTGCAAATTCAGTTATTAATGTCTCAATCTTAGTACTGTTTACACATGAGGAGAGTAACCTTGATTCAAACCTGCAACCATCACCTATGTTCACACTATAAACCAGAACCCTACCTGCCTAGCTAGTCATTCCTTAATGTCTTTGCATGAATTGATGGGAGTCAAACAACTTTACAGCAAAGTATATGCAGAGAGGCATTAAGTGTGCAAATCTAAAATGACATTTTGTAAGAGTACATACATACCTAACAATCTGGATAAAAACCTATGTACAGAGTCAGGTTTTCAACTGTCACAGTTTGCAAGAAAACATTTGTCTGCACTTACAACATATAAATAGCGGGTCTATATCAGTTTAACGAAACAGCTCATCATTGAATACAACCTCAAACTTCTAACCACAAAATCTACAAACATCGAAAGCTCAGAACAGCGAATTTTTTCCTTGGGAAAAAATTCACTGGTCCGAGAAACACACACACAACACAAGCACACCAAAAAAACAGAAATCTACGCACATACACTTAAAATCCTACATGTAACCCTACACTAAACTGTAATACACTACTATCTATCCACTTACCTTAACCCAAACCCTAACCCTAAGGTCTGTCACTATCGCACACTCACCTGACCCACACCCTAACCCTAACTAACCTATCCCCCCTAACCCTAAAGTCTGTCACTATCGCACACCCATCTCACCCGCGCTCTAACCCTAACTCACCTAACCCATGCTCTAACCCTAATTCACCTATACCACCCTAACCCTAAAGTCTGTCACTATCGTACACTCACCTAATCCGCGCCCTAACCCTAACTCACCTATCCCACACCCTAACCCTAACGTCCGCACAATCGCACACTTACCTGAACCTGACCCATAACTTTCCACCACAGTGCTGAAAATAGCAAAGCCACAGCAACGAACAACTGATTCTTTCCCTAGGAAAAAAAATCAGTTATCTGCAGCTTCACTATTTTCAGCGTTTGCTGTTTTCAGTTCGATATTACACCATTCGAAGTATTCACACTTCGATGACCTAATATAGACCCATAAATAGCCATTAGAGGAATTATTGTGCAATTTTGTTATTCAAACCTATACATGTACATTATCTAGGAGGCCAGTCAATTAAAAGGAGTAATGGATTATAATAGACTGTTGTATAGTTTAAACTATAGAGGTAACATGTGTGTATTACCCTAAATTCACATATACAGCATTATCAACAGTAGAACACTGTAAGATGTTTCTAGAAGAATTATGGATAACAGAGATATCCGTAGTCATCCGCTGCATAAGCGCTATAGGTGACCATGCACCACAGCCGTGCTAGATGCATAAAAATATGTAATGTATAAGTTACCAAACAAATATAGATCTTCTATATGAGGAATTACAAACATTAATGTTTGAAAATAGGCTACACTGGAATTTAAACTCACACATCAGCAAGCAACATTTATACTGTCCTATTGCTTAACCATTTCAGCTAACAAATAATGCTGTCAATGTTTATGGAATAATGACAGAATGCACATATCAGAATTATAAAACTATCATGTGTCAGCGCACTGAGTTTATCTTTCATAGCTTGCACTAAAACAATCTTACATACATTAATAAGTAAATTGCCATGACATTAATTATTGCAGATCTGCATGGGATTCAAATCTACAAATGTAAATAAGGTATGACACAGTGTCCACTTACTGTGTTAACCCTACAGCCATAAGACCATAAGACAGTCCCCCGGATTCACAAAACCTCTGTGTAAGACAAAATAAGTCTTACTCGGAAACTGCAGTCGAACGGTATGACGTCAGCGTGCCATGCATATTCATGAGGGCACGCTGACTCCACTCCAAGTCTAACATGGACCGTGCAAGAAGGCAGGGGGCGTGTCTGACTGCTGAGCAGTCCAAAGGTCCACGCCCCTGCAAGTGTCTGAATTGTGCAATGTCAACACACATGAGTGAGTCCGCTCAATTGTTTACATACCCAACACTACACCCCCTCACATTGTAAATGCCCAGTACAGTTATAAAATGTAAAACTTTTAATTTACTTCTTATAATACCCGATATAGATGCCCGTATTTGCACGTGTTTGTACGGGTGTGCCCATTGCTTAGCTGCAGTTAGCAATTTCGACATGGAAGAGCATAATAAGAAATGTTTATGCAAATTAATCCAAATAGCAATAGCATAGTGGTAGAGCCTTCGCACAAAGAGCAGGCATTCACGGTTCGAGTCCCACCACTCCCCTTTCTATCTTATGTTTAAAATTAGTATATGAAATAATACCTGACATATATGAATAACATTTTACTAAAAAGCATTGAAATGGCCTATGTATCAGTGAACAAAATGTATATATATAAATATAAGAAGGATCTTGACATATACATGCCCATAGCTAAGCGGCACTTTACTCAGAGCAATATAGTTGCCCGTAGTTAAGCAGCGCTTTACCCAGCACAGTAGGTTTGCGCGGAGCTATGCACCGCACAAACCAGCACAACGTTAGGCAACATCGGGCAACGAGGAGCAACGTAGAGCAAAGTTGCCTAAACACAGCCACACCCCCTAGCCTGTCTGGACAGTAGTAAATAAATAGCAATGACAAGGTTCGAACCCAGGACACTGTGCACCATAATCAAAGTACTGAACCACTAAGTCATGACAGCTTAGGTAAACATCCACAGTTAACAGACATATACTTATAAATGGTAGATTAACCATTACTAAGCAGGTCTGCAGTCAGCCGAGAAGTTTCAAAAATGGCCAATCACAAAAAAGTGTGGGAAATGCAGCATATTTAAGCACCATCGGCAGATATACTCGCCATAACTGATTGTAGCTCCCATCTGCAGTTAGAATGGCTGGTGCTGGAGAGGGTAGTCACTTTCGAGCACAACACTGGGGCATCGAGGAGTGAAAATACATGGTATGGCTCCTTGTCCACCGTCATGAGACAAGACTCCTGCAGGGCCAGTTCCAAGGGATGGAGTATAAAGCAGAGGCTTGGAACCGGTTAGCTCATGACCTCACCAGTGCTACAGGCATCCCCCGTACTGGTGAGCAGGTCCATCACCACCATGCAGACCTGAAGAGATGGAAGCAGGATCTACTGACCCAATGGATACAGGAGGACTGTGGCATGCAAGATGCCCCACTACTGAGTAGGTAGCCATGGAATGCAGTATGTAAGACATGCTAATTTAGTGTATATAATGGATAGGTATGTCTCAATATCCCTTCATTTACTTCACAGCTGCAGGTGTCTGTGCTGTGAATCAGCAAGCCTATGCAGCTAGGCTCCTAAGGCTGTGCCACCAGGCAGGTTAGTAATTATTATGCATGTATTGTTATATAAAATATGTGAGAGAGCCTGAAAAAAAGTGTTGTAGCCCAATAATACAGCCATAAAATGCCCTGAATAAGTCCTCTGCATGTACTGTTATATAAAAAAAGTCAAAGAGCCAGGAAAAGAGTGTAGTAACCCATTAATAAAGGTAAAATAAGTCTGGAATAATATCTCTGCATGTACTGTCATATAAAATAAGTGAGTGAGCATGAAAAAGAGTGTTGTAACCTATTAATAAAGGTATAATATGTCTTGAATAAGTATTCCATATGCACTGTAATATCAAATAAAGGACAGAGCCTGTAGAAAAGTGTGTAATGTAATTAATAAAGGTATAATACTTGGAGTGTGTCTGTGTCACTTACTTTGAAATCACAACCACAAGTAAACCAAAAACGCTAGGAGGTGGAATGTGGGATGAACGCAGCTAGTCCAAACAAATTCCAAAATGTACTGAAGCACTGAGACCAAAACTTCTCATTAAGGCATCGACAATTTATTCAGTAAGATCCACACACGACAACATAGAAGTTAAGCGCTTTCAACTGGAACACAAGCCAGTCTTCTTCAGAACGAAAAAACAGTATTAGATGTGGAACATTTATACTGTAATGCCTGCGGTTGAAAATAACCGCGCCAAAAACCTTTTGAAATATTTAAAGTGGCAGCACTATTTTCCAAATAGCAAATAAAACAGCTATTAGCGTAAACCATCATCTTGTACTTAAAACACTTGAAACACATAAAACACATAACAATACTAACTTGTGGAAGATGCAATAAAAATTCATAATTAAAGTTCATAATAAATAATGCTATATTTGCTTCTATAAAATTGCAAACTAATTAATATTGTGATGCTTTAAATATACTAAATGTATGCAAGATCTAACCATTGAAAATCGAAAAATAATGTTATTTAAAGCATCACAATATTAATTAGTTTGCAATCTTTTGAATATTATAGAAGCAAATATAGCATTATTTATTATGAACTTTTATTATGAATTTTTATTGCATCTTCACAAGTTAGTGTTGTTATGTGTTTTATGTGTTTCAAGTGTTTTAAGTACAAGATGATGGTTTACGCTAATAGCTGTTTTATTTGCTATTTGGAAAATAGTGCTGCCACTTTAAATATTTCAAAAGGTTTTTGGCGCGGTTATTTTCAACCGCAGGCATTACAGTATAAATGTTCCACATCTAATACTGTTTTTTCGTTCTGAAGAAGACTGGCTTGTGTTCCAGTTGAAAGCGCTTAACTTCTATGTTGTCGTGTGTGGATCTTACTGAATAAATTGTCGATGTCTTAATGAGAAGTTTTGGTCTCAGTGCTTCAGTACATTTTGGAATTTGTTCAGATGAGCTGCGTTCATCCCACATTCCACCTCCTAGCGTTTTTGGTTTACTTACTTTGAAATGTTGTTGTATCCTTGCATTATATAAATAGTACTGTTATATTAAGTGCTGTTAACCCACAGTTGGGCAGTCCCATATAAAGTGGATGAAGGCAGTGCCAGTAGCTGTGAAGCATATATACAGTCCTCAACAGTGGGTTAATGGCTGGCATGCATAGCTAAATCTGTTAATGTGTTCCACAGAAATGTGAGTGTGCTACATGAAATGTAGAGTTTTGTAGAAAATGTCATGTGAACACATCCAGATATGTAGATATATAAATATAAATAAAATATATAACTATGTAGCAGTAACATCTTCAACTTGGACAGTTAGTATGTCAGATATAGGTCAGGTATACAATGAACTAGCCAAACCCATTACACAACCTAATGCATGTTGCCTAGTGTAATAATACATGTAGGGGATATACACCTGCAGTCAATAGGAGTGTAGTGTAGACTAAAAGTACTTATAAGATGTTAATGGAGGTTTCTTTTTACACCCTACTGTATGTGCATAAACAATGCAATTCCACACCTCAATGGGTATGTCTAATCTCAAAACATTTGTTGGGACACATGTCCTATTGTTCTATAAATATCTGCATTTACTTTGATGCATGTGCCCTGTTCAAATACCACAATCTTGGTGGCCTGTTGCCACCAATCATCCCTGCATGCTGTTGTAATGTCCACTTTCATTCAATATATGCACGTGTTATGCTTGCTGTTCAACTGTTGGAACCCTGGTGTGTTGGGTTAATAGAAATATTACTGCATGCTGTTACAACTAATTTGGAATGCTGTAGTCTATGTTGTAATTAAACACACCTAAACACAGAATGTATGGAAAGGCCGGTCCCAGCGGACCCACCTGTCCCTCCTCAGCTGGTGATTGCACCTGGAACCAGCAGGTCAGGTGCCCAGCCCGGGCTCCTCTCCTCCGTTGGTCCTGTGCCACCTTCAGGTATAAGCGCTGCAGGGGATGGGGCTCATCCCCCCATGCAAGCGTGGGAGGAGAAGGGACACCTGTCACCCTCCAAATGGTCTGGGTTGTGGTGTGTAGGGGAGATCCAGCGTTCAGTCGCTGATCCCCTATGCCAGCTTGAGAAGAGAGTGGCATGACTCACGGGTGAGCCTACACCTCCTACGCAGCCCCCAGCACAGCCACCCTCGGGGCTGTGAAGGTGCAGTGGTGACTGCCCATGGGTGGGGATCTCAGTTCCACTGTTACCATCTGTGGGCTCATGGGCTTGTGATTTCCAAACATCCGTCACTGTCAATGGTGTTGACCCATCCATTGTGTCATACTCCGCCCCTGTATGCATCTTGTTTGTCTTGTCTGTTTACCTCCCCAAATATACCTACTTCCAATACCTCACATTCCACTCTCACCTGAAAAAAAAAAAAAGGGGCAATCTGTTCCCACAAAAAAATTACGCCCCATACATAGCAGCCCATTTTGCACACATGTCCGCTGGACATGTAAACTGATAATTTTAATTGGCAGTACAACATACTTTGTTGTTCTCACCCCTCTCTTAGGGGTGCAAAGTTTCAAATTTCACTCCAAATATCTAACATATGCACAGCTGTTGCTGGTAAAGAAATGGGCAGCTATGGACCTTCCCTACACCCGTCCTGCACATCCCAAGCTGGTTTCCCTACTGTCTTTCCGTCTTTGTGACCCTTTTTCACCACTTTCCTATCTCCCCATTTTCTTTTCTTTCAAAGAAATTAGCGCGGGGGTTAGCGGGAGTAAGCACTTTTAAGCAGTAGTTAGTGGGTTTGAGCGAGTGTGCGCATGTGTGCGCTTAGCTAAGCATCGCTAAGCATCACACAAACCCGCTTACAGCTGCTTAAAAGTGCCTTAGTCACTCTGTATGTCAGGGCCCTTGTTCTGCTCAGCAGCAAAATAAAACACCTCTGCCAGTCTCAAACAGTCCTTGGACACACTCGATTGCATGAAGTACCACTAAGCCTCAGCAGATATACAATAACATGGTGCTGAAATAAATATATCATGTAATACAATAAGTGAGTGTAAAGGAAAGATAGGAAGGCTATAACACAAAGCTTGTTCTGTAGAACTTTACCAGCAATTGTTGTGGAATTGTATTACATGACTGTGATAAGAAAAGCAGCCAGTCTAGTAGCAAATAATGTTATAGAGGCACTTTACAACCCCCACACAGTGTCATAGCAGGACAAACACTGGCATATTTGATTAGGGCAGAGCCATACTTCCTAACTGTGACTACTTTTCAGGGATGTCCCTGATTGTGAAACATATTTTAACTGTGTCCCTCTGAATCCCTCTGAAAAGTACTGACGTAAGTCAGAAAGGTGGGGTATTACACAATGAATAATGACAATAATAACAGTAGACACAGCTTGTACTTCATAAAAGGTGTACTAATCCATATGCACTGCTTCACTCAAGTCTACACTTACTGCCTCTATTATTTGGAAGTTGTACGTCACTTTTAACTACCTATCCCTGACTCCATGCAAATATGTATCTGAGTGTTTCATAGGCCTGGCAGAGGCACAAGCACACAGGCATATCAGCTTTTCTGCTGTTACACACTCTGCAAATATCTTTGGGAGGTCTTCCACAAGCATACCCTCATGTAGGAGTACAACACAGAAATAACAAAGGATGTAGCCATGTACTGGTAGCATCTGACTGTAACAATGCCATTGTACCAGTGCTGAAAACACCTGTGGGTTACACAGACAAAGAATAACAGGCTAACATCTGTCTACCATCTGGATAAGTTCACAGTTGGGAACTATGCAGACAGACCACCTGCCTTGATAAACTAACAGGTACACACCAATCCTTTAAACCCAGTAAGATAACACTCACACAATAATACATAATGCTCTCTGTATGTCTGCACCCCCCCCCCAAATTTTAAATATACGTGTGTGTTTCGGGTCTACCAAGGATGGAAGTAGACATACTCAGTACTGGAATTGTCCAGTTTTCCTGAGAATCCTGTGCTGATGTCAACAATAAAAAACACAAACCCTGCAGAAGTGAGTACATCAATATGCCCAGTATAACAGTTCACAAACAGTTCATGTGCCAAAAGAATACTTCTCAATAACTACTTTTGTATGGCAGTTAATTATATAAGTAGAAAATAAACTATATACTCACATATATCTTATGTAAGCATTTGTAGGGGTGAGTTAAACTCTACACTGATAGCTCTGTACTGGAAGTGGCAACAGTCAGGTCTGAGTACAGCATGTACATCACTGTCTACACCTCTAGCTTCAGATATAAGAAGTATGCCAACCTTCTGACTTATACAACAGTGTCCACAGCAAACAAGCATGGGCCCCACTCTGGAAATCTGAAAGGGCTATGCCTACATAACTTAGCAATTTATAGCATTGGGTTGCTATGACAGTAAGTACTGCAATTACCACACAGCAGGCTGTATGCATTTACCAAATGCTGGGCACCAATTTGTGCAGAGGGCATCACATGCACATGTTCAGATACCTATAAAAGCAGTCTATCCCCACATGCAATCATTACATTGCACATGTTATAGCATCTGTAAACCTGGAGAGGAGTAAAAATAAAAAGTATTACTTAATAATACAAATATTTAATTAAGTAAAACAAAGTTACTGAATTACTAACCAAAAGTCTAAAAAAAAAAAACTTAATTAATAACCAAAGAAAATTAAGTAAAAGCAAACTTTACTTAATTAATACCAAAAAAAATTGTCAAAACATACACAGACGGACCTGAAAGTGACAAACAGGTATGTAACAGATATGTGTTTACCGGCAAGTAGTAGATGTTTATGATGAGTACTGTAAATACTTTGAAACATGCATATGTGGTAGCAGTAGGTATGTATGCACTGATGCCATGCATGACTACTGCCATGGACAAATTAGTGTGTAGCTGTGTGCAGTGGGACATAACTGTGACATATGTAGCTCAGCATTAAATGTCAAACATCTGATCATGTCATCTATGTTCTGTACAGTACTGTGTATAATTGTTGTTTGGGGGAGTCGTGCAAACAGCTATATAAACCTGGATGTGACAGAATAACACATGCATGATAGTCATATAATGTGTAGCTTAGCATTGGCAACTGCTGTACCAGGCTAGTATAGTAATGTAGCATTAGCAGCTATAAATACTCCCTGTAATATTACTGTTATGCACACATGTGACAACTGTTCATGTTATAGCAAGTCCCAACAGGTCATCCATGAGGTCTACAGACTTACAACAGTGTGGACCATGTGTGTGTATGGCACACACATATGGAGAGATATTTGTGTGTCAGATATATTAGCATCTTAACATGTGCATAGAGCAAGGGACATACTGCAACTGTTTTTGAAGGGTGGACAGAAATATGTTGGTGAAGGTTGTTATGTGCATATTTTGATGTAGGTTGTAGTGTGTGGCAAACAAGACAGCATACAGTGCTGGTATATGACATGTGGTGTTTAAACGCTGTGGGTATGATTTGTTAAATTATTTAGTCTTCCAGACAGGGAGTCCTGCTAAAGATACACGGGCTGAGAATACCTTCAATGCATTCTGCACAAGACTGTGCAATATTATTACATAACTGTTTCCCTCTCAACCTTTGCATAATTGATATTCCCACCATGAAAGGTGGACTGTATATGTGCCTATATGTAAATCTATATGTACACCAATGGATGTTTATATGTATGCACAAGCTCAGTGTTGTAAATGTATTGGCATCCCTTTTGTTAAAAACCCTGTACCCATGAACTACCACATGGTCTACTCAACACCAAAAGTGTGATAAGAAACCACGGGACACAGGTGGACAATAGTGTCCCTTTTGATAAGCACAGTGCCACACTAGTCATGTAAACTGTGTACGGTCCACATGTCATCAGAAAAGGTGTGTCATCCATGGAAAAAGAGGTGAGTGTTCCACTCTACTCATCAGTCATAAAACCCATCAAGAGTACAATGGCCCTTTTGGTATGTACCTCAGAAGACATCTACAGCAACTGTAGACGCCAGGCACATACCTCACAAAGAGTATTACCAGACTCAAACAGGTGCCCTATGCAGACTGTCTTACAAAACCACAGCTACACTGTGTTGCATGCCACCTACCCAGAGGCAACCTCTGCCTAACATACAAAGCTATGCCAAACCCACAGGTGTTGGACATGCTCCATGTAAACAGATCAAAATCCTTACAAGCTACACACTGTATTGATCTAAACCTTGTAACATCAAAAAGCAGAACATGCTGGAATGGGACATTCTCATCTCAGACACATACCATACTCTGGAACTAACTAACTATCAATAGCAAAGAAAGGTCCTCATTAGCAGTTGTCATGAATAATCATGATGAATGGATGTGAAATAGGAAATACAACCCGGGAATCACCTCTGTGGCTCTGCATGACAGGGGCACATGAACTTAAATTACATGGGTGTTGAAGGGCAGGGTACCGTATGGCTAGGCTTCGATAGGCCCTACGGCTAATAGCCTATTAGCTACCTAGGACCTGATACACACACACATGTACATGTTGCATTAATTGCTATCTGAGGTTGACTGAGTGTGATGGTGAATGTGTAGGTGAATGTGTCAACGTTGTGTATATGCGTGATAGCCTAGTGGGAAACTGTTCATATCATGGTATGTAGTGTTCTAGCTCTGATCCCCGCAGAAGATATGTATGCTATTGCTAGGCAGGAAATTCAGTATGGCATACGGTGTGACGTAGTCCCATGGTGATGACTGGAGTGTGCCATTGTAGGCTAAAGCAGTACATGTATGCTTATTGATTGTTAACACTAGTGAATACAAATCCCGTATGAACTGTAGTACTACCTGAAGCTGTAGGCCTAAACAGCACAGTATGGTGTATATCCACATTGCTTGGAAACACTGTTTTGTTTGTTACCTGTACTCCTCACACATTACATACCTCAGGCATAATGTTTTGTAAGTGCTGACACACAGTACTGTATGGTACACAGGTAAAGCTCATCAGGGTTGCCATATCTTTGTGTCTTTTAGGTACGTCTGCTGTGAATGCGGCTATGCCTGTAACATGGCCTCAGTCGTATGTGTGTTACAGGATATAAGTGCATATCTAGCAACATGTATAGTGTAGTACAGCAGTATGCCACCTATATTGATGAATGTGCACATATGTTATATAGGGGGTTGCTATCAACAAGTAGTGTGGTGTACTAGTAGTACTGTAACTGTACTTCACAATCATTTCAATGGATGACATATTTCTGTATGCATTAGCTTCATATATACCTCCTGTGTCTAGGTGGTGCATTGTGTCACATACAGTGTGCCATGTACTGTTGTATAGTCTTACATACTGGTTTCACTTTGTTGCTGTGCAGAACATGGTTTAATATATAGAACATGCCAGGCACTGTCAGGCAGTTGTGGGCTGAGCACTGATATGTGGTATTAAGTGTATATCTACCGACAGCCAATAAGTTGTTATATATGGCATTTCATTGATATCTGTACTTTATAATGTTAAGTGTGCCACATGACTTGCTCACAATTATTGTTTCATTGTCTTCCAGGGACATGTCTCACCACCGCAACCCTTCATATTCCCCTATATTGGAGGAAATCATAATATCCACCCTAGTACAACATCACACCCTGCTGTTCTGCAGAACCAGCCAGGACCAGCATGAGTGCACTGCAGTGTGGCAAGATGATGTCCATCGGGTTAATGACATAGGTATGCATAACTGGACTTATGAGCAGGTACGCCATCACTGCAGTGATTTAATTAGACATGTCCGGCAGCATGCCTCCAATGTCCGCAGACAACAGCTTGCCACAGGTGGTGGTGCAGCATTACATCCGGCCCTCACCAGAGTGGAAGAGCTGCTCCTCAGCATGGTGGCTCCTGGCCAACCACTACAACAGACATGTGTCATCATGGAGGCCGGAGTCACCCAGCAAGTTGACTCGGAGCGTGCAGGTAACATGGCATATCTGTAGACTACTGTTAGCTCGACTGTTAGAACATGCATATGTCAGATGTGTACTGTGTATTTAGAAGATGTGGAGCCTGGTGTTGTGCAATACTGATAATTTGGAACATAATCTGTATGCCTGTGACTGTCAACCGTTGCACAACTGTAAAATTGCAAACTCACAGCAGCAATGCCATAGTTACTGACACTGACAAATTGTCTCATATCCTTGTAGGTCCCTCTGGTGTGACAGCAAGACAGCAGACCCATGCTGGTGAGTGTTCTACATTTGATATAGCAAATAACATGTGCATGTCATAGGTGAGTTGTAGGCCATATACACATGTAAAACACCTACACATAATGCATGCTCTGCATGATTTCTGTGGGACTATGCACATCCCAGTAACATGAGTAGCTGCCTCAAACACATGCAATACACATAACATACCAAACAATTGTGGTACACTGTAGTGGACATTGTATAGGCAGAGTCAATACACATGCACACAACATACATCACTTTGTCATACGCAGTACATGTTAATTTGATACACATGGTGTATTTACACACCTGCTGTAAGGTCAGACTCCAGTATCCCAAATGTCATCCACACAGCACACATACTATACCTGAGGGGTAGAGGCCTATCATGGGGCGGTGCGACACCCTTCAACACACAACACATTCATGTTAGGTAATGTTCCCTATTGAACACCTTACATACCCATGTAACAACTGCCTGTGAAATGGTTAATGTAGCCACAGTGCTGCAGTTCAGGTCCAGCAAGATAGTTGCCAGTGTGGCACACATTTGTGGCCTTGAGTGACCACTTGATGCTGCCTGATGATGGCTCATGGTACTACACTACATCCAATTACAGTAACTACATTGCAACACATAGCATTCATTGCTATACACCTGACAGTTGTGTGCATCCAGCCATGGTATGCATACCTGTGAGTGATGGTGCACAGGACACTGAAAAGCATTTAATACTTGCACAGCAATGTTGTGTCCATCTACACATTGTGTTCCAGGGTGAGGCCAATCATTGAACAACACACATGCATCAAAGACATGTATACTGTTATTAACACGGACTCTCTACACTCACACTGCATGCTGTTGAGCAACACATATCCTGCATGCTGACACGTGTGATAGGACTCTTTGGCTTGTTATTCTGTACTCCACCATCAACCACTAATGAGTATGTTCTGGATTGCTGTTGGTATGTGTGTGTGTGTGTGTGTGTGTGTGTGTGTGTGTGTGTGTGTGTGTGTGTGTGTGCATGTGTGTCTACTTTAGTGAGTAGCGTATTTGTGTTCATGTGTGCATGTGTGCATGTGTTCATGTGTTCATGTGTGCATGTGTGCATGTGTTCATCTGTGCATGTGCGCATGTGTTCATGTGTGTATGTGTTCATGTTTTCATGTGTGCATGTGTTCTTGTGTTCATGTGTGCATGTGTGCATGTGTGCATGTTTTCATGTGTGCATGTGTTCATGTGTTCATGTGTGCATGTGTTCATGTTTTCATGTGTGCATGTGTGCATGTGTTCATGTGTTCATGTGTGCATGTGTGCATTTGTACATGTGTGCATGTGTTCATGTGTTCATGTGTGCATGTGTGCATGTGTTCATGTGTGCATGTGTGCATGTGTGCATATGTTCATGTGTGCATGTGTGCATGTGTGCTAACGTTATGTACAGATTGTAAAGTGTGTTTCATGTCTTCCTCTCACAGGTGCTGAGGTTGTGTTGGTTGAGTGCAGCAGGGAACCTGAAGACACTGCCACAAATAGTGTAAATGATGATACGTGTGTTGCAGCACAGACATGTTTGGCAGGGTCTGTTGTTGTAGCCGCCAATTGACAGTACACGGCTTTCAACCCCATCTATGTGCACATTCATACTGCCAATACATCCCTCATCACCAATAGACTTAGCTGAGGGACAGCATACAGTAGGCATTGACCAGGATAGTGTGGTATCTATGGCACATGCATCCCCTCACAGCAGCCATACACAGATTCCTGGAACGTTAGCACATAGGCAGATGTCCAGGGGTTCTATTGGGAGCACTGCTGGTCATAATGCCCCTGGCAGACATGTCCCCACAGGTCTTACAACCTTTGGTATGTTCCGGGCTGTAATGCAGGCACAGGCATGTATGGAACGATACACCAGACAGGGACTAAGGGCGCAGAGGGCCCATAACACCGCTATCAATGACAGTATCTGTGACCTTGCCGGTGCCGTCTGTAATTACACTGAGGTCATTGATAGACATTGGGGGGAGACATTAGATGTCCTCCGCAATGTCATGTCCATGTGCCAGGATAGTGCAGGATGGCTGAGACATCGATGTGGATGTATGCCAGCAACATCATCGGCTGGCAGTCATCGCGGACAACACACAAGTCACAGCTGCTCCCGCAGTGGCAGTACCAGCCCCAGCAATGTTGGGGCTGGGCTGTCAATAGACCATCCTAGATGACTACGTGCATGTGGCTCTGGCCAGTCCCAGCAGGGACACAGGTCCAGTTGACATCTCTCTGCCTCTGATGATAGTACCCAGTCTGGCTTAGTACCTGATACTGTCCGTGGCACCCCTGCCAGGCACAGGTACTGTGTCCGTGGCCAGAGATGGTGATCTGTACAGCCTGGCAGGTACAGTCTGTGGCTGTCCCACAACCCCCCGTATATGGCAGCCACATGGTGGAACTGTGTGCATGCAGACACACATACATAAACCAAACACCTAGGGCTAACACATACACACACACATTACATCAACTTTGACCCATGCTGTACTGTTGTCCCACACACACACACACACACACACACACACACACACACACACACACACACACACACACATGTTGATTGGATGGGTCAATGTTGGGCTCTGGCAAAACAACACACCCTGTGCATATGATGAAACTGTGCCACCTCCTGTCATCTGTCACATTGATGCAGGAACAGGCTAACATGGTGACTTTATAGCAGTGCATCAATGTTAGCATGTTGTCAACAGTAGAGTGTAATGATATCTTTGTAGGTATATCTGAGCAGGCATGATGCATTAAAGCTATGATTATCAATGTAGTATTGTTTACACCAGTGTTAATTCCATAAATGTATTGTCCGCCCATGTGCCACTTGGCTGATGTGTGTAGTTTTGGCAGCATGTGTTGGTGAGTGGACAGTACGTATGTGATGTGTGCAGTACAGATTTGCAGGTGTACATTTCTGAACATGGTGAAGGTGCACTGTCTACATGTACGTGCATAGTGGACACATGGGAAGGGTGACATGCCCTGTATTACACAGTGTTAACACTTCATAGTTGCTATTGGTGCCCAGTTTGCATTTTACTACACATATGTTTTAAGTTGGGTACACATCTTTGTATGACATGGTTTGCCACTATGCTTTGGGTGATACTGTTACTATCTGTCATTGGTTTGAATTCTAGTAGTATACACAACCTCAACAGCCTGACTATAACAAATCGTTAGATGATGTCTTGACAACTGATACACAGATGTCGGAAACTCAGTAGCATTTGGATCTCTCCGGTACTATACTATACCAGTAACCAGTGGTATTGACCGCCACCCATTCCTGGGACCACTCCTGTTTGGCATATAGCCCTCTTAGGTACAAGCAAACACACTAGGGATATGCCTGTCCACATCTAGAAATGCATACAGTGGCCTACAATGCATTCTCCGGATGAGACACTGATCCTCCACAAGGATATCATACAGACATATACCTGTTGTCCAACCCATGCTGTGATGCTATCAGCCAACTATAGCATAGTCATCCACATTTACTAAACATAGTATCCCAACAGTACCACATAGGCAGTAGCCCCCAACATGTGGAACGGGTACCGATGTATACATACAGCCAAGTGTTATGTCATCTGTCCTTTGGTATTCACATTTCCAAGGGTATTCTGATGTCCCTCAGTGTATCACATAAGCAATAAGGGGTCTGTATGCATATCCACAAAGTTGTTGTACACCTATAATGAATATCCATTATTGACAGACTTTGTTGTGTTTGAGCATGTCTGACATGGCTTAAACACTCACTCACACTATTCTCTAGAAACTGTCATGGGTGTGTGTGTGTGACACAGATGACCTACACCACATATCACTACAGTGGCTGGCCTTTCCACAAACATTCATATGTGACCTACAGTCTGAGAAGCAGCAGCACAATCTGTCAAAGGTAACAGATGTATTCATGTAGACAGCAGGCTTCACACCTATGAACTAATTGAGGTCATTTGTACATATGTGTATTTGCCACACAGATACCTGAAGTGTGTAATGCACATACTGTTGTTATACTGATATGTCATACAGTAGTAAAAGCAAAACCCACAACACATTGGCCAACAATGTCACACACACAAACTCAGCAATGGCAGGATTCAAACCCTTACCTAACTATGTTTTGATACTAGAGAGATACGCATTAACACAACACACTATATGCTTTACTGGAAGTTTTCCTTTTCAATGCTATATTTGCAGGATGCTGACATCATCAGACTTGCCAAAGCGGAATAGACCACTTTTAAGCTGTTTTCCTAGTCTCCAAAAAGGACACTCCTCTCAAAGAAATCACACAGAAACATACACCCCCCCCAACACACACACTCAGCAATTGCAGGATTTAAACCCCTACTTACCTATGTTATGATATTACAGAGATATGCATTAACACGATGCGCTATATGATTTACTGGGAGCTTTCATTTCCAATGCTATATTTGTAGGATGCTGACATCATCAGCCTTGCCAAAGAGGAATAGACCACTTTTAAGCTGTTTTCCTAGTCTTCAAAAAGGCCACTCCGCTCAAAGGAAATCACACAGAAACATACCCCCCCCACACACACACACGCAATTGCAAGATTCAAACCCCTCCTAATTATGTTATGATACTAGAGAGATACACATTAACACGACGCGCTATATGCTTTACTGGGAGTTTTGATTTCCAATGCTATATTTGTAGGATGCTGACATCATCAGACTTGCCAAAGAGGAATAGACCACTTTTAAGCTGTTTCCCTAACACAGGAACATACCCCCCACATGCACTCAGCAATTGCAGGATTCAAACCCCTACCTAACTATGTTATGATACTAGAGAGATACGCATTAACACGACATGCTATATGCTTTACTGGGGGTTTTCATTTACAATGCTATATTTGTAGGATGCTGACATCATCAGACTTGCCAAAGAGGAATAGACCACTATTAAGCTGTTTTCCTAGTCTCCAAAAAGGCCACTCGTCTCAAAGGAAATCACACAAAAACATACACCCCCACAGCAATTGCAGGATTCAAACCCCTGCCTACATTATGATACTAAAGTGATACGCATTAACACGACGCGCTATATGCTTTACCAGGTGTTTTCATTTCTCCTGCTATATTTATAGGATGCTGACATCATCAGACTAGACAGGGTAATGTGTGTGCACTTTGTTTTATGCAATCCCAGGACTGAGCCATGGGGGACAGCAGGTGTTAGCAGCTTGAACAGGACTCCACAATTCTTACCTTGTGTGATCTATCTGTGGCCCAGTTGCCAATCCATCAGATGACAATACATATTTATGCACAGGTTGATGTTGTGGATACGGCATGTGTCTGGGATGTTGGAAAAGGGCTATTCAAAGTGTATATGGGACATGTGTAGCTCATTTCATTGATGTATGTCCTGGGTGGCTGCCTTGCAAACAGTCTAGCAGGTTTGGGAACCATGATCTGCCCATGACTAAACCAAAGTTGGTAGGGTTGTGTGTTTGTAGGCTTCCAATAGCTCTGTTTATGACTTTAATCATGATGGACTCCATGGCCTTGCAGATCAGACTTCATAGGCTTATAGGACTATAGTTCCCATGGTCTGTTGTGCACCAACACTTGTGGAGTGTGCTATATGTTGCTGTAACCCATGCAACTGTTTCATATCCTGTAGAGAGGGTGAGGCTCAACAGACTGTTCAGGTGCAGGGTCTGTTTGTTCTGCAGTTCACATATGACACATATAGGGAAACAATGTAATCCAATTGATGCCATGTTTTCAGCTTTGAAAGGAGCTGTTTACCCATTCAACATGTGATATCTCCTGTTATGATGATAGGGCCTTTTGCCAGTGGGAGGTGGGTATGTATGTATGGGCCTCTCTGAAAGGATGTTGGCATTGCCAGTCATTTACAGTTGGCCCTGACTCAGGACATATATGAGTGTACATTGCTATTTATGACATAGCTGATGGAAGTGTCATGGTTCTGTATGGACTCCTTTGCAGGTAATCTTTCCATAACCTAGACTGGGTAATGTTTGAAGTGCAGATTGTTTATTGATGATACTGATTGCAGGTTTTTTATCTTCTTTGCTTTACCACTTTCTATGATCAACCGAAGTATCTGTAGGACATATTTGATTATGACAGGGTTCCAATATATTATATATGTGTCTGTTGTCATATAACTGTGTGCACAAGGCAGGATTGGTGAATAGTGTGAGGTTCCTGGGTAAACACATGCAACTGCCAGATATGTGTGGCTGACTGCTATACTCAGACATGGCCTAAGTGTGTGAGCATGCCCAGTGTGACCTTTCAGTATGTTACTGTCTGAAATCCACTGCATTTGTTGACGTGTTTGAACACGCCCAATATTAACATTTATACTATATGTGTGTTGAAAATCAAGTTGTATTTTTACTGCAGGGCTCACCTTTGTGTCATAACTCTACAGGGATTGTGCTGTGCCTGCAGGGTTTCCATGAGACACTTTGCATAGACTCATCAACATTTCTTCATACAGGCTGACCAGTGAAATGCTGTCATGGTTTAGTGGTTCAGTACTGTGACTATAGTGTATGGTATCCTGGGTTCGAGGACTGTCACTGCTTTATATTTTCATACTGGGCAGACCAGACTGCTTAAGGACCAGTAAAGCAAATATGAGCATGTTTACCTGCTTTTGCTCAACTATGCACAACTTCGACCGAACTTGCCCAACATTGATCAGCATTAACCAACATTGCTGAACAATGCCCAATATTGCTCAACTTTGCACAGAGTTGTGCTAGTTAGTATGTGCAATTTTGCTTACATATACTAAATAGTGGTAAAAGCTGTTTAGCACTGCTTTACATTGCTTAAAACATAGCAATCATGCCTCAGGTGGTGCTGCAGGGCTGCCTATGTTGGATGCACATACTACACTCTCTATACATGTTTGAAAACAGGTAGTGTCAAGTTAGGCATCCCTTTTACTATATGTGTGAGTCAGAGAGAGGTATCATTTCTAGGGTTCCTACTGAGCCAGTGTATGTGCTATGCGTTGCCTCTTTGCCAAGGCCAAAGCATACTGGGCATGCCTCCTTCTGCCTACTGGGGCAGGCTCAGGTTGTTCCTCTTCCGAGTCATGCTGTGCCTGTGATGGCCTTGGCAATGGTGGGGGGATGTTTGGCCTGCCCCTATGCTGCTCCTGCTGCAGCTGTTTTCACAGGATCATATTATGTAGCATAGCACATACCATGACAATTTGGGTACGTGTAGTTGGTGAGTACTGCAAGGCTCCACCAGATGTGTCCAGGCAATGGAACCGTGACTTGAGCAGCCCAAACACACGCTCGATTACATTTCATGTTTGTGCGTGTGCCTCATTATGGCATTCCTGTTCAGGTGTGTGTGCATTTCTAATGGGTGTTATCAGCCATGGCTCCAGTGCATATCCAGCATCCCCCACTAGGTGACCATGAGGGACGTCCCCATTGGCAAATGTCTGGTACATTTGCATCAGATGCCAGATATGGGAAACATGGTAGCTTCCAGGGAAGCCAGCACACACATTCAGTATTTTGTCCTGGGCATCACACATGACTTGGTAGTTGATGGAGGGGAAGCCCTTGTGGTTAAAGTAAGCCCTACCCCACTCTCCAGCTGGTGCTTTGATGCATATGTGCGTACCGTCTATTGCACCCACTACCTCAGGGTATTCCGCTATTTGCTGGAAAAGATGCATATTGCTGGCCAATACCTCACGGGAATTGTGGAAATATACATGTTTACTGACATTTGCTGACATGGCATTCAGGAACTGGTGCAGTACCCTGGATGCTGATGACTGTGAAATCCCCATCATATCACCAGTTGGTCTCTGGAAGGTACCTGTTGCTAGTATTCTTAGGCCAACACATACCTTGGTTTCCACTGGGATGGGTTCCCCTCTGTTGGTTCTGTGTGTGAGGTGTGGCCTGCACAGCTCAACAATTTGTTGCATGAGGTCTCTGTCCACTCTATAGTGCTCCACTATCTCCAGCTTATGTAGCCCCTGGTAGGTTACCCTGGGCCTGTACACTCTTCTCCATCTCCTCACTTTGGGTTGCTCAGCAGCATTCGCATTGTCACCACCCTTAGCATGTTGCATATGTCGCCTTATAAGAGCAATGGCAGCCCCAAACATTTCTTTGTCTCAGTAAAGCTTTTTAAGTTTTCACTTCTCTTAGTTTACTGCAGTGTTGCAGTGTCTCTGAGCAAAACATGGTGGGAAGTTGTTTGCAGTGTTTTAAGTGCTGGACTGGGCTGGGCTAGTGTACTGCCTGTGTAATTGCCTGATTCTAATTCTTTTCACCTGCTAGCTCTGCTAGTTCTCCTTGGTTAACTTCCTACTATTTATTGTGCTTCCTTTTCCCTTTCTGTTTCCACAGGGGGCAGCGCCGCGCAAACAAGTGCATACACGTGCACACCAGCTCACATGCACACACACAGGTGCAAACGCGCTTACACAGATTTCAACAACCTTACACATGCTTACTCTGGCTTACATGCGCGCACACAGGCACACGTGCGCGCACACAGTCTTACTCAGATTTACAGGTGCATGCCCACGTGCAAACACTTTGCAGGCACTTCTACAAGAAACTTTAGTGTTATCCACGGCATACAACTTCAATTTCTTGACTTTAGCAAGGATACCTGTTGACACACCTCTTCCAGTGCTGTGTAACTGACAGCAAACACATGCCACTCTGCTCCAATGAGCTTACATTCTTTCATACATACCCCCCTCATGATGTAACCTATCTTCTAATCTGATACTCCCCTTATCCTACTCTTACACTCTACGGACTTTGCTCATATGCCATGTAAAATTGGGATTCACCATCCTTACCCTCATTTGCATAGGATTGCCTACTAATGCTTGGTTACATCTCTTAGACTGAGCTTCCCCCCTTAGCAACCTCTACTCAGTAGCCATGTTGTCTTCAGCCTGCCATTCACGTGCATGGCAGTTGTATATTTTTAATAAAATCCCTTTTTGTGGCTTTTAATTTTTAATTTCATGGTTTTTGGAGTGCAGCACTTTTGCGCGCCGCTGTGCTACACTTAAACTTTGGAGATAGAGGTAAAAAAAACATTTATTTATTTTTTTTAATTTTGCAATGAGAAAAATTGCCAATGGCCGTATGTTTGGGCATTGGCATGCTTCCACTACTGGATGCATCCTTTATTTTGAGCTGTCATGGCTCCGTTTTGCTATTTGCAGAATGGTACTCAGTTGACAATGGAGTACATTTCTGCAAATAACACTACTCTTACTCGGAGAGGTTAGGGTTTCCTGGATTGCAAATTGACCTAATTTGCATAGCTTTCACCAGCAAATTAGGTAATTTGCATAACCTAGCCCTGTCCGTGTAAGAGTCGTTTTAGGACCTCTCTTGCACGCCCCTGCCGACTGTTCCTGGATCGCTCGGAGGACATGTTGGCTGCATGGAGTCTTACTCTACTCTTAGACTCCGTGCAAGCCTTCATGATTCCAGCCCAGTATAAGGCTTGTTAAGAAGACTCACATATATTTGAGCCATGATGACCTGCATTAATCTTACAGTCATTGAACAGATGAAAGCAGACATGGATTATAAAAGACTGTTGTGATTTATAAACTTTACTGTGTACTAGTGTATCTATTGCTCAGCATTTGCACATACAGAAGTAAGCAATAAGATATTTCTAGAAGCTTTGTGGATAGCACTGCAATTAGACTATCCAAAAAGAGTAGAATGCTAATGCAGGATAGAGATAAAGCATGGAAAGAATGGCAAAAGTATTAAACACCCCAATATCTTGAAAACTTCAGAATACTTTGCAATCATTATTAAAAAGCAAATAAATGAAGACAAAGGCACTATTATAATAACTTTCAGAATGATACTAAATACAACCCTAAAAATTTTGGGCATCCATTAAAGAAATCTTACATTATGGCCAACAATTCAACCCAAACCCTCTCTAAATAACTCACCACTCAAAACTGCAATACAGTTCAACTCTTATTTTATACATAGTATAGCACCTCTAACCAAAGATTCCTTAACATCTAATCCCAACTCTGCCCAACAGTTACATATCACCACATTCACTTTCACCATCAGACCTGTACCACAACCTATATAAAACTACAATTAAACAAATTTAAACCATGATCTTCAGCTGATGACCTTCAAAATGAGTATCTGAAAATAGCAGCCAATAGGGGTCTATATCACAAAGTCGAAGTCTTATAACTTCAAACACATAATGTTCGAACCATTATGTTCAAAGTTTCAAAATTTCGACTATGGATAATAAAAAAAAAAAAAAAAAAAAAAAACAGAAAACAAAATAAATTGTTTTAAGCACACCCCTCACTACTTAAATATACCAACTCCGAGATCGCACCCCATTGAACAAAATAGAAACCTCCACTTATGGAGATTTCCATTGAAACGCTCAAACTTTTACAAATTCAAACTTATGGTCTTGACCATATGAGGTTTGAACTTGTAAAAGTTTGACTACATGATAGGAACCCACCAATAGTATTGCTTTTCCTGTCCCAAGCCTTATAAATAGATCAAACCAGGAATCCCATGTTCCCTCTCTCTGGAAACAGTCACAAAATATCTCTCTGCGCAAAGGAGGAAATTCAACAGACATTAATAACGTCAGACCTATAGAAATCGTATTTCCCCTCACCAAAATACTTGAAAAATGTATTCAAAAACAATTACTAGACTATCTCTTGCAGGAAGAACTCCTGTCTCCTACACAGCATGGCTTCCATACTTCCCGTAATACTAGCACTTCCCTAATGTCCTATATAGATACTGTCAAAAAAAGCTACAGATAATGACACACTAGCCTCTTCCTTATTTCTAGACATGTCTAAAACTGTCAACACAGTTTGTCACAACAAACTTCTATTTCAAATGCCCTCACTAGGTCTTTCTCAGCCCGCCCTCCTCTGGTTCAAAAGTTAGCTGTCCGGGGTGTGGAGCCTAGATGGCCAACTGAGAGCAGTGAATTTTGAGAGCTCCATAAACTAGTATAATAATATAGGAACATTTTATTATTTTCAAGTTTAAAACATCAGAAATCTATAGATACACTACTAAACTACATAAATATCAATTTTGGTGGAGATATACAAACATTTTCCTGTCAAGTATCTTGGAAATATATTGAGTCACTGAATATGAACAACTCAAGGAATTCTCATCCAGATGCTGCTTTGAAAAAGGAACTGCAATTGATGACATCTACCTTACAGGAATTATCTTTGAAGATGGATGGCTTTAAAAATGACTTAGAAAACCTCAAATTAAATACTCAAAAACAGACTGATACACTTAAGGAACTATTACAGCAACACCATACCAAAAATAACAAATATAGAGACTCCTCTCAATGATACTGAAGGTAGACTCAAAGAGGAAGAATTCCAAAAAGAATTTCTGCTTAAGCAGAATACATGGCTGCTTAACAAAATAGATGACTTAGAAAACAGGGAAAGGAGAAACAACATAAGGATCTTTGGTCTGCCTGAAAACATTGAAGGAGAAGACATTATTTCATTCTTAACCTGGATTCCTGAATTTGTAGAGTTGATAGAGGGACTTTCATTTGGAATTGAAAGGGCACATAGAGCACTGAGGAAACCTGCTTCTGACTCAACAAATACTCCACCTAGATCCATAGTTACAAAATTTCTTTCATTTCTGGACAAGGAACTAATATTAAAATCTGCTTGGAGAAAATCACCCTTAAAATACAATCAAAGCCTGATAAGGTTTGACAATGATTATTCTTCCAGAGCACTAGAACAAAGGAAAAAAGTCTGGCCAATAATAAAACTGTTGAAACAAAACAACATTAAAGCACAGCTGGCATTTCTAGCCAAGATAAAAATACTTTTTTGTCAATGAGATGAGAACCTTTAGTGACTTAAAAGAAGCTACTATATTCATCAAAAACTACAACATAGTGTCTATCCCAGAAGAAATGGAATGGATGATGGATGACCCATACACTTAAAAGAATAAAAGAAACAGATCCTTGGACTGATGCTAGAAAAAAGAAACAAAAAACTGATTGCAAGATAGCTGTCCCAAAAAATAACTCTTACAACTACATTTCTCAAAGTATCAACTAATATGGTATGTCACTTGTCATCTGTTTGTATTTAAAAAACAAAGGAAGGTTACTTAAACAACCGAGAAAGAATAATGATTTATTCAGAATGTTCAAACAGTCCAATAATTCTTCACAAACAAAGGTAGGTCAAGATGGGTTACTATTTACATTATGTATAAGCCAAACAAAGCAACATATAATACAAACATAGAAGTTTCTATTCCCCTACTTGAACTCAATGAATACTTATCTTGTTCATTTTTCATTGCTTTTACTTATAATAATTTAAGTAATTAATTAACTAATTCAACAAGGTACCATTCATCAGAGTTCAGACTCAAATGTAACAAATTAACATCATATATAATAGCAGTAACAGTAGAGTGTTTTGAAACAAAAATGCTGTCATGGAGACTAATGCCTTCTTCAGTTAAAGTATGATTTAGAAATGTCATGTATATCCTGGTTAAAATAATAGTAGCAAGCTCTTAGTATAAATGTCATCATTATTCTGTCTAAATATAGTTAATATCAATTATGGCAGGTATCACAGCTATGAGTGGTGTTTGCTCAATAATGATATGGTGTGCATGGATGCAGCTGTGTCTGGCAGCTAGTATAAATGTCATTATTATTCTGTCTAAACATAACTAATACCAATTATGGCAGGTATCATAGCTTCAAGTGCTGTTTGATCAATCCTGATATGTTGTGTGTGGATGCAGCCATGTCTGGCAGCTGTTGTATGTTGCCGTTTTCATCTCCGGGAAGCTGTGGGTTGCAGCTTGTGATCGAGGTTTACTGATGCTTCTGTATTAGGAACAGGCATTTGGTGTTTTAGCCTGGATCCAAGGGAAGGGGGTGAATAAAACTGTGATGTGGTATATTTTGGCAGAGAATAGTTTGTTTATATATCTGCTGATTGAGAGATGGGAAGGGTGGAAGAATGTATCTCTTGTTGTGGTAGCTTGTTGGGAGGATTCTTTTTTTTTTTTTTTTTTTTTGATTTGCTTGCTCTCCATTCTTTTCCTGGTTGCTGCCTCATTGAAAGGGAGGGAATTTAGGCTTGAAATTGCAGTGAAGTGAAGCTTTGCTTCAGGTGCATCATGAGCCTCTGGTATGCAGTACACAGACACACTAATAGAAACAGATGCTTCCAAGTTGCTATGGTAATGAATACAGAGTGATGATAATGCTTTATGGCTTTGAGGATCCTCCGAGATGATTCTCAGCAATGAGGTTTTTGGTTTACAAATATATATATATATATATATATATATATATATATATATATATATATACGTATATAATAAAAGGGCTGTTTTAAACCACATGTACACATATCGATGGTCCCCAAACACTTTGTTTAGCTCATTAAGTTGATTTTTGATAAAAAAATAAATAAAAAATTAGCACAATTTTATATTTAAAGTGTATTTTGGTCCAAACACATTAAGGACTTACATAAGAGTGGAAGTCTGAGTTATTGTGAAAGACTAAGAACACTTGTTTTGTACAGTACCCTTTGCTGTGGTCTGGGAGGTGAGCTTGCTAAGACATGGGGATAGCTGATTCTAGGGATATTTGGGGTTGCCGGAAAGTGCTAGAGAGTCATCAGATTTCCTTTGTGGAAATATCTGTGGGAATGGTAGGTGTGTTGAGTGGTTTACTGGCAGATTGGTCACTGCATGGAACAGGCTTATAAAATGGAACAGGACAAATATTGGTTTGGATGTTTAAGAACAGCCTGGAAACACACCACATGAACTAGGGAATGGTATTCTGGCAAAACTGGATGGGCATTGTTGCCCGTGCTTGAAGTAATGATATGTGTGCATGTAAGGATGGAAATATACTTATAACAAATAAGAAACTAGAAGGGTCTCATAATTTAGAGTCTATGGACTGTATAAACATGCTTGGAAGTAGCTAATAATAAGAATAAGCATTACAGCATCTGGTCTCTCAAATAACTAAGCAACAGCCAAAAAAAAATACACAATAGTTATGTAATGTATGATTTTAGTAAATCTAGACATAAAATATATAATCGTCATATAAGATGAAACAGTCTGCTGAATTTAGATATTAAAGACAGGATTTAATAACATGGGCTTGTGTATAATAACATTAGTGTCTTAACTTGTCATAAATGACATACACTACATCGAACATCAAGGGGAAGCATGATGATTTTCTTATATAAGCAAATATGCATAACAAGCCATGTAATTCCTTTAACTTGAACTGTAGTTTTTGTAACCAGTCTTGACCATATATATAATACTTAAGCGGTTGCCAAGATAACTAATGTTTATATGTGAAATCAAACTGACAAAGTTGTTCAAGACAAACAATAGAAGCCTGAACTTGAATTGTCACAGAATGTAACAATCATATTCTGAACAAATAGTATTAAATTTACAATAGACACTCAGTTTAATAACATGGGCTTGTGTATAATAACAGTACTGTTTTAACTTGTCATAAATGACATACATTATATTGAACATCAAGTGGAAGCATGATAATTTTCTCATATAAGTAAATGTGCATAACAAGTCATATACTTTCTTTAACTTGAATTGTGGTTTTATAACCCATCTTGACCATACATAATACTTAAGCTGTTACCAAGGTAACTAATGTTTTATACATGACATCAAACTGACAACATTGTTCAAGGAAAACAACAGAAGCCTGAACTAGGGAACGTCACAGAATGTAACAATCACATTCTGAACTAATAGTATGAAACTGACAATAATCACTCAGTTTAACCTTTGCCAATTATACAATATATAATGTTGCCATTTAAATCTAAAATGTCATATATGCCATAAAATGGCAATTTATGAATATGGAAAGGGAACTTGTAATCATTAATCACAGTAAGTGAATTTGTTGTTTTTAACCTATAATTTCACTCATTTTATAATAAGAAATGACAGATATGCAAATCCTTATATGTAGGAAATGGGGGGAAGAGGGATGCACTGATAATTAAAATGCACTAACTTTCATCAATGTTCACATAAAATAAACTTGATGCTTTAATAAGTTAGCAACACACAAAGTGATTCTTTAAATGCTGGCAAACAATGAAATATAACTTCTGATATATCCACTAAAATACACTGTATTATAAACATTAGGTATAAATATTATTACCATCTATTTATATTAAGTAATAAGTTTTGAAAGACTTCATCAATGGGGTGAATATGTTAAAAAAATGTGTGCTATAATCTTTTACTAAGGTTTTATAGATGATGCATCCTACTTTACTATGACTGAATTGCTTGTCATCTATCTTTTATGTAAATATTAATTGCTTATACAATAAGTAGACATTTATATTGTATTAGAATTCTGTCTAATCTACAATAGTGCTATATATATTCAAAATAATATAATATTGCTTATTCCTATTACAAATATTCTCCATATGATAATTCAATTTATGGAGCTCAGATGTTCTGGATTGTCAAGGTATAAGTGATGATCTGATGGACTTAGGTTTATCCATCAGATTAGGAATGATTTTCATTCCATGGCTAGTGTGGATCTTAGTTTTGTTAACATTTATTAATTTAAATTTATTTCACAAAAACATTTTTAGTACGCCTGTCCAAAACATTACTTTATTGGTAAACACTCAAAGTATAAAACTGATAATTTCCTTTAAAAGCTCAAACATATACTTTATAGTGATCAGAGTAAACTGTATAATAGTCACAATAAAACAAAAAATGCATAGTCTAAATAACCTAAGATGGATTTAACTTTATTATCTTTAAATACCAATGGTTTAAACAATCCCAGCGAAATCTACTGAAATATCTAAATCTGAACAAAGCACAAATTGTCTTCCTTCAAGAAACTCATTTAAAAAAATTGACAATTACAAATGGAATCCTAAGGAATATATGATATTGGTGCAATCCACTTATAAGACAAAGACAAAAGGGGTAAAAAATATTATGGAAGACAAATGTGATTAACCCAGAAATCATTTATAAGTATGAAGATAAAGAAGGCCTTATGGTTAAATATAATAACAGAATATGAACCCTAGCCAATCTATACTGGTGCCTAGGCATTGGAATAGGAACTGTTAAAAACAGTTGGATTTCATTTCCAATAATTATAAAGGCAACTTAATACTAGGAGGAGATTTTAACTGTATATTTGATATTTCTGAAACTACAAATAAAAGGCAGCTGCATACATCTGCTGTATCAAATGTTTTAAACAAGTGGGTAGAATAATTTCATCCTGTAGATACTTTCAAATTTAAAGCAGATAAATTTTTGTTGTTTTCCCATCAAGATCACAGATTTGGTTCTAGAATAGATAAAACATTTGCTGCCCATGACTTACACTCTAAAATCATTAATTTCTCAATCATTCACTGGCCCTTTTCAGATCACAATTCATTGATACTAAAACTTCAAAATGGGTACAAGCCATTAATCTTTAACTCCAGATTTCCAGCATATATAACTAAAATTAAAGGTTCAAATCCTGGCTATTATCTGAATTACAGTTCTTTTTAGATATTAATTATATCACAGAGATAAATAAAATAATGATATGAAGCTCATTAAAAGCTTACATATGTCGTAAAACCCTAACTTGGAATAAAAAAAAATCAGAGAATAGGATTCTGAATTATTAGATCTTCAATCCAAACTTTTGTCAGTAAAAGCTGAAGAAAATCAAAATCATTTGGAGATGAAAAAGAAAGTAGAAGTAGTAAACAATAAATACAATGACATTCTAACACATAAAACTAGTTTAGTTTTAGAAAAACTAAAATTTATTACCTTGGCCACTACTCCCAAATATCTACATAATGTATCCACAAGAATCAAAATACAATCAAAAGCTAATAACATTAAAAGTATCTTCCATGAAAAGAAAGGGAAAAATGTCTTGGATATAGTTGACTTTCTTGATGGCTATAGAAATCACTATATATATATATATCCCTAAATTGGGATTATTTATTCAAAATCCTAATGCTATTTGAATTTCCTGCAACCTTTGTTAATTTCCTAAAGAATATATATATATATATATATATATATATATATACACAAATAATTTAGTGTATATCAAGTTAGGTCCTTTTACCTCTGAATCTATACATATAACAAAAAGCACTAAACAAGGATATCCCATGTCACAGATTCTATTTGCTCTGTCAATTGAAATATTGGCAGATTCAATTTGTAACAATATAATAATCAAAGGAATAGATGTTTATGAAAAATGCAATTCTAAAATAATGCTATTTGCTGATGACATATTACTAACCTTATCTAATACAAAAGAGACATTAGAAAAATTAGATATATTAATTAACAAATTTCACATGACTTCAGGACTTCATTTCAATAAATCAAAATCAGAATTTTTATTTTTAAAGAAAAAAAATAATTGCAGACTAAGGGGGATCACATCATAGGGAAATAAGAATCTACCTTGAAATATCTAGGAATTGAGTTATGCAAGGATAATAATGAATTAGTCTCAAAAACTGCAATAATATCATCAATACAATTAAAATCTCTGTGGAAAAATGGAACAAAATAATACTGACATTTGAAGATAGACTACAGTTAATAAAATGGTTTTACTGCCTAAGATCCTATATATAGCTTGGCAATACAACTGTTACCAGAAAGGAATATACTTAAAGAAATAAATTCATACCTAATAACATTTTTATGGTTTCCCAAAAGAAACAGAATAGCTTTAATACATCATATAAGACCATGGAAACAGGGAAGATTAAACTTTCCTGATATAGAAACATATATAAAATCATCAATATCTAAAACAATCTCAGATTGGATAAGTCCAAATTATACTGCAAATTGAAAAGAATTACTAACTGTAATATCAATAAATGAATTTAATTTACAAAAAAAAAAAAAATTCAAATAGAGAAAAACAATTTGCCATGGCACATATGTATTAGTATGCAATATAACATAACTAAACCCACTAAAACTCGTATGATTAATTATTACATTGACTCGTTTAGGAAAATTATTAATGCAAATATAGATTTAAAAATCTGGTTTGATCTTTTAACACAATTTATAGTCACAAAGAACTTTCCACGTAAAATATATACAGAAATTATTAATTCCTGGGAAAAGAAAGGATTTTTTGTTGGCTCCAATGTATCATAGAACTAAAAGTTTTAGATATGCAAGTAATAAAATCAACATAAACAATTCCAGAACAGGACTGGCTAACTTTACAAAGTATTCTGTCATAGTCACAAGATTTAAGTAGAATAATTATCAATTCTTCATTTAAAGAAATACCTACATTTACGAAATATATATATATATATATATATGAAATCATATCTAATGACTTTGACATGGGAAAAAGCATTTCAAAATTTTGCAAAATATTGATAAACTATAAAACAACACCCAAAACCTCCTATTGGAAATATATAACAAAAGGACACTCAATAGAGTTAACTGAAGATATTAAAACAAATATTTTATTATCGATAAAATATACATCCTTTACGCAATACTGCAAAGTTTTTAATTGGAAATGCTTGCACAAAGCATTTTTAACCCCAGATAGAATCAGTAAAATTAGTTCTTTCATAAAAGGAATATGCTGGAGATGTGAACAAGTGCACAGTGCAGATTGGAACCACATTTTCTTTGATTGTGTTAAAATTAAGCCATTTTGGAATGGTATTAATAACTTTCTACAAACTTTATTTAATGAATCATTTTATTTAACTAAAGCTCTTGTATTATAGGTTCATAGGTAGGTACTAGGCTATCGGCCCTGGGGCCTGTACAAGCCCAGCCAATAAGGTACCCTGGCTTTTGCCACCCAAGAAAATTATTTTCCTGTGCCACTGTCAAGCAGAGCCACTGATGTGATCCCCGGGGTGAATTTCCTATTTCCCATTCAATCATCAAGATTTTTCTTGAAGAGTACTAATGAGGAGCTTTGTTTGATATAGATAGGTAGTTTATTCCAGAGTATGGGAAGTCTCTGGGACAGGAATCTATCCTTCCGGCATGTTCTGTTTATTGTGGTGACAAGGTTTAGGTCCCTAGAGCATGTAGCTCAGAGGGATTGGGATTTCTTTACATGGAGCATGTCCAACAGCTCTGTGTTTGACATAGCTTTGTATGTTAGGCAGAGATCACCTCTGAGTAGGCGATACATGATGGAGTAAAGCTGCAGTTTTTTGAGATGGTCTGCATAGGGCTGAGGCCAGTAATCCTCTTTGTGAAGTATTTCTGCGGCCTTTCCAGTTGTTGTAGATGTCTTGTGAGGTACATACCAAAAGGGGCATTGTACTCTATAATGAGTCTAATGAGTGATGAGTAGAGGAGAACAATGACCTCTTTTTTTCTGGATGAGAAACCTTTTGTGATGAGGTGTGCCATGTAGAAGGATTTCCTGACTACTGTGGCGATGTGATTATCAAAGGAGAGACTACTGTCCACCTGTGTCCCAAGGTCTCTTATCACACTTTTGGTGTTAAGTATACTACCGCCTATGTTGTAGTTCATAGGTACAGAGTTTTTACCAAAGGGGATGACAATGCACTTTTTAGTATTGAGCTTGAGGCCATGACTTTGACACCAGGCATCTGTCTTAGTGAGGCCCTTTTGTAGGATGTCCACATCGTTAGGAGTTTTGATTATGGCTCCTAGTTTGCAGTCATCTGCGAACTTCGTTAGCCAAAGACCTTCTGTGTTAGCCTGTACTTCAGAGAAGTAGATACCAAGCAGGAGAGGACCCAGGACTGAACCCTGTGGTACTTAACTTGTCACTGGTCTGAAGTCGGATTTGGAGTCTGCTACTTTCACAGTGTGGGTTCTGTCAGTGAGCCAGTTGGCATCCCATCTTGTGACATAGGGATTTATACCTAGTATAGTGAGTTTATCTATAATTCCAGAGTGGGGGATGGTGCTGAAAGCCCTAGCAAGATCTAGATAGGCTGTGTGAACCACCTTACCCTTGTCTATGGCTTTGTTGACTGCTTCAAAGAAGTCTATCAGGTTTAGAAGACATGATCTGACTTTTACAAACCTGAACTGGGTGGGATCCAGAGTTTGGAGATTACCACTGTCTATGTTTATAAGTTCCATGATGATACGTTCCATGGCCTTGCAGACCAGGCTTATCAGGCTAATGGGGCGGTAGTTCCTGGGGTCCGTGGTGGCTCCCCACTTGTGGAGTGGGATAACCGTTGCTGTGCACCATTCAGCAGGCACAAAGCCTGAGGTGAAGCTATGATTGAACAAGGTACTTAGGTGGGGTGCCAGTGCATTCTGTAGTTTGTGTAGAACGCGGCCTGCGATGTTGTCTGGTCCCATGGATGCTGTGTTCTTGGCTTTGTAGAGTGTGTCTTTTACCTGTTCGGCCGTGATTACAGGAACTTTGCATTCTTCCGGTATGTAGATGGGCTCTTTAGGGGGTGAGAGGGGGGTAAAGTTAGCACTGAACCTATCTGCCAGGATGTTGGCAATATCAGTTGGGTCTGTATATTTAGTGCCATTGTGCTGTAACTCAGAGCAGATCTGAGTGTTGCCATTGATATTCTTGACATAGCTATAGAATGCTTTGTGGTTGTCTTTAGAATCAGTGACGATTTTGTTTTCATAATTAGCTTTGGAGGATTTTATCAGGGATCGCAGCTTCTTACTGAGGCTGACCAGGGAGCTCCTCCACTCGTGGGATTTTACTCTCTTTTGCAAGAGTTTCTTTCTTCTGTTGTACAGATTGTTTATGGCAGGGGACCACCAGATTGGCTTCCTTTTTTTGGAGGATAGCGTCTTGGTTCTGTTTGGGATAGCACAATCCATGCACTCATGTAAGTGCTTATAAAGTGCAATTGTGTAGGATTCAGTAGTTGTAACTGTATTGTCCATCTGCATGGGTGTCATGAAGTTTACCACTTCTGTCTTAAGAAGCATGAAGTTGGCTTTGGAGAAATTTTTTACCATGGTTTCCTTAATGGGGGGTGGAGGCAGGATGTGGATATCTAGGGTAATTAGCTTATGGTCGGATCGGACCAATGAGGCGTTGACTTCAGGTGTGGAACACCGGTCACTCATATTGGTAATGACTAGATCTAGGATATTGTTGTCCCTGGTGGGGGTGTGGATAAGTTGATCCAGGGCATTGGAGTTTATGAATTCCAGAAAGCGTTGAGCGAAGGAGTTGGTACATGAGTAGTTTTCCCAGTTAATGGTGGTGTAGTTGAAATCGCCCATTATTAGGGTGTTTGGTTGAACCCTAATATTTTCCAGTACATCAAGAAAAGAGGAGTGTGAATCCTGGGGCATGGTGGGTGATCTGTAGCAAGTTACAATTTGGATTGCAGTTTTGCCCAGAGTTAGTTGCACTTGGATAACCTTGGCTACGTTATGCTGAGCAACTAGCCTGGTGGTGTGGATATCCTTAATGAATATGGACACACCTCCACCTTTGGTGTTCTGGTCCAGGTTACATGGCCGAAAAGTGTGGTATGAGTTATAGCCTGGTAGTGTAGGGTTGGTCTCTGGAGCCTTGAATCAGGTCTCAGTCACTGCACAGATATCGATGTTCTCCATTTTAAGGAGTGCCTCGAGTGAGTGCATTTTGAGATTTAGACTTCTAGCATTGAGTAGCATCACCCTCAGTTTTTGCTTGTCTGTTCCTGTTATGGTGGTGAATTTGTCATTTGAACCTTGCCTAATAAAGGCACTATAGGAGTGGCATGAACCTTAGCCAGCATCCAGAATCCCAGGGGTGACAGGTGCAGGCCATCTCTGGCAAAGCATCATGGTCTGTCGACCATGTCATCCCAGGCAGACAGATACTGGATCCCTTTAGAATTGCACCAGAAGCTTAGCCAATTGTTGAAGTCAATTATTTTGTCCTTGTACTGCGGCATCATTCTGGGTGATGGCAGAATGCTACTCAGGGCTAGGGTCATACCTGCCTGGGCTACAAGATCGGAGAGCTCTTCCATGTTTCTTTTCATGTAGTCCAGGGAGGTATGTCTCAGGTCGTTTACACCAACATGGACAATGACAGAGTCATATTTGTACTTATTGTGGAGTGACCTGAGTGCATGGGTTATGTGGCGGATCCTGGCACCCAACAGGCAGCTGACAGTAACCTTCTCCTTGTTTAGCCTGGTGAGTGGGACATCAGTGTGCCTGACTATAGAGTCACCTATGACTAGTGTGTTGGGTATGTTGTTTTGCCTTATTGGCTGTGGTTGAGTGGCACACTGAGTCTGCGGGCTATGTGTCATTTGGGTTGTGTTGGGGGGGTGGAGGTTGCTTGCATTTCTGCTTTGGAGGTCTCTGTTGCTTGAGCAGATTATTATTGAGAACCTCTGCGAATGTTTTTGTGTTTCTATGTGTGGATTTTGGTGGTGTAGATTTAGTGAGACTATGTGAGGTGTGGTGAAAGTGTTTACCTTCTCCTCTTGACTGCCAAGTTCAGTCTTGATTGGAGAGAGCTTCACCTCCAGTTTGGCTAGATAAGTGCATATCTCACAGGTTGTAGTGACAGGTGGTAGGAGGAGAGGGTTGTCTGTGTACATGAGGCAATTTCTACATTGCCCCAAGATGCCCAGATTCATCAGATAGACAGGAGAGAACACTGGGAGCTGACCCTTGGACATGCCTGAATAAAAAAACTATTTTCCTCTAGATAAGTGAGGAAAGTGAGTACAAGAGCTGTTTTTCTCTAAGCAACTGAGGAATGTAAGTACCAAAACTGTTTTTCTCTAGGTAATGAAGAAGGTTGAGTGCTGTAGTAATTAGTAGGTTATTTAGTGCTTCCAAGTTCTGAACAAGTGCTGATCACGAATAAGCAAATTCAAGTGCTAAAAATAAGAATCTGCATCTGGACTAAACTAGTTACAGGAAAGGGGGGAAATAAGTGCAAATGTGGGCTTTTAAATCAGAAAGTTGAGAGAGATGGAAAAACTGCCCAAATGGCCAATAACTACAATTTCTGGGCCAGAGCCACTCCTTATGTGGTAGATAGGTTACCTAGTGCTTACCACTCCCACTGATAAGCTAGAAGGCTTCCCTCCAACACAGAAAGCTTGGGGGAGGGCTCGGAAGCTTAAATATAGTCCTGGATACAGCAAATCTGAATCTGGACTACACTAGTTACAGGAAAGGTATTTTTTTTTTATATATACAGAAAAGTAGCTAAAACAGCAGTCAAAACAATTCAAATGCAGTGCAAGCTAGCACGCTTGAGTATGAAGTAATGTTAGACCAAACAGTTTAAAAAATACAATTAAATTAAAAATGACTAAAAACAATGCAGAAGGGGTCTATTAGGTAGAATGAGGTAAAGAGATGGGACTGGGGGAGTGTCCCAGATCAAATCTACAGTGGGGGTGGGCAACTGCAAAAACCTCCAAATTTAAAGAACAATACAGGAATAGGGAGGGTGGGTATGGGAAAACTAACACCTACAGCAGCTATCTGAAAATCTATACATTGAAGCAAAAATAACAGTGCACAACTCTGAACTCAGCTCTGTATATCTCCAGATAGTTTGAAGAGCACTCTTTCAGGACACAGGAAGGCTCCAGCAATGATATGCAGACTTTTTTACTAAGAGGGTCTAACTTTATGCAAGTAATCCTTGAAATGGTCAGATAACACACAGGATGTAAAACCAGTTATACCAACTTAAGACACAGAGAAATAGGGGGAGGGGGGAAAAACACCTTCAGCAGAGATCTGAAAAACTATACAGTGAAGCAAAAATAACATTGCACAACTCTGAAGTCAGCCAGCAATGATATAAAATTAGTCAAACAACAATTACCAGTACACAACTCTGAAGTGCCAGAAAAATATACTCAGCTCTGTATATCTCCAGATAGTTTGAAGAACACTCTGTTAGGACACAGGAAGGATCCAGCAATGATGTGAATGAAGGTCCTCATTTGTATAGGTCAAACATGTATCTAGCATGGACTATACTTGCAATTTCAAGGATGTGTTTAACAAGAAAATGGAGTACAAACACAATACCAACTTTGGAAGACATCTACAGCCTACTGTAGACCACAGCATTATTGGAAATTAAAACGAAAGAACTAAGAATTTATCCAAAACCACTTATCAACAACCCCTGGGGAAAAGTCTTATCGTTGATTGACACTATACAATAATTGATCCAACACTCTGATAATGGATTGCACATACTTATAAAGTATACGTTAAGATCTGTTATAGTGTCAGGCTAATGTAAATAGTGTACATAGTTATTTAAGATGTTATGTATAAATACTATGGAATTCATTCAAATGTATTTGAAAAATAAAAAAAAAATTTTGAGAAAGAGAAAAAAAACGTTAGCTGTCCAATAGCTAACAGTCAGTAAAATGGCACCACACACACACACACACACACACACACACTCTCCTTATCTCCCAGTCACCACTGGTGTACCACAAGGCTCTGTCCTTAGTCCCCTCCTCTTTAACATTTTCACCAGCACCCTCTATACTTCCACACAACAGGCCACCATAATACAATATGCAGATGATTTCACTCTCGTTTGCACATCTGACAACATGATACACCTAAAAAAAAATTAATCAGGAGCTTTAACAGCCACAGAAACATAGCTTCATAACTCACAACTCATGCTCAAACCAAAAAAGACCAAACTACTACTATTTTTCCTAAATCCCTCTCTCATGAAAAAAAAACAAAAAAAAAGACAAAATTTAAAGCCATCTCTCTTGATAATACAACCATTGAAGTCACTTCTCATAGCAAACTATTAGGAGTGATAGTGGATGATAATCTTTAATTCGACCTATATATACAAAATTGCAGAAAAAGGACATCACAATAACTATAGCCATACAGCAAATAGCACAACACAAGAATGACAAAGTTTGGAAAAAACAGTAAGGACAGGTAAGTTACACAGACAGCACACTGCACAACATGGGCAATGGAAAGTTGACAAACAGGGTGGGGTGCATATCAGTCATGGTGAAATGCAGAAAAACAGTCATACCTATGCAATATCTCAACATGTCACAAGCTGTATGGCAGTCATGCATGAATGTGTATGACCAATGCTAGATGTGCGTGTTCTAGGGTAATAAAGTATACGTTGGATAATTATACACATATCCAATTAATCCATCAGCAGTGGACGTGTAAGCCAAGCAACATCACAGATGAGCAAATGTAGTTCTAACAATGCTAGATAACTCCAGCAGAGGACAGAGCCAAACCTCTAACCATGTAAGTGAAAGACAAACAGCCAAGTACAGTGCCAAACAGAAATACTACAGCAGAACAACAAAGGCTGCTGCATGAACAAGTAGGTGTGTACAACCCAAACAAACATGTAATGGAATGAGTATATATTACACACATGTATGCCATGTCAAAGGGAATACACAAGTGTAGATATTTATGCATGTCTGTCAGTGGCATAAATTAAATGTACATACATACATACAAATATTTCAAGCAGGGGCATAATGCCCTTCTAGCTTGCCAATATACCAAAACACTTGTTCACAAAATAAGTGTCCAGGCTGTTCCTAAAAATATATAAACGGGTACTTGCTTTAATGTAATTATGAATAAATGCAAAACAGATACTGTGGCACCTAAGGTCCATTATAGTAAAAGCCAAGCATGAAACAGGAAAAGAACTCAACAGACCACTAGGCTAAAAACATAAAACCTTTTAATCCAGGATAAAAACATTAGCACTTTCAGCTATCTGCTATAAGACTGCATGATGCTTATAGTACTTTGTTCCAACATGTTCATAAACATCAAGGGCATTATTTTAATTTTATGGTGCTGAAACTTGTGAAAACTAGTTTAAGAGGGGGAGACTTAGCAGGTTATATGGAATATTGTAAAACTTTGTGGATTATTAACCTGGGTGCTGATAGAAACCCAGGGCTCAGTGGTGTTGTGCCTTTAATGCCTGTCCTTAAGAGGTGTAGACCTCCTTGCTAATTGTCAGATTGATTGAGAACTGTGATTGGTTGTTAGTAATTTGAATACTGTTTTAATACTGTCTTTGTACTAGTGTTGTTTGTCTGATGAAGGGTTTCTTTCCTGAAAGCACTAATGTCTTTATCCTGGATTAAAAGATTTTATGTTTTTAGCCTGGTGGTCTGCTTTAATGTAATTTGGTAGTCTGTTCCGTGCATCAGCTACTTAGTACAATTCTCATTCCTATAGAATCTTTTACATAGGTTGTCTGATGATTCTCAAGTACTTTCTGATAACCCCAAACATTTCCAGAGGTAGTCATCTTGAAATGCCCTATATACCTGAAGAAGATCTCCTCTTAGATATCTATAAGAGACACTGTATGAGTTCAGATATTTTAGTCTTTCATAATAACTTAAATTTTCACATCCATGGATGCCCTTGGTATATTTCCACTGTATTCTTTCCAGTTTACTCATGCTTTATTTCTTATATGGTTTCCATTTTGTTATTCCATACCCAAGTGTGGGTCTAATGTAATTAACTATGACTTCATCATTTTTGATTTCCTAGACTGTATAAATATTTTTATACAACCTATAGTTCTATAACTATTATTAACCAATTGGTTGACATGATTAGAAAAACTCATAGCTCGATCTACCTATGTACCCAGCTCCATAAATGAGTCTACAGTTTCAATCACTCTCTGCTGTATAAAATATTCACCTTTCATTTTATGTCTCCCAAATTTCATATGCTAAGTTTTTGATGTATTTATCAGCATATTATTCTCCTGTGTCCAAATGGTCAGTTTAGTCAAGATATTTTGTAGACATGCCTTATCTGTAACACTTGTAATCAGTTTACCCAATTTCAGGTCATCTGCATAATAGACTGCAGAATACCTCAGATGAAAAAGTTAGGTCTAAACAAGTAAGGGCTTTGGACAGAGCCCTGTGGGATACTTCCTTGACTGTAATCAAGAATTTCACCTGTTCAGTTGCTGAATGATGCTTGCCATGTCCTATTTGTAAGCCATGCAGCTATCCATCTTATCAATAGTACATCAGTACCTAGTTGTTCTAATTTATTGATCAGTGTTTTGTGTATGACCATGTCAAATGCTGAAGTTAAATCTATATAAATTACATCACAGCACAACTTTTACTCACAGATGTTATTATATTGTTATAGAATATCATGTTACAAGTGGTAATAGATCTGTTTTCAACATATGCATGCTGATATATAGTTTCAAATCCCAATCTATCCAATTCTGACAATAACTTATCCAATATTACATTCTCCATTATTTTTCCACAACATGAAAGTAGACTTAAGGGTCTATGTGAATATGGCTTTGTTCTACTCTCCTTCCCCTGAAAGACAGGTTTAATAAGCTCATGCCTCCAAGTTTGAGGAATCTCCCCCTATTTATATGACCTTATGAATAACAGATATAATGGTACCATAAGTTCTTGCTGAAGTGTTCTCATGTCATTGCTACTAATTTTGTCTCCTCCCTGTGCTTTGTTTGGATCCAATTTGCACAGTTCCTTTTCAATATAATCTAAATTGTTTCTAGTATCTGAGGTTATCTGGATGTCACTAGGACAACTTCACACCCCTTTCGAGGAGCCAAAGTGTTTTGCATAAGATTTTGTAAATATATTTATAATCTGTTGTGTCTGAGAATAAATTTTAGAATCTGCATACAGTTTATCAATTTGTATGTGTTTACTCCTTCCACATCTTATGTATCAATAAAAAAGTTTCTTATTATCCTCAACATCTTCATATAAATTTTCTTCAAATTTTTCTTGATCTGGTCTCACACTATGCTTAATCTTTCCAGCTTGTTTATTTTACTTTTCAAAGTTGTAGTTTAACCTCACTTCCATTTCTTATATATATTTTTGTCTCTCACCTTAATCAGGTATCTTGTTCTTATGGAAATATATCCCCCTGATGTTGCATGCCTAGATCCTGATGTTAAACCTTTTTTTTTTTTTTTTTTTTTTTTTTTTGATTTTTTGCACTCAAACAGTTTCTCTTCCATAACTTTTCACATTCCATTTGCAGTTTTTCTACTGAACGCCTCGCTCCAGTTAGTTTTACATAGTGACTGTTTTGCTTCCATACAATCTGTAATAAACCTTCTGTGCATTGGATTACATTTCAGTTTTGCAGAAATATTTAGCAACAAATTAACCTTTATAATCCCATGATCATGGCACATCAATGGTGGTAAAACTTGACTTCAAGTAACATAATTTATTTAGGAACACAAATGATGTCTAGTATCTTCCGTCCCCTGGTAGTTTTTTTTACAGTCTGAAGCAATTGTTGTACTTGAATATACGCTATGAATAATTTCCTTACTAATGTTGAATCAATATTATTCCAGTTTGTTTCTGGTAAATTTAAGTCCTCAGCTAATGTTTTTCTTCCCTCGTGTTTTATGCAAGAAATGCATGAATTCCTCTAAGTTATCTGCACTAGAATGTGGTGGTCTATACACTCCAACAATTGTTATATGTTCCAGAGTTGTCATTATTTTTACACAGTTTATTTTATTGGTGTTATCACTGAACATGTAATAATCACAGATCTTATAACTATCTTTAATCCCTATCATAACACCTCCACTTGTTTTTTTTGTTAAAATGTCTGTTACAGTAAAAATAAGTATTCCCTGACAGAAATGGTTTCCAGTCATTGTTCTTTAACCATGTTTCAAAAACAATAACACCAGTCTTGTGGAAGCATAGCAAATTTTCCAGTAAAAAAAACACTTTATTAATAATGCTCCTAGCATTGACAACCATCAGAGACACATCAAATGTTGGTATCTGTGAACTGTTAAATTTTCGACTTTCCATGTAGGTATTTACCCCAAAAATCTTTTCATTCATGGTGACCTGACTATACTTTCTACAGGTGATTTGTGAAAAATACATCCTAACACTAGTACAAGCTATACTGTCTAAGAGCTCTGTCAGCTCTCTAACAGTCAGAGAGTCCTTGTAGATGAGATCATTTGTACCAACATAAATACTTCCTTACATTGAGATGTTCCAAGGCTTGTTTCACATCTTCAGTTTTTCCTCCTGAGAAGCATAACACTATTTCATGTTCATTATCTTCTCTGCAAATATAAGTATCTGTTTCTCTAATAATTGAATCTTCAATTACAAGAATATCTTTACTGACCAACTCTAGAGAATCTTCATCTTACAGTAATATCTGGTCTATCAATTGTTGCAAAGGATAGATCTTCATCACCATTAGTCTTATTAATCCTTCTGCTTTCATTTTGCCTTCAGTTCTCATCCAGCTGACACTGTAAATCCACAGCTTGAGCCATGTAGTCAACATATGTCTTCTTCTTTTTTCTTACAGTAATGTTCTTCAAACATTCATGTTCAATATGGATTTCTTCCTTTTCACCTGCCCTTTGTCTCTTTTTCCTATCTTCTCTTTTGTAAAAATGATGCCCTTTTCTGTAGAGTGAAGTTTTTCTGATAGAAAAATATTATCTTTCCCTGTAATCTATGTGTTACATAACAAACCAGTGTACTTTTTAGTATGAATTCTTTTTACTTTAAAGACATTAATCAGTTTATTTTTCTTCCTTGTTATTTGTTGTGAACTTCTTCCTTTTTATTTTTCTTCCTTGTTATTTGTTGTGAACTTCTTCCTTTCTTTCTGTTTTGTTTCCTTCTAAACAATCTGGATCCTCAGATTGCTGACTACCTGCATCAAGAATTCCCAAGGTGTCGGGGCATCATCTTGTTTCAGATGGGTTGAATGATCTTTACAGACAATAGATGCATCATTTCCTAAATGTATACTATTTGTTCTTTGCCTAACATTATCTCACCAGTCCAGTCATTAATATATGTAACAACATTTCTCCAAGTCGTGGCAATTGCACAAGTGCAATAATCATCGTTAAGTCTAGATTTACTTCTAGCAATGCTAAGCAAATCATCCAACTTTTGCCACGAGGAACACAGATTGCCAGTGTTATCAGCTGTTACCTTTAAATGTGCATAGCATTTATTACACTGTATAAGATATTTGTGCATTAGTAAATCATTAATCGCATACTGATTTAAGGAATCCATATTCAGCTTCAAATGAATAAAATATTTAAAAAGAAAAGAATAGTCAAGATTAGTAACCACAGAATTCAAAGAGAATTTAAATCAACTTCTATGACAAAAATCACACAAGCAATATATAACTAAATACTAAAGTAAGTACAGTAAAGTAGTTCTGACAATACAAGTAATTTCTTTATGTTGCCTGCAGTAGCTTCTGCTCACTATCGCTCACAGTTGTACTTTTTTTTTAACAGTAAAGATCGATAAATCAGAACCAAGGTAATGTTGTTCAAATATGTAGACAACACACTCAAAAAGCAGTAAAACAAATTGTTCAGATATGATCTGGATTTTCCTCTCTGCAATCTGTGTGAATTTACAGCTGTCTAGGACCCATGGGATGGCTAGATCTTGCCTGTCTAAGCCCTCTCCCTTTCTAACAACCAGCAGTGAAATTAATAGTAAACAACAACATATGAATCAAAGTAAATCTTGTTAACAAGCTATCTCTTCCTACCTATAACCAGTGAAAAACAGTGATGAATACAATAAAAATTCAGTCAACTACTTAGTAAATCACAAACCAAGGTAGGACTGTTTAGATACACATACACACACCAATGACACATAACAGCACAACATAATAAATACAGCAGATTGCGCAGATAGATGTGAAAAAACTACACTGGGTAGTACACAATGAGAACAAGGATATATTGCAAGCATAACTAGGCACATGTCCAGCATTGTAAAATGGCCATACATGTAGCACATGTTCATGATGTCAAATTAATACATGGCAAATATATCAGTGTCACATGTCAAAGGTACATTTGTGTGTCAGTATTTATCTGACTATGTGCATGAATTTGGCCATTCAGTTAATGTGTACACCTATTTGCAGAAGGTGTAAACCAATATCAGTATGTAATGGATGTGGAAATGTTACATACAACAAAAACAATGTGATATACTGTTAAAGAATGTGCTATCCATAACGCTGTGTATAGATTAATGCTACATTGTTGTGTCATGCAGTCAGAAGAAGAGGATTGTAGATAGGATATAGCCGTAGATGATCCTACATGGCATCAGTATTGCCAACCCATGACACATAACATGACATCATGCTAATGACAATCGTCATCCAAAATACATATGGAATGACATGTCTGTCTGTTACACATACTTGATATGGCAAAACACAATTTCAAGGCATATCACACTGTTAGTGAAGGAGTATGGACAAGATATGTTGTCTGTCAGCCACTCCAGTAAAACACATGTTTACAGGCTACCTCTTGCAGCACTAGCTGCAGGTAATCTGCCACAATGCATGAACAGTTGAATGTGGGAGGAAAGTGTAATGTGTTAAAGTGTGTCCTGCACACATTGAAACAGAAGTAAATGTCACATGATACTAACACGTGAGCATGACAGATACATGGTAGTCATGCACAAGAGTGCTTACACAGTCCAATCAATGAAATGGCAATCCCCCATGTTGGCAGGATAACAAAAGTGGAGTGCACAGGCAATACTTATGGACTGAAGGAACCAGGTTGATGGGGCTCAGACTCCCAAGTGATCTCACGAGCTATTGCTGTAAATAAATCCCACATAGCCTGTGCCATATCCACAAAGAAGGACCATATCTTGCCCCTCATCATTGTGGAGTACAATTCAAAAGCCACGTACTGAAACAATGGCTCACTGCTACATGAAAGTTCAACATTTTTAGATTTCAATCACAGTTGTAAGCATAGCTAACGTGATGATTTCACTTACCTTAGTTATGCATGATGATTATTCCTGCTTCCAATCCGTATACATGTTATTGTGAAAAATACAAGCCTGTAAACAGGGGAAGATGCATTTCATTTCATAAAACAGGAAAAATAATCAACCTACTTCCTTCCCTCAGCTGCTCCTCAAGCCTATGCTTCCAATGGATGCACAACTCTGTTCCTGCTGTGAGCCAACATGCCTAATATCAGAAAAAGGAATGTTTGAATGATGTATTTCCCAAAGAACTCTGATATACATTTCTCTGCACACTTTCTAGACATTTATTTCTAAAGAACATACAATAATCACAAAATACCTTTAACTTTTTTTACATACAGGTGTTAACATCTTTTAATACAGATTGGAAGATATGAGATTCAAACTTGTAGCCACAATCTACATCCAAACATTAATCCTGAGAGGTGCCTATCAAGCTAACACATCTTGACAGGAAAAGCATCTTTTGCATGCAGTGAAAAGACTTCATTTTATGACTTCATCTGAATGGGGGATGATCTACTAATAATGATCTTGGCTTAGGATTTCAAAGTATGCACACGTACTGGTCATGTAGCTAAACAGCTTGAAAATTACATTTATGCCAGTGCTGTGTAAAGAAACATTAGCAGTAATGTAGAGCACCTATTCCTCAGACAGTGGGACAATGTCATATAGCATAGAACGTCTGTTAACAGAACCATACATGTTGCTGCACATAAGGGACACAGTAAGGTACCTGTGAGGACCATGACACTCCATGGTAAAGTGCATATTACTAAACAAATACAAACATCTTCCCTGTTCTGCATTTCAACACTTAGTCTGCCTATCCCACTCCCTGAAAACTTGAGTATTATTTTGGTCTTGAATTGATTGAAATATTTTGTGATAAAACACGCCTTGATAGCACTTCTAGAAAGTACACAATATTAAACTACAACTTGCTCAGACATATAACAGTATTTAACAAGCTTTACTGACCCTGCTGTTAAATAGATTATGCTAACGGAATGTTATGGATTACGGATATGTTCATACTAATTTGATGCATAACCAAGTTTCCCAACCAGGCTCAAAATATATGTTAATACCAATAAGTGGAATATGCTTCTCTAAATAAATGCTTTGGGTAGAGTAAAACAAGATAACAGTTTCAGATATGTGTTCCCTTGCTGGAATTGAGGACACAGCATGCCAAAATGTAGGCATGCTGGTCTGTTGCCTTACAATTGAGATAACAGCCAGCATATAATTCACAAATAGGTACTGATCTACAAAACATGTTGTTAGAAAGCTGATGTTGTGAGAGTGCTATGGATTGTGGGCAAATTCATAAAACTTTGCTGACTGATGCAGTTATTCATAACCATGTACAACAAAAACATTAACATCAAGTTTTGGAATATGCTTCTCCGAAGAAATGCTTTGGGTGAATTAAACCAAGATAAAAGTTACAGCTATATATATTCCCCCTATGTAGGTCAGAATCCATAGCACAATACAATTTAGACATGCTAGCTAGTTTCCTTATAGACTGAGCTACCAGCAGGCATTTTATTTTCTAAAACAGGTACTGCAGGTGTTTATTAGAAGTCCTGTGGAAAGCGAATGTATGAAAACTTCAAACGTTTATTGGACATTTTATAATAAAGAAATAGCTTATAATAGCACATAATTGAAAACATATGTGTAAGCAGTCAAACAGGCATTACTTTTTAGATTAAACAAATATGTTTTTCTTAGAAGCAATGAATTTATGTAAGTGTTTTTATTCCTGTGCATAATGGTGCAGTAGGCATTACTGTGGTACTATAATGGAAAACTACAAAGTGTTCAGTGATCCGTGGCCTAAATGCTACAGGTGTCTATGGTGCACAAGGACCTTGGCTATGGCTATGGTAAACTGTGTCATTAGATGTTGTAAAACATATGCACTGCTACAAAGATAATAATTATGCATATTATTTACATTAGCAAGTAAATTAACAGCATGGGAATTAAACCTACAGTTAATAGGACAGCATTTACCAAGTCCACTTAATTATCCTCATGATCTAATTGTCAAAGCAGCTACTAAATGGTTCTAAAAACATCTATCTTATATATATGGGACAGAGGAAATATCTGTAAAATCAGTAGAAAGGCTCAGGTATGTATAGAATATTGACACTTACTGTAGGGATCTATGGGCTGAATCCAGACCTCAGTGACCTTCCTTGGAAGCGCTGTTGTGTCCCTCTGATGCAAGCCATCATAACAGTGTTGAACATGCACTCCAGTGTAGTAGATCCCTGTCCTCCTTCAGTGCTCCCTCGCAATCTGGTTACATAATTCTATCATGGCAAAGTTAATAGGTCTGGCCCTCATCCTCTACTCCAATCCAGTCTACATAGTCAAAATCTGGGTTGTCTTTGTCAGTCCAATTGGATGCATAGACACATCTCAGCCTTGTCAAAGTAGCCATCATTATTCTCAAGCTGAAGAATTCTGGAAAATACAAACACAGAGAAATGCTCAGTGAGATACCACTCAATTCACAGTTAGCAATGATCTGATCAGTAAAAGTATCAAAATCAATATTTGAAAGTGGAGCTGATATCATGTTATCAGATCACTGAAAGATAACAGGCACATGCCACACATAGTATTGTTTATTAATATCTACTGGTTGTTTATGCAGTGTACCTGTATGTTACAGTACACAAAGCCAATTTACATGCAGGTGCACAAATGGGATTCCAAAAACTTGAATTTTAATGAACTTCATTAATTATATATAGTGCAATGGTACTTAAAGATGGGTGCACATTAGGCACACTTTGATTCTCTGATTCAGAGTGAGACATACATTGGCAATTAGTAGCATTTCTGTTTTGGTGATTAGTAAATCTCTTCAAGTCAGTCATTTCCAAAGTTACCTGTTGAAATTGTTAGTCCAAATGTTATCTTTAACAGAAGTTGTTATAAGTTACTGGAGTGGTCATTTTGAGCTTTATGCACACAGATGCTGCTATTTTAAATAAGTAATTTCAGTCCTATATGCAGTTGTATAGACAAACATATTTCAGATGTTATCAGTATATGAAGACTGATTTACAGATTAACTGCAGTTCTTGCTGGTAATTCCTTGCACTCTGTGGTGTAACTATGGAAACCTACGGATTCCAAAACTAAACATATCTAGTATGTGATGCTGATATTACAGATATATGCTGTTGCTGTTACAGATATTTCTTCAATGATGCTACTTAACAGAGGTGTTATCACTACTGTCTCATGGTACTAAGGATCCATACTTTCCGTGACCTGCCTATGCATCTTGACGTATTCTGAAGCTTTCCATAAGTTGTGCAATTGTTACTAGCTGTAGTATTTTAATATGAAATGCAAATAGATTCCTGTGGCATGATGTTGTTGTCTTTGAACCTCCACTCAACATGTATGGAGTGCCAGAGGTTCTAATCCCACCCAGAAGTTATGTTGATTTTATAAATGTTGTGTATGATGGCATTGTCATTACATTTTATATGTCACGTTAATATTTATCACAGACAGTGCTCTACAAATCTTTGCATGGCACAGGAATGCATACTGTTTATATTGACATATGTTGTTCACAGAATTAAATTCATAAATGGCCTCACACAAGAACATTATCATGTGCTATCATTCAGATGGCCATCCACCCATGCGGTGACTTCTCATCCTGGAAAACTGACATCATAATTCTTGCTCTCTGGCAACATGAACAGAGACTCCTAAGCTGCTCAGGTGATACAGTTTGGAGAAATTAAATCTGGACTGACCTCATGTAGTTGGAGGTCACAACTGATCCTGTAAAAGCTGTAGAAGATGCTGCTCAAACATCATCCTTCATGCAGCCAGCAGATTGAGATGTCATGCGAGATCAAAGGATGCCACTGATTTTGGACCACCTTAGACCCCCCGATGACATCACAATATTTCCTGCATCACTGCATACCGCAAGATGGGAGCAATGCATCCCTGATGGAGGGATCGAAGCTGGAGTCCCAAGTCGAACATGTAAGTCTTTCTTTCCATTACAGGGCTATGTAATGAGAGAATCACTGCATATTGCTGTAGCATACATATTCATGTATTGTTTTTCATTTACAGCAACTGAGTTGAGTCATGCAAACACATCCACACAGGGTGAGGATGATGATTGTAAGTCTAATGACATGTATTGATACAAATGCAGTACAGACACAACAGTCTAAAGAACATTTGTAGCACTATTTGCATTAATATTCATAGGTCTGTTTACTTCAGGATGAAACCAGTGATGGGTAGGTGAGTCCCTCCATGCTGTTATTGTGATTGCTACCTTGTTATTGCCTCAGTCTCATTTCATAGCACTGCTATTTACTGTCATATTGCTATGTGCCTAAGATTGTACACTACAGGTGCATCCAGTGGAGGTCCAAGCCAAGCAGGTTCAAGTGCAGACAGACCAGGTATATTACAGCAAAATTCTCATAGCTTGTGGCAGTGTGTAGCACACATGCGATACATGACATTTATGTCAATATTTGTCAACACAGGCCCATCTGGTATACAGTTGCAATGTCCATCACATGAAAATTTGCGGCCCATGTTACTATGATGTATACAAGATGCTGTTAATATTCTTTTTGCTAAATGGATGACTGTGCTGTCTTTCTTGTTACTTTCCCACTGCAAGATCCAGAGTACAACCCACCCCCTCTCCACAGCAGGAGTCTGTTGGTGGCATGTTATTAACTATTTGTCATACCTGTCACTGCTGTTAATCTTGCAGTTGTCCTCCATTAATACTGCTACTTCTTCCCATTCTTACACAAGTCTGCATCAACGTCATTGAGTGCATATACAAATGGTATGTGTATGTCACACCTTCTGTATGCTTTAACTGTGTTCACCTAGTTAATGGTGTTAGTGTCATGTATGTTGGCCTTGTAACCAAATTATATACTTCATGAATGTGGATTTCATGAAACATACATACAGTAGACCTCATGCAAAGTCATCATTATTTATAACGCTGAAGTTAGATATATATGTCATATATCTTTGATGATATCCATCATGTGATGTAAGCTCATTGACCTGATCTATGTCTTTGTATTTTGTAGCACATTAACTATCCGTATCACCCAGCAGCCCATCCAGCGATCATGATGTGGTTCAAGATGTGTCTCAGCATGGTAGTGTGGCTTCTGACACACAGGAACTTGAGGTGTTTGGAGAGTCCATCCATGAAGCTGACATTGATGTTGCTTCAACCGTAGTCTCAGATGTGGAGGTCAATTTGTCTTGCTATTCAAAGGATGTTGGCACAGTGGATGTTGAACAGGGTGAGGCCATTGTCCAACAGACCCCAATTGAGATCACTGCTGATAGCATTTCCACACAACAATCAGAAACAGAGCATTGCAGTAGATGTAGGCAAGCAGACATTGTGCATGGCCAGGTTTCAAAGGTTGTCTGCTTCCTGCTGCAGGCAAATGAACATTCACAGCAATGGCATTAGTCAGACGCCCATGCACTTGCCCATGCTGCAGATTGTGTAGCACACCAACTACATGTCATGCCTGAAGGACAAGAGCACAGACACAGAGCAATTATGGCTGTATTAGCTGCTCAGAATGGGAGTGTACTAACTGTGGCAAGGTTGGTAGAAACCCTGGCCTCTATGGTAGTACAGCAGTGTCATACTACAAGCAAGATTCTGCATTTCCTGAATGTGCTCAGCAGATTGCAAAGTGGGAGTGGCAGGCCACTTGTTTACAGAAACACCACTGGCCCTCAAGAATCACTCTCTGTGGTCCAACCTGTAGAGAGTAAAACTGTTAGCCCATCTGCTGTGGTCCCAAAAGTCCCACAGTCTTCAACTTGCAGTCCTTCTCCTTCATCTCAACATGGTGTTGTCACCCTATCCATCTCCTGTGTGGAGGAACCATTGCAACATGTCTCTGTGCATATTACAGATAGAGTGGACTCTGGAGTGAGATGTCAGCATGGTTGCCCTAGACTGTGTTTGAGTGTGTCCAACAGTGTAGTATATATAGCTGGCTCATATTATTGAATTACCACTTTACTGTGATATGTGTCTTCTGATATTAACATTTCTGAATTATTTCCTGTATGGTTTCTGTTTTTTTTTTTCATGTTATTATAAATATGGATGTGTAGTACTGATACAGTATTATTATGTATGCATACATGTCAATTGTGTCTTGAGTTGATGATCCCTATTGTGACACAGTTGCATATGTTTATGTTATAATATGCTGTGATTATGGGGTTATATCTGATGCTCATTATGTACATCTAGTGGGTACTTGCCATTAGATGCAATTCATGTTGATTTGGTGGGCAACACCTGAACATCACTGTTCAATCTGCATAATCATGTAAGTGTGGCTTTCATGACCCAAAGATGTGAGTCAGATGCTGCTGTGATGTCTGGGCCTGCACTTCTGGTCACACCCTATGTTGCATACACCTATGTCTTCTGTCCCCTATGTCCTCTTGCTTCTCCTCCGCTGCTTGAGGAATGTCCTCTTCAGACATCTGGGGTTCTTGGAGTAGTTCATCCACACCTGCAGCTGGAAGACTGTCATGTACTCTGGTTAGCATGTTGTGCAGCAAGGAGCATGCCATTATCATCTGTGCTGCCTTTCTAGATATGTTTTGCAGTGCACTCTTGGGTAAGTCCAGACATCTGAACCTAGTTTTCAATACATAAAACACATGTTCTGTAGTGTTTCTGGTTGTTGTGTGTGCTAAATTGTAGGCCTCCTGTGCAGGGTTGGATGATTCACAGTACAAGGTCATTAGTCACAGCTCAAGTGGATAATCAATGTCACCTGTTGTGGGGAAGAAAAACACATTTGGTTATAATGGATATTCTTGTGAGGGATATCCTTAACTTGCATCCTAGCTGTGTTCCTGTACTTTCCCTGTTGCAGTCCCTCAGATGTTTCACCTTGCTGGAATGCAGTCCTCAGTCCACTTTCCCTCCACATGGCAACATCATGGACACTTCCAGGGTGTGTTGCTATGATGTCTGTTATGCTGCCATCTGTTGCACACACAACTTGGCAGTTGATGGATGACCATTCCTTCCTGTTTATGTATTGGTGTGCTTCAGGATGTACTGATCTCTTGATAGGTATGTGTATGCCATCTTTAGCACTGAGTACAAGTGGGAAGTTTGCAATGTTATAGAACTGGTACTGGAGTTCTCTACTCCATGGGGATGGATGGAAAGTGTATGTAGTCATTTACCTTGCTGCACATTGCTTCCAGGAATTTTGCCAGGATATGACTCGCAGCTATCTATGATACTCCCACAGCATCCTCCACATATCTCTTGAATGCTCCAGATCCAAGTACACCCAGGCTGAGACACACTTTGGTTTTAAGGGTGATAGGATTTCCTCAAAGGATCTGCACAGACGTGTAGGCCACACATGTTGCAAACAGCCTGCACCAGATGTCTGTCTGCCTGTACTTTATCTGTCAGCTATTTGCTGGTCTGACAACTGGTTTAGCTGTAGCCTTGCTCTGACTCTAGGTGGTTGCCTTCTAGGACAGATAGCCACACCCTCATTTATAGCTTATATCACAGCAGCCTGCTGCAGTATATTAACTGCAGGCTGCATTTTATATGATTTTTAATGTTTTGCTATAGATTTCACTGTAATCCATAGTATTCACTTGAGTTCCTTGGAGTCTGTAAAATATGCGCTGAGAATTTTAGAAATGTAGTTGGCATGGCTGTTTGTAGCATTGGAGTTGCATTGTGCATGCACAATCTATTTCAAAATCAGACCAGCATGCACGCAATTCCTATTTATCCTAATCTGAGTACTTAAGTACTTGGTCTGCCTTCAGCATATTCTCTGGAACTGCATCCACAGGAGGTGCGCTGAAGTCTTCCTTCACCGTGCTGTGGTGTCTACAAATAGCTTCCACAAACTTTACAGAATCTGACCCAATGTTTACTATTACTGTTGCTATAAGAACTGGACAAAGGACTACTGTCACAGATATATTACAATTCATATTGATTGAACATGTTCCAGTACAAAGTTTCGATGCATATAAATAAGAACACAAGAAATAATCAGTTAGCTGCAATTACATTTGGAGTACAAGGAAAAGGAAAAAGCAATTTAACAGTCTCTAAGGACTAAGAAACTGTCCTAATCTCTGAAATATTAGAACATAGGGAATCACTGCAAGGTTTGCACTACATGAAAACAACATGGTATTAACAATGTTAGAACAGAAGTAGCTCAGCTTGTTGGGGACAGACGCGTTGTTGGCTTGTGTGTGAATTCCTTTATGGAGTGCAAATACTGTCTCTAACAAAATGGAAAGAAGAAAATTAAATACCAGTAAAGTTAAGTAAGTTAAAAGGTCATCTATAAGTAATATGCTAACTTTGAGCATGTAAAAAAGGACCCAGTATTCGCCGACAGACTGTTTTCATATTAAATACTACACAGATTGTAACTACAAGGAACACAATCCCAATCCATACAGCTAGATATGCAACACATAATTTTTTATTTCTCTGTATACCTTCAAGATCTTATTTAACAATTTAGGAAGATTCAGTGACTATTTAAGTTTGGCTATTGAGTCAGACTTTCAATGTTTGATGGTTTACATATATCCAAATATGGTATTTGATACATTTTCAGTTACTTAGTAGTTTGTTGAACTATGGTATAAACCCTTTCAGTATTATTCACAATATAAATTAGAGTTAATCTCGTGTTCAAAATTAAATTTTATTAAGACATTTATCTTGGAAGTTTGTTAGTAAAGGTGTCCCTCAGGGCTATCTCAGTTCCTTTTTTTCAGTTCTTTAAGAATAATTACACTTGTCCCCTTTAACAAGTAATTGGCATTTGCACAAACTCTTATATCTCAGTTACACATTTCAAGTCTTTTGACCATAACAGCATCACAATCATCTTTTTCTTATACATGTATCATTTCTCTTGCTGCAGTATTGTATTGTTAACTATTTTTTTTTATCATTCCCTTTAATGCTAGATTTTTGGGACTGCATATTTATCAGTCATGCAAGAATAATTTGTCCCTCCATTTTCTGTGGATTGGCTAGATGGCTGAATACATGGGGTTGGATTCCATAAAGTTCACAGAATCAGGCTCGGTCGCCAAGTTCAGTGTAAAAGTTGTAGACGACCAAGTAATATGCAAATATGCTTCAGTGTATGGAGAATAACTCAGCACTAAATATACTTAACCAACAATGTTTGTGCAACCTGCAGTAGTCACATCAGTTCTATATGTTAAGAAAGTTGTTCATAAACTGAGATATATATGTGCATTAGCAATGTTCATCTATGGAAATTATACATGCTCAATACAACTGACTAATAAATGACAATTACTAAAGAAATAGAAATGTGCAGCGATATGTCTGGAAAGTAGCAAATATCCACAAACAATTATGAATATTTTTGTAGGTTGTAGACAGACATATATAAAGACACTCATCGCAATTTTTTTTGGCATAAATGTGGTTTATACTATATAATGAAAGTGCAATATTGTGCTTCAAAGAAGCACATACTTTTTACCACAAAATAATTTAACACATTTATATGTTATATAATGTGTTTTTATACCTAAATGTGATATACATAAGCACAAGCATGGAGGTGTTTAGGTGAAATGGCAGTGGAGTTTTTAACCAGATTGTTTAATGAAATCTTAGAAAGTGAGAGGATGCCTGAGGAATGGAGAAAAAGTGTTTTGGTACCGATTTTTAAGAATAAGGGTGATGTGCAGAGCTGTAGTAACTACAGAAGGATTAAATTGATCAGTCACAGCATGAAGTTATGGGAAAGAGTAGTGGAAGCTAGGTTAAGAAGGGACGTGATGATTAGTGATCAGCAGTATGGTTTCATGCCAGGAAAGAGAACTACTGATGCAATGTTTGCTCTCAGAGTGTTGATGGAGAAGTATAGATAATGTCAGAAGGAGTTGCATTGTGTTTTTGTAGACTTAGAGAAAGCATATGACAGGGTGCCTAGAGAGGAGTTGTGGTATTGTATGAGGAAGTCAGGAGTGTCAGAGAAGTATGTAAGAGTGGTACAGAATATGTACAAGGGTAGTGTGACAGCGGTGAGGTCTGTGGTGGGAGTGACAGATGCATTTAAGGTGGAGGTGGGGTTACATCAAGGATCAGCTCTGAACCCTTTCTTATTTGCATTGGTGATGGACAGGTTGACAGACAAGATCAGACAGGAGTCCCCGTGGACTATGATGTTTGCAGATGACATTGAGATCTGTAGTGAGAAGTACAAAACGCAAACGCTAACTGCCACTCGCCAACTGAAACAGCAAGGTGAAAGAATGCTGCTATTAATCCACTGGAATCACTGATATCATGTATAAAATTTATTGGATTGAACAAAAGTAAATAGTTAAGCGCTTTCACTCATCTAAGCGAGCTTCATCAGAACAAACAGATTATACACATCCGCGTCATTTTAATACACAGGTCTTGGCGCCAAATTTAATGGTCTTAAAGCTATAACATACAATTAATACCTTCATTCATAAAAATATAACAAATGAACTCTGCTAATGATATTTAAAATGTTTAAAATAAAAATACTATACAAAGTATTTTCCTAAGATATTCTTGTAAACAAGTGGATTTGTTACTAATATTAGTTACATATAAAAAGCTATGAAAATTAGCTCTTCAACATTAAAACAGGTTCGACCGATATGTAGTCATTAATTCCTGGTGGTGTCATAGCATCCGTAAAAAGTTGCCACCAGTATTCTTTGTATGCTATAACGTTTTTTATATTACCTCCCCTAGGATCAACTCTAATAGTTTCTAGTATTACAAACTTAAAATGATGTTCCTCATCTTCCCTATTAATATGCCTATATAGGGCATTCTTTGTATCTTTAGTTTTAATGCTGTACATATGGGAGTATATTCTCTTTCTAAATTGTCTTTCTGTCCTGCCTATATAATAAGCTGGACATGCCATGCATTTAGCTAAATATATAAGCATACTAGTTCTACAATTTCCTTGTTTAGGTCTAACCAAGGTCTTATTGACGTTATCTAAGGTCAAACTACTCTCTTCTAATATGTCTTTACATTGGCAGTATGCCCCACATTTAGTAGTGTGTGTGTCTTTTCTATTTTTTGTCTTAACTCCATATTCTAATATATTTTTCAGGTTCCTACCCATTTTGTAAACAAAACAAGGTTTTGAACCTAATATATTCATTATATCCTGGTCTGTAAAGAATATCTGCCAGTTTCTAGTCAGAATTTCTTTGACTGATTGAGAATGTGGGCCATACTCTGATGCAAGCTCGATTAAATGTAGTGTTGTTTTCTTCCTTAACTGTTGTATTAATATTATTTACTGATGTTGTATTTCCTCTATTCTGTTCTAATAGTGGTGTGTATCTCTTTCCCCATTCATTAAGGACATATTCACTGGTGTCCAACATCATTCCTTCATCATATCCCCTTTCCCTAAACAAACTTATGATAAATTTAACCTCATCTACCATGTCCTGGTAGTCTGATGTCATCCTAATGGCTCGAATAATTTGTCCTTTAAATATATTGTACTTGAGTTTTTTGGATGGTTACTACTATATTCTAAGTATGAATTAGTGTAGGTAGCTTTTCTATGTATCTTAGATTTAAACCTATTTCCTTCTTGGGTAATTAGCGTGTCTAGATAAGCAACTCCCGTGTTGTTGTATTCTGAAGTAAATTTTAGAAAATCATTACTGTCGTTAAGATATTGAACAAACGTTGTGAAAGAGTCAATGTCTCCTTTCCACAGAATGTAAATATCATCAAGGTATCGGGAATAGTATTTTATGTTCCCAAAATATGCACTTTTGAAGATGGTTTCTTCCTCCCAATCCAATAAAACCAAATTTGCGTATATGGGGGCGCAAGCAGCCCCCATAGCTACTCCTTTGGTTTGCTTAAATATCTCCCCTTCATAATAAATGTAGTTATGATCTAGTACAATACTCATTAATTCTGCCAGTAAGCTTATCCTGTCCCAACTCATATTTGTGTGTTTCCTCATACTGTTAGTGAAAGCTGTAATCCCTTGTGTAGAAGGAATACATGAAAATAAGTCGACAACATCAATAGATGTAAAAAGAAGATCCTGGCAGTCCATGTTCAGTGGGAAATTTTTTAAGAATTCCCAGGAGTCCTTTACTAAATGATGAATTTCTGAGTATACCGGTTTAAGTAGTGTATCATTAACTACACCCATATGAAAAGTTTTAGATTTACTACCTGATATAATAGGGCGGAAAGGGGGATTTTTTTGTGTCTTTGTGCACTTTAGGGATGCCTACAATAGTTACCATTAAAGGGAATTCCACTGTCATGTAGTTGTATAATTCTTCTGTAATTCTTTGTTCTAGAAAAAAGTCATTCAAGTACATATCTATTCTTCTATATGCTTTATGTACTTCATTCAAAGAAACTACTGAGTAGTTTCCCGAATTATGTAAGATGTCATAAATGATAGTGCTGTAAATAAAAGCATCAAAAAGTACTATTCCTCCGCCCTTGTCAGGTTTCATGATACGAATATTTCTATTAGCCTTCAACTCATCCAGTACACTATATTCTTCATCTGTTAAATTTCTCCTGACCCTTTTGCACATAACTTTATTTTTTAGCTCATATATTTCTTTAGACACCTTCTTCTCATAACCCTGTACTAACATATTATTAACAGGAATAAAACAGCTTTTTTTCTTTAATTTGTTGTATTGTCCTGTTTTAACATTATTGTCCTTAAACATGAGGGCCAAGTTTAACTTTCTAGTAAATTGCTTAACTTCACTTAAGCAGTCTACCATGTGGAAATTAGTAGTGGGTATGTATTTCATACCCTTTGATAGAAGACTGAAGTGTGTTGTTTCTAATTGTAAATTGCTATAGTTGAAAATTTAAAAATTGTTGTATTCAGATACTATACCATCCTGTATTTTAATCACAGATCCATCTACAGCTGTAACGCTGTCTCTATTACTTGTGTAATATATATATATAAAAACGTTATAGCATACAAAGAATACCGGTGGCAACATTTTACGGATGCTATGACACCACCAGGAATTAATGACTACATATCGGTCAAACCTGTTTTAATGTTGAAGAGCTAATTTTCATAGCTTTTTATATGTAACTAATATTAGTAACAAATCCACTTGTTTACAAGAATATCTTAGGAAAATACTTTGTATAGTATTTTTATTTTAAACATTTTAAATATCATTAGCAGAGTTCATTTGTTATATTTTTATGAATGAAGGTATTAATTGTATGTTATAGCTTTAAGACCATTAAATTTGGCGCCAAGACCTGTGTATTAAAATGACGCGGATGTGTATAATCTGTTTGTTCTGATGAAGCTCGCTTAGACGAGTGAAAGCGCTTAACTATTTACTTTTGTTCAATCCAATAAATTTTATACATGATATCAGTGATTCCAGTGGATTAATAGCAGCATTTTTTCACCTTGCTGTTTCAGTTGGCGAGTGGCAGTTAGCGTTTGCGTTTTGTACTTCTTGTTTTTGGGTTTAGTTGAACAAAACGCTATTTCTGGTGTAGATCTGTAGTGAGAGTAGGGAACAGGTGGAGGAGACCATGGAGAGATGGAGATATGCTCTAGAGAGAAGAGGAATGAAGGTCAGCAGGACTAAGACAGAATATATGTGTGTGAATGAGAGGGAGGATAGAGGAATGGTGAGGATGCAAGGAGTAGAGGTGGCGAAGGTGAATGAGTTTAAATACTTGGGTCAATAGTTCAGAGTAACGGTGAGTGTGGAAGAGAGGTGAAAAAGAGAGTACAGGCAGGATGGAGTGGGTGGAGAAGAGTGTCAGGAGTGATTTGTGACAGACGAGTACCTGTAAGAGTGAAAGGGAAGGTCTACAAGAGGGTATTGAGACCAGCTATGTTATATGGGTTGGAGACAGTGGCATTGACAAAAAAGTAGGAGTTTGAGCTGGATGTGGCAGAGTTAAAGATGTTAAGATTTGCACTGGGTGTGACGAGGTTGGACAGGATTAGGAATAATTATATTAGAGGGTCAGCCCAGGTTGGAAGGTTTGGAGACAAAGCCAGAGAGGCAAGATTATGTTGGTTTGGACATGTGCTGAGGAGGGATGCCGAGTATATTGGGAAAAAGATGCTAAGGATGAAGCTACCAGGTAACAGGAAAAGAGGAAGGCCTAAGATAAGGTTTATGGATGTGGTAAGAGAGGACATGCAGGTGGTTGGTGTGACAGAGTAAGATGCAGAGGACAGGAAGAAATGGAAACAGGTGATCCGCTGTGGCGACCCCTAATGGGAACAGCCAAAAGAAGATGATGATATATATATATATATATATATATATATATATATATATATATATATATATATATATCCAATATCAGAGGCAATACAGACAGGCATACAATGTATATGTGAGACATGCAACGGGATAACAAGATTGAGTCAAAAAGAAATGTCAGCACACATACACACACCAGTGACATGGAATATTACATAAATGCAGAGACATGTATGAGTAATGACATTTAAGGAATGCAGGCTTGTGCATAGGAAGGAAGGAAGGGAGTAAACCAATTCCTAGGTAGTGATCAACATAGACGTATAGCACGAATGATGATGGAATCAAATCAATTGCCATCACCTTGCATGCATATGACTTGCATGTGTATGATGCCCAACATGGCAAGTACACTTACATACCAATGATGATAAATAGAGAAAGGTAAATGCACACATAACATATGCCATGTATATGATCAACAGACAGGCCAAAGCTAAAAGGAGTATGGAGAAGGACAACACAGGCTCATGTGAGTGAGGAAATGTCAGCAACATAAAGTAGACACAGAATAAACCAGGACAAACTTATCTAAGGCACACATTGCATATGCATTGTATTCACCACATAGGGTGGTGTGGAAGCTACATTGAAGCAAACAGCAAACATATGTTATATGATTATAGTGGACTGCTGATGGCTATAAACATGCCTGTGTACAAATGAAAGAAACATATGCAACTGTTAAACAGCAAGATGCACAGGTATACAACAGAAGTACTTCTGATTATCACATGCACATATATACTGCCATGCAAACATAATACAACAGGTGCCACAAACACAGTTATAGATATAACTATCACCACAGATGTGTAGGACTGATCAAAGGACAGTCCAGTGAGCAAAAGCACAGTATAGAAAAATGGAATAACTGTATGCACACAGTCACATTTGACAAAGGTGGTTGTGTGTTGATCATAATATATTCATGCACATGTACAGCTATATATTCAAAATGACAGGCTACTGATATATGCACAGTATGGAAAAAATGGATTTATGAATGATGGTAAATAAAGCATCACCTCTGTATATTCACTAATGGACCACTGAATGTCTATACAGTGTGTGAAGGACACCTGCTGATATATACCATTCACAGTAATTTGATATAACATGGCACAATATTTGTCACTACATGCTACAAACAAAGCCACTTTTCCAGTGTGACAGCATGACACAACAGTGGTACATCAATCACATAAGCAAGAACTTGTCATGTTGTTGAGCAGACATAAGACAGCGGCAAACAATGCAGAAATGGGTGCAATACATAAACATTGATAACATGCAGATAAATACACCGGACTTACCTCACTGTTATAATAGCTATGGGAATAATATACTATTTGAATTGCTGTCATCCCACCTAAGCATACACTGGAACAACACAACCAGAATAATTGTGCCTCACTTGTATCATGGTAACTGCAACAGTCATATTGGTCACATACATGGCCAGAGTGCATTGGACATCATTGTTTAGTCTGTGAACTTGTCATAACTAAAAGGTGTGTGTCAGATACTTGCATATTGCCTGAGCCAAAACATATGGCAGCATCCTCTGTTGCCCATGACCATTTCTTCTCACCCTGTGTCCTCCTGATCATCCTGTGACAGCTGTGATATGTCATCCTTAGACATCTGGGGATCTTGGGGTAGGTCACCCACACCTATGGCTGTCAAGCCACCATGTTTTTCTGTTATCATGCTGTGTAGCATGGCACACACAGTAATCACCTGTGATGCCTTTTCTGGTGTCTGTTTTAGTGCATCCCCAAATGTGTTCAGACATGCTTTCAGCACACTAAACACATGCTCAGTAGTGTTTCATGCAGCAGTGTGTGCTCTGTTGTATGCATCTTTGGCAGGGTATGATGGGGCGCTGTGTGATGTCATTAATCAAGCCTGCAGTGGATAATCGCAGTCACCTGTATGTAGGAAGGAGTTAACACATATGTCATTCTCATGCTTACTGTTGACAGGTGTGGATTTTGATTATGTTATAGCTGTGGTCCCATACTTACTGAGTAGTAGTCACTCAGGTATTACACCATGTTGGAAAGTGTTCCTCAGACTACTTTCCCTCCATCTTTCAGCATCATGGGCACTACTGGGGTGTGCTGCCATAGTATTGGTAATGAGCACACCACCTGATAATTAAGTGATGGCCACCACTTTCTATTG
>NC_056733.1:1516883466-1517170966 GCF_019279795.1 Protopterus annectens
CAAAACAAGTTTAAATAATCACTAACAAAAAATGCCAAATAATACAACTTTACCTGCACCCACTGCTACCTTCACTGGTACCCCATGAGATTATATCAGACTATATAACTTCAGTGATAAATGGGCTTGTAGCATTTCAGCAGTATTTAGTTGGTCTAGCTGTACAATAACAACATCTAATATGATACCATTTGAAATAAAGCCCTTAAATAATTGCAAGGATTTTAAGAGACTATTTCAAAATACTGCAAGAAAACACGATATATGTAAGTACATTTGGTGGACTAATATAATCCTGTCAAAAGATAAACAGGTGCAGACTCTTCTAGGTATTTAGAATGGTAAAAAGAAAAAAAAAAAGAACAAAGTCCTGCTGCCCGTAATACTGAGTCGAAGATTAAACATTTTTTTTTTATTTATTTTTTTTTTATTTTTAGCTCAATAGCACAGCACAATGGACCCAGGCAACTAGAATTTGATTAGCTGTTCAGATGATGGCTGTCCCAGTTAGAGGGGTTGAGAAAGATTTTATTTTTTTTGCTTAGCTCACCCTTTCATTGAAAGAAAGATTTCTGCTAGAAGCTGACAGACCCCTGGTCAGTGTGATTGTAATCATGTGGCAAATTGCCACTATTTATTGTTTTTTTTGTTTCACTGATTAACTATTTATTTATTTATTTATTTATTTATGTATTATCTATCAGCAGTGTTTGCTTACAGTGAAAATCCACCTGGGCCAACAGAGGCCCACTTTCAGCAGATGCTCTGGGAGAAAAGTGCCACAGCTGTAAGACTGCACAGTGGAAAATGCAATAAGAATATTTATAATTTTGGTTCAAGAGGAGTTAGCATGCAATTTAATTATTGAGAAAAGCTCGACAGCAGTAAGATGACCTTTTGAAAAATGCAATAAGAATGTTTACAATTTCAGCACAAGAGGAGATAGCATACAATGCAATTCTTTACAGCTGAGAGGATTGGTAAAAAAATGTTCCATAGTGGTTAAAATGGGCCTACATTTTTTGCTGCAGCAGGGTGGCTACGCCCCCTGCATCCCCCACACCCCCTGCTACTTAAATATACCAACTCACAGATTGCACTCACATTGATGTGAATGAGAATTTTTCCCTGTGGTGATCTCCATGCAAATGGTTGGAACATTGATACTATATATGGTCGGTGTGTGATGCTAGTAGTTCTGCCCAGTTGCAGCATACAGGAAATCTTCTGCCATGTAAAGGAGTTTAGGTGACACTTCTGACTGTTCGACTCTGAGCCCCTTCCCTTTCCCAAAACTCAGCGGCGTAGTCTTAGCCCCAGGATAACATGGAGATAGTAAGAAAAAAGTGATGCAACAGGAGTAGGCCAAGAATCCCTGATGGCCACTTGGAAGATATGCAATGGGGAATATTTTTCTCCTAGTGTGGAGTCTAATAGGAAGTTTTTCTGTCAATTCTTTATGAAGCTATCAGAAGATATTTCTTTTATTAATGCCATAAATTTTATGAGAGAAATTTTAAACTGACATATAGGGAGTCCTTCTTCACCTGAGAAGTGATACAGATTGAGAGGATGTGGTTATCAGATCAGTGTAGACATTAGCACTTCTTAACATTTTTCAGAATGTTTTATTAGCAAAAAAAAGCACCCTATTACACATTCACAGTTCCTAAAATCCCAAGAGAATGTAAAAGCGACCACTTGATCCTGTAACTATTTCTTATTTTTGCCTAATTAGAGGGAAACTATTTTTTTCTCTGTCTCTTGCACTTTTCACTTTAATACCAATCTAGTAAAATATAGTTAAAAATGTACTAATCTACTATTTTTGTTGTTAGGACAGTCTATGTTTGGTTTTTATATTAAAGTTCCATTTCAGAGCAGGTTTTGGAAAGTTTGTTATTAACTACAGCTATTAATGTTACATACAGAATAGTAACTGTTGCTCGTTCATCTGTAATACATATAATGAGAAGGCTTGGGGGTTCTTTCAGATGGTTTAATATATACAAACACATCAGGATGGATAGCAGCATCATTAAATATGAATAACCTTAAGCTCAATGCCAAAAAATGTGTCGTCATCCCCTTTGGGAAAAATCCAGTTCCCTTGAATTATCACATTGATGGTAGTCCACTGAACGCAGAAGGCATTATAAGAGATCTTGGAACACAGGTTGACAGCAACCTCTCTTTTGAACCACATTGCCACTGTGATCAGAAAGTCCTTCTATGTGGCACATCTCATTACTAAGGGTTTTGCATCCAGGAAGAAAGAGGTCATTGTCTCCCTCTACTCTTCCTTTATTAGGCCAATCATTGAGTAGAATGCCCCATTTGGCATGTACCTCACTAAACACCTGCAACAACTTGAGAGGCCACAAAAGTACCTCACAAAGAGGATCCTAGGCCTTAAACATTTGTCCTATATGGACAGACTAACAAAACTCCAACTATTCTCTGTCTCATATCCCCTACTTAGAGGCGATCTCTGCTTGACTTACAAAGCCATGTCTAACCCAGCTCTGTTAGAAATGCTACATCTAAAGAAATCTCAATCCCTCCACACCGCATGCTCCAGAGACCTCAACCTCATTACCACAATCAACAGAACATGCTGGAGGGACAGGTTCCTAACCCAGAGACTGCCCATGCTATGGAATAGACTTCCTATACATGTCAAGCAGAGCACTTCACTGGCTCTCTTCAAGAGAAATCTTGATGAGTGGATGGGAAATAGAAAATTCACCCCAGGAATCACTCCAGTGGCTTTACTCGACAGAGGCACTGGGAACTAAGGTTGGGTGGCACTATGCCAGGGTAATCCTATGGGCTAGGCTTGTAAAGGCCCAAGGGTCATTAGCCTATTACACAGGTATGAACCTATGAACCTATGCACTAGTTAACAAACAGAGCCTACATACATACATACATGTTCACATCTCAACAGCTAACTAGAAAATGGCAGTCAGGCTCGCACATGTTCAGTATTTATACTCTAGTGCAAGCCCATGGATTGCTTTTTTAAGATATATACACACATACTGATCTGCATTCTCCCTCTTACAAAGAACTGATCTACATCCTCCCTCTTAAAAAGATTGCCCTTCATGCAGAAGAATATTATAGACAAGCATGCATTACTATACACATTAGAAACAAAATACAATGCTCATGTCCAGGTTGCTTCATATCTGCTACAGGGTTTAGAGATTCGACCATATATTCTAGCATAACAGCTGGTGCTAGATTTAGCAACAGGACCAGTCTGCAGTGCACAATTCATATCAGGAGCTTCTGGATTTGACATAGGAATAGGAATGTCCTCTGGAACTTCCTCTGGAATTGGAACACTGGACAACTCACTCTGAGATAAAGAGTGTCTCTCACAGGCTATCTGCAGTGGTATAGGCTTGGATACAGGTCTCAAATGTTTCTGATTTTGCCTAAAAGTTTATCCTTCTGATTCCACAATGCACAATCTCGGCTCTGGACCAATTCTCTTCATGACACCAATCCGATCATAACCTTTGGCTGTCTGCATCCTTATCACTTCTCCCTCTCTTAATGGATTGAGCAATCTACTGGTCTTATCATAGTAGGACTTCTGGAATAGGCATTTCCTCATCAGATTGACTTTTGCTGATCTGTTGGCCTTGACATATGGAACCAATAATTGAATACTAAGTGGTAATGTGGTTCTGGTTGGTCTCAACAGAAGTCTCTGAGCAGGTGAACTAAGATGTTTATCTCAAGTAGCATTTCAGAGATTCAAGAGATTCAAGAAAACATCAGTATTGTCTCATTTACCCTTCTCAAGTAATTGTTTTGCACTTTGCACTGTGTGTTCTTCCAAACCATTTGACTGTGGGTACTTGGGACTACTTGTGACATGAGTAAAGTCCCATTCTTCTGCAAATCGTTTGAACTGTTGGCTTGTAAACTGTGTGCCATTGTCAGAAATAACTTTGTGCAGACTTCCATGTACAGCAAAATTATGTTTCACCTTAGTAATGACAGTACTAGATGCTAGGTTAGGAAGTAAGTCAATCTTGAACCAATTGGAGTAAGAGTCTACTAACGCCAAATAATGTTGAACATTCCACTCAAAGCTATCGGTGGCTACTGTCGAACAAGGGAGTTATGGAATCTGGTTAAGCTGAAGTGCTTCTTTCTGTTGATGAGGCTTAGTATTATTACTCACAGAACAAGGTGAATGTGCTCTCTCAATGTCTTGTAACATTGAAGGCCAAAATACTATCTTTATCACCCTTCTTTTGGTAGATTTGGTTCCTGGGTGACCGCGATGCAAGATAGTAATGTACTCTCTGGTTGCAAGAACTTTGGAACAATTACTTTCAGACCTTTCAATGAAATCTCATCTTTGTATGGAAAATAAGGTTGTACTTTTTGAGGTAAACTAGATTGCTTTGATGGCCATCCTTGATTGATAAAGTAAATGAGCCTTTGTAAAACTGTATCTGTATCTGTGTGATCTCTTAACTCATCAAGATGTGTGGAATAAAAATTTCTCACTTCCATGCCTTCAAAATCATCAATCAAATAAGAACCTTGATTGTCATTCTATTCAGTGGTATTTTTGGGTGATCTGGATAATGTATCAACAAGATAAAGAAGTTTGCCTTTCTAGTAGACATGATTGAAATTGTAATTTTGCCATCTCAGCATCATATGTTACAGTTTAGCTGGAGCTGAATACATTGGCTTACTCACAATAGTGACTAATCATTGGTCCTTTATTTCAATCTGGATAGGTCTACCAGAAACATAATCATGGAACTTTGAAGATGCAAACACAATTGCCAAAAGCTCTTTCTCAGTCTGGGTGTACTGCTGTTCAGTTTGGGTAAGTGTCCTCTATTCATAGGCAACAGGTTGATCCTCTTGTAAAATGACCGCAAAGCATTTCAAAGCATCACAGGAAAGTGTAACTTATTTGTGAACATCATAGTATCTGAGCTTTGTTGGACTAGCAATTCTCTGTTTCAGGACATCAAATGCTTTTTGTTGCTGCTCTAAAAAAGATCAGGATACATCTTTATGTGTCAGTTCTCTGAGTGGTGCTGAAAGTTGGCACAAATCTGGAATAAACTTGCCTAGGTAGTTGACCATACCAAGAAAACAATGCAGGGCTTGAACATTGTCTGGAGCTGGCACCTTGAGAATGGCTGCTGTTTTGAAGGGTCTGGTCATAAGCCTGTACTCATGAATAAATGACCAACATATGGAAATTCTTGTAGCCTGAATTTGCATTTCTGTGCATTGACCTTAAGATTCGCTTAACGTGCCCTTTCTAGAATTTTCTGAGGTTTCTGCCATGTTCTACTTCATCATGACCTCCTACCAGTATGTCTACTATAATAGCACAAGGATACCCAGAACAAATTTCTCCATTGCACACTGAAATACTTCACTTGCAGAATGTATCCCAAATAGCATTTTCAAAAATCTGTGCCTGCCAAACAGAGTACTAAATGTAGTGAGCAATGAAGATTTTTTTGTCAAGTTGAATTTGCCAAAATAAAGTCTTTGAATCTAAGACAAAAAAATAGTGCTATTTGGCATCAAGGCTGTGACTTCTTCAACTGAGCACATTGGATGATGAGGTCTTTTTAGCACTTTGTTTAGGTCTTGTGGAAAAATACATATTCTGATGACATCTGACCTTTTCTTATGAGCTACCACAATGGAAGATACCCATTCTGTTGGAATTTTATCTGAACAAATCACATCTTGTTGTACCATTTTATCTAACTTGACTTTAACTCTGTCCTGCTTGGCAGTCAGAACTTTTCGTGCTGGCCTGATAATTGGACAGACCTCTGGGTCTAACTTCATGTACATAACTGGAAGTTTGCCTAGTTTGTCTTGGAAAAGATCAGCATAGGTAGAAAAAATGTGCTGGGCAGAATTAGAGTAGTGGTCTTTTAAGCTTCTTCTACTCTGCTGGAAGTAATATGAAAGCACTACTGAGCCTTTGGTTTGAATTTCTTCATCTTCATAAGAAGCAAGTTTTGCATACCTTGCCAAATCAGGCATTTCACCTTTAAATACTGTGGCAAATGTTGCTGCATTCATAACATTGCACTTAGAACCTGTGTCAACTTTGATCTCAGTCGGTTTGCCATTTATTCAAACAGCACAAAATACTTCATTCTTGGCCCTTAAATCAACTGCATTAACCATTTCATGAAGCACTGACACACCATCAGCATAAAGAGTAGGCTTGTCACAGTCAAATGTCAAATGTTGCTGCATTCATAACATTGCACTTAGAACCTGTGTCAACTTTGATCTCAGTCGGTTACGTTGTGTGCTTTTCGGTAAGCTTGTATATCTGACAAATCTCAATGGCATTATTCAAAGTTAAATCACTGTCATGAAACAAAATCTTTCTTACAGCATCATCTTTTGTGCTTCAACTCGTTTCTTAAAATGTTCCCTGTTAATGAAAGAGCACACACATTCTTTTGACTTACAAAATCTTTTGAAATGATTCCATTTATTACATTTGTGGCATTGTTGACCAAAAGCTAAACATTTCTCCCTTTTAAATTCATGACTTCCACCACAATTACAACAGTTGGCAATGAAAGTGGGTGGGGGGCCCATGCTTTGCGTGTGCTAACTCACTCTTGTGCTTCACTGAGGCTATGCAAAGTCTGGAATGTGCTCAAAATGTCTTAGGTTTACTAGTAGTTGCAGTAGGACCTGGCATGTGCTTGGACCTGTTTCTTTGAACCACGTGCTACATACTATCAACATGAGCTTTAGCACTGTGCCTTCTAGAGCTGCTCTCATTTATAAGCATATTTGAGAATAAAATTACTCGAAACCACCACGAGGAAGAAGTAATAAGTCCTTTTATTAATGAAAACAAGCGCTTTCACGCAATAAAATGCGCTTCATTAGGTTACGTTGTGTGCTTTTCGGTAAGCTTGTATATCTGACAAATCTCAATGGCATTATTCAAAGTTAAATCACTGTCATGAAACAAAATCTTTCTTACAGCATCATCTTTTGTGCCACACACAAGTCTGTCCTTTATCAATGCATCCCTTAAGTTACCAAATCTGCACATTTAGCTTTATTTCTCAGGTCAGTTATATACGATGCAAAAGTTTCACCAGGCTTTTAATCTCTTGTGTAAAATAAGTGCCTTTCCATTGTAACATTTGTCTGGGGGTTACGCATTTCTCTAAATTACCATTTTAAGCACTCTGGGTCCTCCGTTGACTCAGCCTGTACAACAATATGATGGTTTTCCCCTAGCCAGTATAAATAGTAGGTGCATACACAAATAAATGTTCCCTTTCTATGGCTTCTGACCCAGCTAACTTAAGCAGAATAAATGCCTTTGTATGGTCATCTTTATCAGAAAATGCAGCCTGTGTGAAAATGTCATACTCTTGTTCAAACACTCGCCAGTTCTCAGCAATATTACTGTCAAACACAACTGCACTGGGTTTTCGAAATCTGTCTGCCATGCCCACAAAGTATACACAAACACATTGAAAATATGCCCCTTGTAATTATGTACAAACCATTCTGTGAGCTTGTAACAACATCCAAATGTATAATAAACCCTTTGAAATACTTTACTTTGTGAAATATGCTTTGCAATGGCTGTACTCTGTGAAATATGCCTTGTAATGACTTACATACCACTCAACCTCTTAATGCAAAAAATCTGGACAAAGCTTGACAAAATGGGGGTACATATAAAGACATATTTTAAATATTGCTCTTATAAACTTAGAAAGTTGCTAGAGTAACATAATTTGTTTTAATATATATTTTCTGACGGATTTGAAGTCTGAAACTCAAATGTATGTCATTATTTAGTGACTTCAATCCTGAGATCATCCCAGTGATTTGCCAGGAAAAAAGAGGTACAGGCCAAAAATATGAGCCAAAACTCTGGACATTCTTTGTAAATCTGTACAGTTGAGAGGTATGATGACTTACCTTGTGAAATAGCTTTACTGTAACACTGCACAAACATGCAAACACTTTATGCAATTCTGAAAACTCGGATATCTTTACTTAATATGAAAATAAATATGCTTTGTAAAAATTAGGTAATTTCCCTTTATTTTATTCATTTTATACAATCAGACTTTATTTCAAATATTTTCCATAGTAATTGGAATATTTTTATCAATTTCATACATATCTGTTTATGCGAAACTTGTTTAGAGCATTCTGTATGCCTCATTTCACATTATGCAAATAGGAAATAGTGCTGACCAAGATGTATACCTGAAATTCATTTATGACCTGTTTTACAAAGTATGCAAAGTTTTTGGAATGGTCCACTGCTGAATATTCCACCAACATCTGGATAAGTGCCTTAAATAGTTTTCTACAATCTGTTTTAAACTTCATGGCCCTTTAGTATGCCGGTTCTGACTTCAGGCCCTTTTAGATACATTGCTTTTGGTACCACATTTTTCACATATGCTGCTTCTGACACTGTGTCACTCATTCATCTCTAACACATATAACAAGAAGGCTTGGGGCTTCATTCAGATGCTTTAATATATACAAACACATCAGGATGGATAACAGCATCATTAAGTATGAACAAACTAGTTAACAAACAGAGCTTACATACATACATGTTCCGATCTCACCAGCTAACTACAAAATGGCAGTTAGGCTCACATGTGTTCAGTATTTATACTCTAGTGCAAGCCCTTGGATAGCTTCTGAAAGGTATATATACACACATACTGATCTACAGTAATGTTACTTCTTTAAATAATAAAACAAGAGTTTACACAGACAAATCAGCATAGCTGTTATGTAGTGTTGAAAGACTTGCATGGTTCAAAATAAAGTATTGCAATGAGGATATAAAAGCCAAAATGCTTAATGTTCCAGTGAACCAAGATTTCTTCTTTAAGTTCTTACACTCTAGTGGTGTCTCCAGGTGTTTCTGCAGTTATATCCCATTAGTTCTTCTACGCATTAAATATTGCTGACTCTTATCTGCATTACTAATTCTGAAACCAAGCTACATACAAAGCAATAACATATGAGGCCTTCACTGATTTCCAGATTGCCTCTCTAGTTTCTTTGCATTCCACCTGGTTTACACCCCTTGTGCTATCTCCCTCCCCCAATACAAAGTCTATATTAGAATCCTGCTGAGCATGGAGCCATCTTTAAATGTCTAGTCTCCCACCAGGACACAAGTGCTCTTCAGCAATTACATTCTGCTTGCCTGTAAACCATTAGACCTCAGGAATTTGTTTAAAGTGTTCAGATTTGTAAAGTAATACTTACTTTTTTCTCTTGTCTTGGTTGGCTGTGCCCCGCTCTGTTCGCCCTCGCTAACGCTCGGGCTCTCTCCACTCCTCTGTCCTGCCCCCTATTACCTCCCGCCCCCACTACCTCTACATTTATAGTAATCATAGCCACACTCACAGTTCACCCTCACATCACCTCCACCAATCATAGCTCCTCAAGTCATATCACATTATACCACACCAACTTGCTCCACACAAAATACTCCCAATCACTCTCATTCCCACTAGGCATTTTTTTAAATCACCCACACTACTTCCCCATCCACAAATAGTGCAACCCTATAATTCCTATTCAGAGCCCCCACCTAGAAACAACTTAAACTTTATAACCATGAATATCACACAACTAAGTCTAGTCTGTCTTCTCATAATTCTTTACAACAGCACAAGTTATCACTCTAGCAATATCCCTAAACTTAGTAGCACAACACTACATTATGCACTCTCGTATACAGACACCACACATTATAATAATATCTGCCCACAATTATTTAAGAAATACATAACAGACCGTTTCAGAACTAAACACATATGCTCTCATTCCTACTCCAAAAAACACAATACTTTCTCACACTCCTCACCAAACTCCAACATCTGTATAACCATTTTAACTCCAGGCTCACCATAAGTGGGGATATCCACCTCAACCAAGGCCCAAATCCATCTTGTCCAACACAAACTGCTCCAACACAAATGTCAGAACATAACACCCCCACTTTCTTCATCCCTGGGCATATCAACAACAGCAGCAAAATCAACAATCTTTTAATGCTAAATATTAATATTAGAAGTATCAAAAATAAAATACCTGAACTCCAGGCCACAATAGCACACTACTCCCCAGACATAGTTGCTTTAACAGAAACCTGGCTAAATAAAAACATAGCTAACTCAGAGGTTCTCCCTACCGGCTACAATATCATTAGACAAGACAGACCACTTTGTAAAGGGGGTGGAACTGTCTTACTGTACAAGTCCAACTTAACTGTCCATCAATTACCAAACTCCTACCCCTCCCCCAATAATTGGGACATACTTACCTCACAACTTCAACTTCACCCTAAAAAGGTCATCACCACAATTGTGATCTATATTCCACCTGGTAATACACCTGTTAGCCTTGAAGACTTCTTATCCTGGTGTTCTTCCACATACTCACAAGAAACCCTTATTCTGGGTGACTTCAACCTAGATTGGTTCACCTGTATATCAAAACTACCAAGTAATCTAATAAATCTTCATGGCTACCAGCAGCTAGTCCAAATTCCAACTAGATGTGATAAAAAATCTAAAAGGGAATTCATCCTTGACTGGGTCCTAACTAACAACCCCACATTGTACCCTCACACAGGTAGTCTCACAGACACCTTAAGTGACCACAACATAATATGCTTTATACGTAGTAGAACAAGCATATGCAAAACCACTAACTATATATCCACTAGAAACACAAAAAATTCCCTCCTGAAGTCCTCAACACTTTACTCTTTAACTGTGACTGGAACCCCCCTAAAAACCCTCCCACTTGACCAGGCTGTAGCATATTTCAACAAAACATTTCTACAACACCTAGACACTGTCGCTCCATTGCGCAAAATCAAGGTTAGAACCTCTACAAACCCCTGGCTCAGTAAAGAAACCAAACAAATCCTCAAGTCCAGAGAAACTGCCTGGCTTTACTATCAAAAAACAAAGAAACACAAAGCTTAACTAAGTTCCAAAAACTGCGCAACCATGCAAAAAAATGCATTAGGCTGGACAAAAAAATCCTACTACACAACATTACAAACTAAATACCAACACAACCCGCAAAAAATTTGGAAAAAATGTAAATCAGCTACTAAAATCCACCCAAAAGGCTACCTCCAAACCAACCACCCCTGACACTAAAGTTCCCATAGAAACACAATTCAGCTCTTACTTTGTGAACTCAATTCTATCCTTAGTATCACAGGACAGTTCCTTCCTCACTACCCCCCCAACACAAATAAAACTAATACAAGCTTTACCCTCAAAACAGTTTCCACCACTTCAATCAAAAGCATGCTCTCCAAACTAAAAACCTCACCAACAGCAGCCAACCTACTACCCAGCTATTTCTTGAAACTCACAGCAGATGCTATTGCTATCCCAGTCTCCACTCTCATAAACAGATCAATTGTTGAAAACTATGTGCCCAAACTCTGGAAAATATCCTATGTTACACCCATACATAAAGGCGGGACCTCTACTGAACTTAATAACTACAGACCCATTGCTTTACTCTCCCCCCTGGCCAAAATCTTAGAAAAATGCATCCATACCCAGATGCTAAACTATCTCCTAGACAGCAACATCCTGTCACCTACTCAGCATGGTTTCAGACCTGCCCATAATACCACTACAGCCCTCCTCTGCTTCACAGACACAGTAAACCGTCTCAAAAATGAAGGCCTACAAGTGTCAACTCTTTTTTTTTGGATATGTCCAAAGCATTTGACACAGTCTCACACCAAATCCTGCTAAACAAATTAAAGCAATATCGTCTATCAAATTCCACTCTTACCTGGTTCCAAAGCTACTTAACTGACAGGTACCAAGCTGTGAAATGGGAAAATTTATTCTCTCCTCAGCTGCCCATAACTATAGGAGTCCTACAGGGTTCTATTTTAGGACCACTACTATTCACAGTCTTCACAAATGACCTCCATACCTCCACACAACATGCATCTATAATTCAGTATGCAGTTGACACTACCTTAATCTGTGCTTCACAAAACATTCCCACCCTCCTGCAAACAACTCAACTAGCATTCTCTAACATTGAAAACTACCTTACCAAAGCCCAACTTATCCTCAATCCAAAGAAAACTCAGTTTATGATTATAACCAGTTCTAACAAAAACACTAATAGTCAATTCACTATCTACTCCACAAATGCTACTCCAATTGCTCCAGTGGCACAGGCTAAGCTATTGGGAATAACCATAGACTCCCACCTAAAATTTGATAGTCATCTCAACTTAACTATTAAAAAAGTACATGCCAAACTGGGGTCACTCTACTGTATCAAACCATTTCTTACCAATAACACAAGATCAGCCATTGCTCACTCCCAACTTCTATCCACCCTACTCTATGCAACTCCCATTCTGACTAATCTAAAAAAAACCTGAACTAAGCAAAATGGAAGCCTGCTATAACAGAATTGCCCACTTTGCTGCAAATTGCTCATATAGAACTCATCACTGTAATGCTTTGAGACAGCTCCACTGGCTTGAACTGCTCAGCCTCCTAACCTACAATCAGCTCTGCCTCTGTCATTCTATCTATTACCTCCTCAATATATGTCCTGCCCTCAAAAACCTAGTACAACTTCATTCAGCCAAAAGGCCTCTTAGATCATCAAGCAAACTACTACTAGAAGTCATCAACAGCTACAATAGCTTTGGAGATGCACTATATAGTAGTTCAGTGGCTAAAAAAAGAAACTCTGCCCCTACTAGCATTCAAAACACATCATCCAAAGCCTCCTTTGAAGACCTCATCAGGCAACATCTCAAGCAAAGTTGGCAGTGTCATGATTGCTCCCCAGGCTAGTGAAAGCGGATAACATATACATACTAAATCTAGAGCACTTGATAATAGTTTTCAATCTTACTCACAAACACTGGCTAATCTACAATGTATGTACTGTACCTGTGTACTATGCATGTATTCTACCTATGTTCCATATTTCAGCTGTACATCACAAATCTATTAATTACCTTTATTTTTAAAATTAATGTTTTTTTGTTTGTTTCTCTCCATTGTAACTGTTTATGTGCTGCATGCCACTATAAAAACATGTCTCTTGTAATTTGTGTGCATACTGATCATGTCTAAATAACTAAATGTATCTGTAATTTTTCTTTGTAGAGCTTTTCTCCCTGGGCCTCTGCTGAAAAAGGGCCTTTTTGGCTCATTCAGACACCCCCGGTTAACAAATGTAAAATAAATAAATAAAATAAATAAATATTACATAGTATAGCAATAACTCATGGCTGGGTGTGGGTAATACTGAATTTATCCATGGTTGGCGTGGTTTCGTCACTCGGGCAAAGCCCGAGTGACCAAATAAAGCCAACTGTGGGTAAATCCAGCATTACCCACATCCAACCATGGATTATTGCTATTATACAATGGTGTTAGTTTTGTGTTGTGTTATGTTTGTGTTGTTATTTAGTTTTTTGTTTGCTTTAGTTTGTATTCTTCCACTTTTTGTGAATTAAAATAGTCCACAATTTTGCTTCATGTTTATTGTTTATTTTATTTATCTTTTAATTTAAATACAAGTCATTATTAATTTTTCAAGAGATCTTAGGAAATAATTATATAAGTAAATATAGTTTTTAAAGCTTTTGGTATGTCTTGCTGTTGTAGTTTCTTTTATATTTCTATAGAACTTCTGACTTGATGGTTGTCTATATTCAGATGTCGGCTTGAGTTCTTTGTTAGTGTAGTACCTGTAATGAGAGATTGTATTTATAGTTAGTTTTACATATATAAATATATATATATATATATATATATATATATATATATATATATATATATATATATCATTAGCAGACCGGAGTTCCGCTGTGGTGACCCCTAACCAGGAAAAGCCAAAAGACAAACATCAACAACATATATATATATATATATATATATATATATATATATATATATATATATATATATAAATATATAGTCTTAGTAATTTATAAACATAAATGTAATTACTTATGTTGTTGGGTTTGTATGTTGTAGATGTTTATTGTTCCATAGTTTATTATTTGTTGTTTTGTCCTGTGTGTTTTCTGATTCATTTTTAATTCTTCCCATCAGTTAAAAAGCTTAGGTTGCAAATTTCAGACTCATTACTGTATACTTTCAGATGAGCACAAACGGGTTTTGAAAACAATGCAACAGGGTTACACTACAGAATAGGTGCATAAAACAATAGATTTAACTTGCCCGACAGACTCCTTTACATCATGTACAATAAGGTTTTTATTTGATGAATCAGCTCTTAGATATGAAGTCTTCAAACAAAAGATCCAAGATTTTAGTCCAGAATCATTCTAGTTCCACAAAAGTTATAGATTAGCCTTTCTTTACATTTCATCAAGAACTTGCTGTAGAAAGTTTCTCATATTCTAGAAAGCTCCGCATTACTTTCAGTTTTCAGTTCTTCAGTTTTGGCAATCCACAGCAGCCATGTATCTAGCAAATGTTTATTCCAATGTTTGCACACTTCTAAAAACAACACACATATTTCGTTATATAGATGGCTGCCTGATAACAAGAAATGCAACTAACTGTTCATTCAACACAATGAACAGACATTTACATTTTTGGAAGAGCAATACATTAAAATAGTTTTCTTTTGGCACGCCAAATTCAGTAACATTTCGGTGGTGGTAACAGATTTAGTGGTAATGAAATATTTCCCTTACTCTGGAAAAACAAACTGGTATTTGACTAATGTTGAAAGACTTCTTTCAGCAGCAAGTTTTATAGTTTTTGAGAGTTGTGGTGTAAATGTCTTCTTGCATTCTCATAGTATCTCATGCAAGACTTCACATGAGGAAAACTGACTGGTATTTCAGAAATCAGTGAAGCCATTCCTTGGATCCAGTGATTCCCACTTGTTAATGCCTAAGCAAAATTCCTGTGAAGAGCTGATACATTATACCCACTAAGTGGAATGACATTACTTTCCCCATTCAAAAACAGTCTCTAACAAGACTCTTTGGTTTATTTTTGGTGAGGTCACATTAAAAAAAAACTGTCAGTACAGAGCAACTGCCTTAATATAGAAGAGCTCTCTTCATAACAAACAGAAGATTCTGAAAGAAGAATACAGGGTCTGACATCTAGTTGAATAGTTTTCAACTAGAATATCTCTTGATAAAAAATATGAAACATTACAGTCTTGAAGTACTTTAAAAACAAGGAATCAAATCATTCTAGTTGTAAATAATAAAAATAATCCAACAAAGTCCAACAATCAGAACTAGAAGACATTTTCCTAGATAACATCACATGGGTGCGATCCTTCACTCTCTCATGCCAAAGTTACTAGGCTACTGAATGCTTTACAAGCTGGCAGTGGCTTATCTTGGCACTGCAGTAAAAGGAGAATGTTGTGGTTGGTAAGATAAATGTATTTTAGCATGTCATTTATTTTAAAAATGCCATGAAACTGAAGCAAGAAAATAACTCTTTGTCCTACTCATTGGGTCTGTTTGATAATTTGCACATGCAAAACTATTACTGCACAGCTTCAAATTATAGTCAATGGGAAATCTAACCAGGATATGAAAAGTCAAGCTATTTATTAACATGACTTCTCACTTCTGTCTGCATGATCATAATAACAGGACATGGGTAACAAAACTATGTTCTATTACTATGCAGTCTGATGCTCGATTGTGATGAAGGTAAAAGAAAGTGCAAGTTACCTCTGAGAATACCCCTTCTCTGGAACAGACTCTCTATTTATGTGAAGCAAAGCTCTTCCCTAAGACTATTCAAATGCAGTTTGGATCAATGAATGGGAAATTGCAAATTCACCTTTGGCTTGTCAACTGTGTCCCTTATGCTCACGGGCAGCTTATAGATGCTCTAAGCATGACTGTATATCAAAGCCATTCTTATCCATGAGTATTGATAACTGAGAAAATTGGGTTTCTAGGGCCATTAGCTACTAACTTCCTATGATCCTATGAAACAATAGCCAGTAAACACTACACACAGCATAAAGTACTCATATATATATATATATATATATATATATATATATATATATATATATATATACATATATATATATATATACATACTAAAGACATGCTTCTGGAGCATTTCTCCCCGGGCCTCCGCTGAAAACAGGATCTGTGGATCCTAGTCGGACATTCCCGGTCAACAAATGTTAAATAAATAAATAAAATAAAAAATAAAAAAAATATATATATATATATATATATATATATATATATATATATATATATATATATATTTATGTGTGTGTGTTGTGTGTGTATGTATGTATATATAGACATGCATATCTTTATCTAATATATATATATATATATATATATAGATATATAGATATATAGATATATAGATATATATATATATATATATATATATGTGGGTCCCCTTCAGAAGGTTGAATGGCTGAAATCTTGAAATGCATATGGTCGAGACCATATGCTAGAAATTTCAGAAGCGCGACCTACTGAATGGGGATCTGCATACAGCGCAGAATGGGATATATCCCTTTCTGTGCTGTAGTGCGATCTTGGAGTTGGAATAAATAAGTAGTGGGGGGTGGGAGGTGTAGGGGGGCTTGCCCCTCTGCAGAAACATTGTTTTGTATTTTGTGTTTTGTTGTTTTATTTTTATTTCCCTTTCAGAAGGTCGAGCTTCTAAAATTCAAGCATATGACTTCAGCCATATGCATTTCGGGATTTCAGCCATTCGACCTTCTGAAGGGTAATAATATATATAGATATATACGTGTATATATATACATATATATATATATATATATATATATATATATATATATATATATATATATACATATGATGAAAACAGAAGTAGTGAACCAACCACCAGGACCGTTCAGCAAAATGTTCCTATAGCTCGAATAGCTAAAACCAATGATATTAAATCACCAAACTGTTGAGCAAAACTGTCCATACACTGCACGTGGGGCTACAATGCCTTCAATGATATGAAAAAAGATGCTACTCCGTCATAAAAATGAGCAATCTTTTAATGATGAACAGAAAAAATAAGCGCTTTCACGCGGTAAAACCACGCTTCTTCAGATTTCATTAATTCAATGTATAAGCCTAATTACTTATACTGCCGAAGGCGGGAAAATCAGTCAATTAACAAACCACTTAATAAGTTAATCAAAATGTATACTTGTTGCTAAGCAACTATTACACTGTAAGCACATCAGCGTTATAAAAACATGAATATAAAAGGCATAAATAGGCATATAAACACACAGTATGAACATGAAAACATGCTGTATTTCTAAGCAAACTAATTTTATATTAAAATCCGCTTCATAAAACATAATTTAGGCTTGCATTCATGTCAACCTGGGAGCAGTATTCAAAGGCTAAACTCCTGAAAGACATATTTACACTGGAAAACCATAGCCAACAGACCCGAACATTAAGGGCATGATGATCGGAACAATCACATTGATCCGTCCGTTATGATTAGGACTGCAGTTACTACTCCAATAAATACAGAATCATTTATCGGACGATGTTCATATAGTCTTAAGCCTAAATATTTTTTACATTAAATATGTTACTAGGTAACTATTCCACTGCAAACACATCCGCGTTAAATAAACGTGGATATGGAAGGCATACGCAGGCACGTAAACATATAATATGAGCATGAAACCATACTATATTTCTAAACAAACTGATTTTATATTGGAATCCACTGCATAGAACGTTGTTTGGCTTCCATTCATATCAACCTAGAAACAATGTTCAAAGGCTGAACTCCTGAAAGATATATTAATACTAGAAAGCCATAACCAACCGATCCAAGCATTAATGACATAATTATCGGGACAGTCGCAGTGATCCGTCCGTTCTAAAGGGAGCTGTAGTTGCTTTCCCAATGAACATAGAACCATTAAATAGGCACTGTTCTTACAAACTTAAGCTCAAATATTATTTGCATTAAAATATGCATACTAAAATATGTATAATAAGTGAAATCCCAAAGGATATAAAACTGAATAAAAACGGAAAACTTATTCCGTCTAAAGACAGACTTGTATACTATCTCAAACAGGAGAATTGAGCACATAAGCTAATCGAAAGTACCCAACAACCAATATTCCTGAAGAAATCACTCCTTAATCTAAAACATATCTATATAACAAGACATCTTAAAACAAAAGTCCTCGTAGTCACCAATTGCAAGCCATAATGTGAGTCATATCATCCTATCCTCACAGTTAGCCAGAGGCATCAATCATGACTACATCTAAATAAAATAGAAAATAACCTAGCCATACAGTGTATGACTAGTCTCAAACATCGTAATCAGGGATGATAGAAAAGGGCAAAAGATACAAAAAATGCTATAAAGTATGCTGCGAGTGTCACTAAGATACAAATATCCAGATAAACACAGCTAAGAGCTGGATAAGGAGTGAATAAATAGAAACAGAATGAATGCAAATTAAAATGTAGAAATACAAACCCACATGTGTGTTATTTAGAACCTGGCCTGACATAAATGGCTGACCAGTGGTAACTAAGTATATACAACTCTCTCTATCAGTACCTGGGAACTGATATTGAAAACTACTAACGGGATAATAGCACTGGTTTCATAGATACAGAACTATTAATCCCTGGTACTAAGTGAGCTCCCAGTTTCAGGATCCAGTGTAGTTCAGTAGTGGCCAAATTATTCTCCTTATTACCTCCTCTATTATTATCATTCACTATCTGCAAAACTCTGAAGGTAAAGGAATGTGACGGATACTCAATGGGGTGGGAGGTGTAGGGGGGCTTGCCCCTCTGCAGAAACATTGTTTTGTATTTTGTGTTTTGTTGTTTTATTTTTATTTCCCTTTCAGAAGGTCGAGCTTCTAAAATTCAAGCATATGACTTCAGCCATATGCATTTCGGGATTTCAGCCATTCGACCTTCTGAAGGGTAACCATATATATATAGATATATACGTGTATATATATACATATATATATATATATATATATATATATATATATATATATATATATATATACATATATATATCATGGGATCATAGAAAATTACTAGACTGATGGCCCTAGGGCCTTTACAAGCCTAGCCAAGTTTTGCCCTTGTTTCCATGATCAGCACCAACTGCCCCTGTCCAAGAGAGACAGAGCTGGAAACCCAGGGTGAATTTACAGTTACCCATTCAGTCATTCAGATTACACTTGAAGAGGGCCAAAGAGGTGTTCTGCTTTACATGAATTGGGAGTCTGTTCCACAGGTGCGGTAACCTCTGGGAGACATACCTGTCCCTCTAGCAGGTTCTATTAATTTCACATACCAGGTTAAGGCCTTTAGAGTGAGTAACGTTTGAGCCATTGGACTTATGGATACACAGCATTTCCAATAAAGACGAGTCAGAGATTGCCTTATTACAAAGCAGAGATCGCTTCTGAGTAGTCTGTATGAAACAAAGTACAGTGACAGTGATTTCAGCTGATCCACATAGGGCAGAAGGTGAATATCTTGAATTCTCCTTGTGTGGAACTTTCCTGGTCTCTCCAATTGATGCAGATGCCTGGAAAGGTACATACCAAAAGGGGATTTGCACTCAATTATTGGCCTGATGAGGGAAGAGTACCGGAAGGTTATAACTTCTTTTTTTTTCTGGAGGCAATGACCTTTCTTATGAGATGAGGAATATAGAATGCCCTTCTTATCACTGTGGAGACATGGTGATCAAAGGAAAGGTTGCTGTCAACCTGTGTGTCCAGGTCTCCCACCATTGAATGTGTGCTTAGTGTGTTTCTATTAATGTGGTAGTTAGCAGGAACGTCTCTCTTACTGAAAGGGATGACAAAACTTTTTTTGCATTGAGTTTAAGGCCATGACTTTGGCACCAATCATTTGTTTATGTAAGACCCTCTTGTAGGATGTTGACATCATTTGGGGATTCAATGACGGCTCCCAGTTTGCAGTTGTCAGCAAATTTTGTAAGCCACATACCTTTAGTTTTTGCTCATACTTCTGAGAAATAGATCACAAACAGCAGAAGTCCCAGGACTGATACCTTTGGAGCACCACTGTTTACACGTCTGCTGTTGGGGGTGGATTCCCCCATTTTGACTGTATGGGTTCTATCAGTGAGCCAGGTAGCAGCCCACCTAATGATATAAGAGTTGATGCCTAGCTGGATGAGTCTGTCAGTAATGGCTGAGTGGGGAAGTGTCAAAAGTATTACCCAAGTCCAAGTAGACTGTATATACAGTTTTCCCCTCGTCCAGGGTTCTGGTCACTGTCTCAAAGAAGTGCACCAGGTGTAATAGGCATGATCTCCCTTTGACAGATCCAAACTGAGTAGGGTCAAGTGTTTGGAGATTACCTATAGTCTTTGTTCATAATGTCCATGATGATTCACTTCATGGTTTCCAGATAAGGTTAGTCAGACTAATAGGTCTATAGTTCCCAGGGTCAGTGGAATCACCACCCTTGTACAAGGAGATAACGGTGCCCGTTTTCCATTTAGTTGGGATGAAGCCAATGTTTAGACTATGACTGAATAGATACCCAATGGTGTTGCGAATTCTTGTTGGAGTCCATGTAGAACACAGCCTGGGATGTTATCAGGTCTCATAGATACTGTGTTTTTGGCCTTAGAGAGGACATTTATAACCTTCTCTCTAGAGATACAAGGTGAGGGACAGGTGGAGGAATGTCATGGGGTATGTATGGTGGGGACAGGTGAGTGATGTTTTGAAAGAACCTGTCAGCTACCAGGTTTGCTATGTCCACAGGCTCAGTGTATGTGGTATCATTAACTACCAGTTTGGTGCAAACCTGGGTCTTACCTTTTAGGCTACATATGTAACTAAAGAGCGCCTTATGATTGTCCTTAGTTGACAATGCTAATTTGGCTTCATAATTTGCTTTGGAGGATTTCACAAGAAGTCTTATTTGTTTGTTAAAGCTGAGGAGGGAGTGTTTCCAGTTTAGGGCACAATCCTTCTTACTTTTGGACAACAATTTCTTCCTTTTATTGTAAAACCTGTTAATGACAGTTGTCCACCAGGCAGGTCTGCTCTTCCTTGAAGAGCTTTTTTTGGTCCTATCAGGTACAGCTGTGTCAATACAGTTATACAAGTCTTTGTAAAAAGCTTTGGTGTAGTACTCTGCATAGTTGCCAGTTACATGTGAATGGGGAGGTGCAGTGAAGCTATTTATACCATCCTTCTGCTTTGGAGTTTTTTAGTTTAGTTGCAGATGAAGGGGTTCGGTATGATAGTTACTTCAAATGCGACTGATATGTGGTCAGATATGACAGTTGAAGACCTCACAAAGGGGGGGGGGTGCTACAGCAGTCCCCCATATTAGAAAAAAAAACAGATCCAATATCTTGGTGTCCCTAGTTGGGGTGTGCACCAACTGGTCCAGGGTGTTGGAGTTAATGAATTTGAAAAACCTTTGGCCAAGTGAGTTTGAGCACAATTAATTTACCCAGTCAATGGATGGGTGATTAAAATCACCCACAACCATGCTCTTCAGATGTATCTTGATGGATTCTAGTAGATCAAGTAGGCAGATGGGGTGTCTTGATTCATTGAGGGGGTCCTGTAGGTGGCAATGACTTGAATAGGTGTCCTACCAGCAGTTAGTTGCACCTGAAGTGTCTCCAGGGAATAACACTGTTTAACCAATCTGGAGGTATATTTATTTTTAATAAATATTTATATACCGCCTCCTTTAGTTTTCATGCCTTCCATTCGTGGTCTGAATGTGTGGTAGGAGGTGCAACCTGGTATGGCTGGGGTGCTCTCCACTGCATTGAACCAGGTCTCCGTAACTGCACAGATGTCAGCATCTTCCAAAGTAAAGTCTGCTTCCACTGAGTGCAGTTTCATGCTAAGACTCCTAGCATTTAGCAGCACAACCTTGAGGTTGTTTTTTGATGAAATTTTTTGCTAGAAAATTTTTCCATGTGCCATTGCCTAAAAAAGGCAGTATTGGGGTGGCAAGAGCCTTTGCCAGTAGCCAAAATCCCAAGATTGACAGATGAAGACCATCTCTTGCAAAGCATTGAGGTCTATCAATCATGTCATACCAGGCTGAGAGAAACTGGATCCCCCTAGAATGACACCAGAAACTAAGCCAATTATTGAAGTCAATGATTTTCTGTTTATATTGTGGTCTCATCCCAGACAAGGGTAATATGCTGCTCAAGGCTAGGGACTTATCTGCCAGTAACACATAATCACAGACCACAGTCATGTCTTCCCTCATGTAGTACAGTAAGGTACATCTCAAGTCATTCACACCAATATGTACTATGACCGACTCATAATGGTACTTGTTGGTGAGAAACGTGAGTGCCTGTGTGATCTAATGAATCCTGGCACCCTAAAGACAGCTGACAGTGAGCTTTTCCTTATTCAGCCTGGTGAGGGGGACATCTGTGTGTTTCATTATTGAGTCTACTATGACTAAGATATTTAGAGTGGATGTGCATTGCCTTATGGGCTTTGATGGTGAGACACTTGTGTTTGTGTCATTATGTGTATCGTGTGCTTTGGGTGTTATTGTTGGTTTAATATATATATATATATATATATATATATATATATATATATATATATATATATATATATATATATATATATATATGTGTGTGTTTTGGAGGTCTCTGGTGTTTAAGTAGATATTTTATGAGTACCTATGCATATGTTGGTCTATGTGCATGCTGTGTGTCATAAGTAGGAGATATGATAGGTGAGCTGACAACCTGCTCTGTACTGCTATCTACTGCATGAGAAAGTTAAGATTCCAAATTCACAATGTAGATGCATCTCTCACAAATGGTACAGGAATGATCTGGAAGTGGGGGGTTGACAGTGTACATGAGGCAGTTGCTACAATTCCTCAGTAGACCCATGTCAACCAGGGTGGTAAGAGAAAAGGAGAGAAACTGACAGTTCATGGTCCTAGGAATAATCTTGGTCTGGCTATAACAGTTGAAGAGGGAATACAGCAGGGGCAGGTATTAGTAGGTTTAGGAGTGAAGAGCTCTGGTTTATGTAATATTTGCGAGGCTAGAGATCAGGCGTCTGTAACTGGCAATCCCTCTGCACAGTAGCATGCAATGCTGCGTGATGGGCAAACAGGCTCAAATAAACACAAACTGGTTCAAACACAGGCTTATTAAAGCAGGAAAAACCAGAAACAGCCAAAGTTCAAATTATCTAATCAAAACACCCTAAAAAGAACCCTGCAACTGTAACTCTAGCTAGATCAGTCCAAATTGTATCTATCTCCCACGAGGGCATGGGATGGCCTCTCCAGTCAAATGCTAGTGTTTTTCAAGTGAAGCAAAAGCAGATGAACAGTAATGACAGTTGCAAGAGGAATTCAATTAGTAGACATTCTAAAGAATGCAGTAAAATATAGTTGCACAGCTTAAATCCCATGAGTGGAGGAGCTCCCTGGTCAGCCTCAATAAGAAGCTGCAATCCCTGATAAAATCCTCCAAAGCTAGTTACGAAAAACAAAATCACCACTGATTCTAAAGACAATCACAAAGCATTCTATAGCTATGTCAAGAATCTCAATGGCAACACTCAGATCTGCTCTGAGTTACAGCACAATGGCACTAAATATACAGACCCAACTGATATTGCCAACATCCTGGCAGATAGGTTCAGTGCTAACTTTACCCTCCTCTCACCCCCTAAAGAGCCCATCTCTATACTGGAAGAATGCAAAGTTCCTATAATCACGGCTGCACAAATAAAAAACATACTCTCCAAAGCCAAGAACACAGCATCCATGGGACCAGACAACATCCCAGGCTGTGTTCTACATGAACTACAGAATGAACTGGCACCCCACCTAAGTACCATGTTCATTCATAGCCTCACCTCAGGCTTTGTGCCTGCTGAATGGCACACAGCAACGTTTATCCCACTCCACAAGGGGGGAGCCACCATGGACCCTGGGAACTACCGCCCCATTAGCCTGACGAGCCTGGTCTGCAAGGCCATGGAACGTATCATCATGGAACGTATAAACAAAGATATTGGTAATCTCCAAACTCTGGATCCCACCCAGTTCGGGTTTTTAAAAGGCAGATCATGTCTCCTAAACCTAATAGACTTCTTTGAAGCAGTCGCCAAAGCCGTAGACAAGGGTAAGGTGGTTCAGACAGCCTGTCTAGTTCTTGCCAAGGCTTTTGACACAATCCCCCACTCTGGAATTATAGATAAACTCACTAAACTAGGTATAAATCCCTATGTCACATGATGGGTTGGCAACTGGCTCACTGACAGAACCCACACTGTGAAAGTAGCAGATTCCAAATCCGACTTCAGACCAATGAAAAGTGGAGTACCACAGGGTTCAGTCCTGGGTCCTCTCCTGTTTGGTATCTACTTCTCTGAAGTACAGGCTAACACAGAAGGTATTTGGATAACGAAGTTCACAGATGATTGCAAACTAGGAGCCATAATTGAAACTCCTAACAATGTGGACTTCCTACAAAAGGGTCTCACTGAGACAGATGCCTGGTGTCAAAGCCATGGTCTCAAGCTCAATGCCAAAAAGTACATTGTCATCCCCTTTGGTAAAAACTCTGTACCCATGAACTACAAAATAGGCGGTAGTATACTTAACACTGAAAGTGTGATAAGAGACCTTGGGACACAGGTGGACAGTAGTCTCTCCTTTGATAATAACATTGCCACAGTAGTCAGGAAATCCTTCTACGTGGCACACCTCATCACAAAAGGTTTCTCATCCAGAAAAAAAGAGGTCATTGTTTCCCTCTACTCATCACTCATTAGACCCATTATAGAGTACAATGCCCCTTTTGGTATGTACCTCACAAGACATCTACAACAACTGGAAAGGCCGCAGAAATACCTCACAAAGAAGATTACCATCCTCAAACAGATGCCCTACGCAGACCATCTCAAAAAACTCCAGCTTTACTTCGTCACATATTGCCTACTCAGAGGTGATCTCTGCCTAACATACAAAGCCATGTCAAACCCAGAGCTGTTGGACATGCTCCACTTAAAGAAATCCCAATCCCTCCGAGCTACACACTCTAGGGACCTAAACCTTGTCACCACATTAAACAAAACATGCCAGAGGGATAGATTCCTATCCCAGAGACTTCTCATACTCTGGAATAAACTACCAGTCTGTATCAAACAAAGCTCTTCATTAGCTCTATTCAAGAAAAATCTTGATGATTGGATAGGAAATAGGAAATTCACCCCGGGAATCACCTCTGTGGCTCTGCTCGACAGTGGCACAGGAAAATAATTTTCTAGGGTGGCAAAAGCCAGGGTACCTTATTGGCTGGGCTTGTATAGGCCCCAGGGCCGATAGCCTAGTACCTACCTATGAACCTATGGCATTTTTTTTTTTTTACTTCCATTGATCACATATCGCAGGTGATCACCACATATACATATCTGCTCTGGAGAAAACTAAAGGCTATTTATAGTGAGCACATAAAGTTATCATTGCTGTGAATCAATGGGGTTGAGGACTGTTCTTACTGAAAAACAAAAAACACAACTCACAGACATCAGTTATATAATCCAAACTTTACTTTTCTGCTTTTGCCCAGAGTATAAACAAGGATTTAATCAGAATGCATAACACATGCACATACATACACACACCACAGCCATTAAATAGCATAGTAAAATCACATGACCATTAAGATTACAAGACCACAGCTTGCATTCTTAAAGAGACAATACTTAAAATGTTAACATGCATATCGTAATGCATTGTTTCTATTTTTTCTTTTTATGTTATACACATGTTCCTTAATCTGCATAGATAGAGTTCTGGTTGTCATTCCCACATAAAATGTCAGGCACAATGAGCAAATGACAACATAAATGACTGCTTAGGACTTACAGTTAAAATAGTATTTAGCTACAATTGTTTTATCCACTTTCTTCTAGCTTCCAGACTAATATGATCCCTGCTAACCTGCAACCTTAAAAGACTTGACCATTCTGCACCCTCATTACAGGCACCTCATACTAAACTCCAATGCATACATTTGGCAGAAACACACAGTTTCCCATTCAGGCACAGTAGAAAAGCTAAATAAACTGGGAATAAACTCCTGTGTCATCATATGGATTACCAAGTGGCTTACCAATATGATGTAGGAAATCAAAGTAGGGGAAGTTACCTTAACAAAGAGATCAGTCACCAGTGGACTCCCTGGGGTTTTGTACTGGGACCTCTCCTGTTTCACATGTACTTCTCTGAAGTAAAAACCAGTACCAAAGGGCTGTGGCTGACTACATTTGCAGATGATTACAAACTAGGAGCTCTAATTGAATCCCTAAATAACACAGCTATTTCGTAGGAAGTTTTTCAAAAAAAATAGCTGATGACAAAATCACGGACTGAAACTAAATGCAAAAAATGCATTTTCTTATCTTGTGAGAAGTCATCCACTGGAGAAAAATACTACATTGACAATATGTCCCTAACAACTGAACCAGTTATTCAAGATTTGGGAACTTATGTGGACTGTGACCTAACCTTCACCCAACATGTGTCTATTACTATAATAACGTCTTTCTATACTGCACAGCTTATAAACAAAAGGATTGTATCTAGATCTAGGGATGTCATTGTCCCCCTTCAGTTAGCCTTCATTAGGCCTTCATTAGGCCAGTCAATGAATATAATGCCACCTTTGGCATGTATCTGTCCAGAAACTTGCAACAACTAAAATGTCCACAGAGATACCTTCCTAAAAGGACACAAAACCTAAACAATATGTCTTACATGGACAGACTCTGTGCCTTTTCACTACATACAGTATCCTACAGAAGTGACCTGTATCTGGTATATAAGGCATCCTCCAACTCATTACTGACGGACTTACTGCACATCAATAAATCAAATGGCTCAGAAATACTAATTCTAGGTGTCTAAACCTCTATCAGAACATCATCAGAATGCTTTGGCAGAACAGTTTATTTCACTTAGGATACTACAACTCTGGAAAAGACTCCCCATCCAAATAAAACAAAGTTCATCCCTGTCCCAAGTCAAGCTAAAACTGGATCTATGGATGGGAAACAGGAAATTTACCTCAGGACTGCTCCATTTACTATTAATGGACAGAGGCAGCACCTAAATGCCTTAGCCCATGTATAGCTCCCCTCAAATTATCTATGGTATTTGTAATGCACTCAGTGGAGTCTCTCTTTGCACTGGAAGATGCTGATGTCTGTGCAGTTATAGAAACTTGGTTCAGAGCTGCAGAGAGCACCCCTGCCTTACCAGGCTATACCTTTTTCCACGCATTCTGACCCCAAAATGAGCTCAGAAAGACTAAGGGTGATGGAGTCTCTATCTTCATTAAGAAGAGGCACAGCTCCAGACTGGTTTACCAGCATGAAGAACTGGAACTACTCCAGGTGAAATTGATGGTTGGCAAGACACCCATCCAAGTTATAGCCACCTATAGACCCCATTCCATGAATCAGGATTCCCACTGGATCTACTTGACTCCAACAAGGTACCCCGCAACACCCTAATCCATGGTGACTTCAACTACCCCACCATTGACTGAGTGAACTATTCCTGCACTAATGCACTCACTCAACGATTCCTTGACTTCATCAGTTCTAACACACTAGACCAGCTCATCTCATCCCCCACAAGGAAAGATAACATTCTGGACTTGATTCTCACCAACATGGGTGACTGCTGCACTACTCCCACCGTATGTTCCTCCCGGTGAGATGAGATCATCAGACTGTCTCATTCAAAGTTTCTATCCAACCCATCCTCCCCAGCCGTAATCAAGCTAAAAAACTTCTCAAAAGCTGACTGCAACCACCTAAGGGAGGGTATTAGCAGCTTCTCAGCACCGTCCCCTTCAGAGGATAAAAAAACCTATGCTGAAGAGTGCGCCAATGCAGTATACAAGCACCTGTACATCTGCATGGACTCACCCATACCCAACAGAACTAAAATCTGCTCCTCAAGGAAAAACAAGCCTGTTTTGTGGACATCCTCTATCAACAGTCTTTACAATAAAAGGAAGAAACTGTTGTCCAGGGGTAAAAAGGAATAAATTCCAAATTAGAAAAACTCCCTCATTAGCCTCAACAAGCAAATTAGATCACTAGTGAAAACCTCCAAATCCAATTATGAGTCAAAATGAGCCTCTGAAACAAAGGGAAACCAGAAAGCTTCTTCAGTTATGTCAGAAACCCCCATGGCAAAGTCCAGGTTTGTTCCAAATTGGTACTAAACAGTATCACTTACAATGAATCTGTTGACTTAGCCAACCTGCTAGCAGATAGGTTCAGCTCAAACTTTACCCCCTGTCCCTGCAAACTTCACCCCTGGCCCCCAAAGGCCATTTATGACATCCCTGATGTTTGTTCTACACCTCATATCTCTGTAGATCAAGTGTTAAAGGCCCTATCCAAGGCAAGGAACACAGCTTCCATGGGACTTGATAGTATTCCAGACAGTATTCTGCACCATCTCCAGCAAGAACTGGCTTCTCCACTGAGCACCCTATTCAATCACAGCCTAAGTACAGACATCATTTCAGAAGAGTGGAGAACTGCCATTATCATCCCCTTGCCAAAGGTGGTGCCACTACTGACCCTGGAAACTACTGCCCCATTAGCTTGACAAGTCTGATCTGTAAAGCCATGGAGCGTAATACTATAGATCTCATAAACAAGGGCATAGGCAGCAGTCTCCAAGTACTTGACCTCACCCAATTCGTATTTGTCAAGGGCAGATCTTGCCTGTTGAACCTGGTTGACTTCTTTGAGACTGTCACCAAGGACCTGGATGAGGATAAGTCAGTACATACAGCTTACCTTGACTTGGCCAAGGCCTTTGACACAATCTCCCACTCGGGCATCATCAATAAGCTAACACAACTTGGCGCAAATCCCTATCTCATCAGGTGGGCAACCATTTGGCTCACCAACAGGACCTTCAAGGTCAAAATAGGTGGCTCCACCTCTGATAGCAGACCTGTCACTAGTGGAGTTCCCCAAGGATCTGTCCTGGGACCCATACTGTTTAGCATCTACTTCTCAGAGGCAAAGACAAAAAGCCTGTGGCTAACCAAGTTTGCAAATGACTGTAAGTCAGGTTCTGTAATTGACTCCCCACATGATGTTAACATACTGCAAGGGCGTCTCACAGCAAATAATGGCTGGTGCCAAAGTCATGGCCTCAAGCTAAAGGCAAAAAAAATGTATCATCGTACCATTCGGCACATCATCATTAATAGCAACCACCTAAGCACACAACCTGTGGTGAGTGACCTGGGTACTCAGGTTAATAACAATCTCACATTTGACCATTATATAGCGGCAGTGGTCAGAAAAGCCTTTTACTTGGTTCATCTCATGAGTAAAGGGATTGCCTCTGAAAAAAGGAGGATATTACCCCTCTGTACTCCTAACCTCATTAGACCAATAATTGAGTATAACACCCCATTTGGTATGTACCTCTCTAAACATCTGCACCAACTGGAAAGGCCACCAAAATACCTCACAAAGAGAATCCATGGCCTCCAAATCCTGTCCTATGTGGACAGGCTCAAATCACTGTAACTCTACTCGGTATTGTACAGACTGCACAGAGGTGATCTTTGTCTCGCCTACGAGGCAATCTCGGACCATGCCCTACTAGAGATACTCCATATCCATAAGTCTAACTCCTAATGCATTACCAACTTGAAAGGCCTGAATCCAATATGTGACATCAACAAAACCTGCTGGAGAGATAGGTTTGTCTTGTAGAGGCTGCCCAGTCTCTGGAATAGACTTGCTATATACGTCAAACAATGTACCTCGCTGACACTCTTCAAGTGCAACCTTGATGAGTGGATGGAAAAACACAAATTTGTCTCAGGGGTTCTACCTCTGTCTCTCACTGACAGGGGAGACAGGTGCTGACTAAGGGTTTGTTTTGAGGATAAACTCTTATCTAGGCTTGTTAGGGCCTCCTATGATCCTATGCATCCCTGTGATGTAAGTGTGCACTGAATTGCATGGCCTCTTACATAAGTCTTCAGAGTAACAGCAAAGGAACATGTAGATGCTCCTGATTAGGCAAAAAATAAGATGCATGGAGAGGAGGACTAACAAAGAGTAAGACTGAGTAGCTAAATACATAAAGCACAGACATTACACAGAACCGTACTATACCAAAAGTCACAAATAAGAGACCCATAGGCAAGGGAACTTGTTCACTCAAATGTAATTAGAAAAAGGGGAAAATGCAAAAAATGACTGAAAATGGTTGACTCTTGCTGCTACTCAATTCTACTATAGAGCAGATTCACTGATTCTTGGGCAACAATTCAGTACTGAAGGATATCTTGTCTAATTAGTTGCCAGTGATGAGTAAAATTGCCAGAGATGGCCTGCATCTGTCACCCCTGGGCTTCCGGATACTGGGCAAGGCTCTTGTCACCCCTACAGTGCCTTTTTTAGACAGTGTTCCAAAGACCAAATTACCACCATAACAGCAACAAACTAATGCAATCTGAGGGTCATGCTGCTCAACGCTAGAAGTCTAAATCTCAAAATGCACTCGCTCGAAGCACTCCATAAAATAGAGAACATTGACATTTGTGCTGTAATGGAGACCTGGTTTAAAGTAGCAAAAAGCACCCCTGTGCTACCAGGTTATAACTCATTCCACACCTTTCGGCTGCAGAGCATGGACCGAAGCTCAAAAGGCAGTGGTGCCTCCATATTCATAAAGGGTATGCACACCTCCAGAGTTTTAGCCCAGCATAACACATCTGAGATACTTAAGGTACAACTAACATTAGGTAAGACAGTGATTCAGGTTATAGCCAGCTATAGGTCCCCAACCATGTTTCAAGACTCTCACTCTACATTCCTAAGCACCCTGGAAAGTATTAGGGTCCAACCCAACACTCTCATACTAGGTGACTTCAACTACCCATCCATCAACTGTGAAAATTACTCATGCACCAATACACTGGCCCAACGCTTCCTGGAATTCATCAATTCCAATGCTTTAGAGGAAGCAACATCCTTGACCTGGTTATTACTAAAATGGGCAACCATTGCTCTACACCAATAGTCAGTTCCTCCCTGGTTAGATCCGACCACAAACTAATCAACAGACACCAGGCTCATGGCAGCAAAAAGGACCCCTGCAAAACGAGGCTATAACTCATTCCACAACTTTCGGCCCCATAATATGGACTGAAGCTCCAAAGGTGGTGGTGTTTCCATATTCATAAAGGATGCGCACACCTCGATACTGGTAGCCCAACATAACACATCAGAGATACTTCAGGTGCAGCTAACATTGGGTAAGACAGCGATTCAGACTGTAGCCTGTTATAGGTCCATAACCATGTCCCAAGACACTCACTCCACATTTCTAAGCACCCTGGAGAATATTAGGGCCCAACTTAATGCACTCATACTTGGTGACTTCAACTACCCCTCCATTAACTGGGAAAAATACTCATGTACCAATTCACTTGCCCAACGTTTCCTGGAATTCATTAATTCCAATGCCCTGGATCAGCTTGCTCATACCCCCACTAGAGGTAGCAACATCCTTGACCTGGTCATTACTAACATGGGCAACCATTGCTTTACACTAATAATCAACTCCTCCCTGGTTAGATCCAACCAGAAACTAATCACCTTGGAAATCCACACCCCCACCCCGCAAAGGTAGCCACCATGAAAAACTTCTCCAAAGCTAACTTTGGGCTCCTAAGAACAGAGGTGGCTAACTTCACGGCACCCATGCAAATGGAGAATAGTTGCATGACCACCGAAACATACACCAATGCACTGTACGAACATGTACACAAATATAAGGATCTCACTATACCCAGTAGAACCAAGACATTCTCTTCCAAAACAAGGAAGTCAGTCTGGTGGTCCACTGCCATAAACAAACTCAACAATAGAAGGAGGAAACTGATATGGAATAAGGTGAATTCCCAAGACCAGAAAAACTCCCTTATCAGACTCAACAAAAAGTTGAGATCCCTCATCAAATCCTCTAAAGCTAGCTATGAAAACAGAATTGCAGCAGATAGTAAAGACAACCACAAAGCCTTCTATAGTTACATAAAGAACTCCACGGCAATACTCAGATTTGCTCTGAGCTACTGCACAATGGTACCCCCTATACCAAGGCAACAGATATTGCCAATATACTGGCCAATGGATTCAGTTCCAACCCCCCCAAAGAACCAATCACAATACCAGCAGATTGCCAGGCACCCAGTATTACTGCTGTACAGGTTAAAACAGCACTGTCCAAGGCCATGAATATCGCCTCTATGGGACTTGACAGTATCCCTGGCTGTATTCTGCATGACCTACAGAGTGAACTGGCACCTCACCTGTGTGCCCTGTTTAATCACAGCCTCACCTCAGACTTTGTCCCTACCATATGGCACACTGCTATAGTCATCCCTCTCCACAAAGGAGGAGCGACTACAAACGTTGGGAACTATCGCCCCATTAGCCTGACAAGTCTGATATGCAAAGCTATGGAATGCATCATCATGGACCTAATAAACAAGGATATAGGGAATCTCCAAACTTTGGATCCCACATAGTTTGGTTTTGTGAAGGGTAGATCATGCCTGCTCAACTTGGTCGACTTCTTTGAGTCAGTCACCAATGCTGTGGATGAAGGCAAGGTGGTTCATACAGCCTACCTTGATCTGGCCAAGGCCTTTGATACCATTCCCCACTCAGGAATCATAGAAAAACTGACTAAGCTAGGCATCAACCCCTATATCACTAGGTGGGTTGCAAACTGGCTCACAGGTAGAACCCACAGTGTGAAAGTAGCTGACTCCAAGTCAGACTGCTGACCAGTCACGAGTGGAGTCCCACAGAGATCGGTCCTGGGTCCTCTCCTGTTTGGTATCTACTTCTCTGAAGTCCAGTACAACACAAACGGACTCTGGCTGACAAAGTTCGCAGACGATTGCAAGTTGGGTGCCATTATTAACTCCCCAAGTGATATTGACATCCTACATAAAGGCCTCACTGAGACCAGCGACTGGTGTCAGAACCATGGCCTTAAGCTCAATGCCAAAAAATGTGTCATCATACCCTTTGGGGAAAATCCAGTTCCCATGAACTACCACATCGACGGCAGTCCACTGAACATAGAAGGCATTATAAGAGATCTGGGAACACAGGTTGACAGCAACCTTTCTTTTGACCATCACACTGCCACTGTGGTCAGAAATTCCTTCTATGTGGCACATCTCATTACTAAGGGTTTTGCATCAAGGAAGAAAGAGGTCATTGTCTCCCTCTACTATTCCCTCATTAGGCCAATCATCGAGTATAGTGCCCCATTTGGCATGTACCTCACTAGACACCTGCAACAACTTGAGAGGCTGAAAAAGTACCCCACAAAGAGTATCCTAGGCCTTAAACACTTGCCTATATGGAGAGACTCAAAAACTCCAACTATTCTCTGTCTCATATAGCCTACTTAGAGGTGATCTCTGCTTGACTTATAAAGCCATTTCTGACCCAGATCTGTTAGAAATGCTACATCTAAAGAAATCCCAATCCCTCCACAACACATGCTGCAGAGACCTCATCCTCATTACCACAAACAGAACATGCTGGAGGGACAGGTTCATAACCCAGAGACTACCCATGCTATGGACTAGACTTCCCATACATGTGAAACAGAGCACCTCACTGGCCCTCTTCAAGAGAAATCCTGATGTCTGGATGGGAAATAGAAAATTCACCCCAGGGATCATTCCAGTAGCTCTACTCGACAGAGGCACTGGAAACTAAGGTTGGGTGGCACAATGCCAGGGTAATCCTATGGGCTAGGCTTGTAAAAGCTTCAGGGCCATTAGCCTAGTACATACCTATGAACCTATAAGGAACTTTACAGCTCTATAAGTGTTCATGATATAGGGCTTTATGAGTTGGTCTCCATTCATAACCAATTTGTTATGTGTTTGAAAAAAGACATCAAGAAGTTCACCTTGAGAGCAGATCAAAGTTAGAGAAGTGAGTCATGATAGCCACATGGAAACATAGCAAAACTCATTATGGATAGAAAAACTCAATTATATTTTTTTGCAGTGCATGGAACTTTGTCTGTTCCATGCACTATAAACCACATAAAAAATACAAAGCTATGAAATGTTTTATAAATTGAAAGCTGTGAAACTCATAGAGCTGCCACACAGAAGTCTCATTCTGAAGAACAAGCAACTATAGTAGCTGTTAGACATTTCAATCTGTCACAATTTTGTTTTATTTTATATGATAGTAATGTATCTAATAACTTTTAATGCTTTGAAAATGCTTCAAATGCTGTTCACTGATGGCTGCTATCATACTCTAGGGCAAAATTTAAAATGAAAGTGTGGAAGGCCATTTAGAACTTTATTAAGTATCTTTCTTTCATCAGAAAAAAAAAATAAAGTTGGCTTTTTCCAGAATTTGGAGCACAGTTGCAGTTTTATATGCACTACATAAATGCTTCTGTCAGACTGTGGAAAGATACAGAGAAATCAGCATCTTCATAGTCTGTAACCAAGTGGAATGTATCTACAAAGAATGCGAATGAATGGTTCAGCATCTCTGCAAAGTAAAATTATCTACTGTGTTTTCCATCATTACCTACAGATACAAATACAGACTAAACACTTCTTGCAAAACTCATTAAACATTAAATACAAACATTAGTAATAAAACAGTATTTGAACACTTATATGCATATTGCCCTTATGCCATCAGCAACTCTTGGTGAATGAATTTAAATTCTAAGAATAACTTACTTATACTGTAAGAAACGATTAGCATTTATTCAAAACAAAATGAATGTCTCTGATGACAAGGCTTATAATAAGAATTACTTTCATTAAATTGTTCACTTGCAATTAAGACTCAATGTCTTCAAGTACACAGCAAGCTCAAAGGCGGTGCTTTGTAATTATACTACAGTGAATTATTGTATTGTTCTTTAATTAAAAAAAGTAGCATACAATTGAGAATGCTGACATATTAATTATCAGATTACATACAAGCATTATGGTACTGGATTGGTTAGTTAGTTAAGCACTTTGAAGTTCGGGACAATTTGTCAGTAAGTACTTTAAAAATATCTGTATTGAAAACAAAAATAGTGTTTCAAGTAAGGATATTTTCTTCTACACTAAATTATGGAAATGAGGCATTTTGGTTTCAAATCCCTAAAGGTGCTTCACCTTTATACAACAGTAGCATGGAGTTTATGATAATGTAAACTGAGAAATAGACAATATCCTAATATTTAATTAATCTTATCCCTACTTGTATCTTAAATAAGGAAAAACACAAACAAAAAGTGGAATGGTCACATAGAATTTGAATTTGTTCAAGAGCCTTCATCCCCCTTTTACACATCACACCAATAACCAGTCCAAATTGAGAAGTGACCAACTGATTTATTGTCACATCAAATAATTTAATATTAGAAATATTGAACTTAAGATAGACACAGCAGCAACAGTTATAAATAATATAACATTTCCATTGGAAGTGGCAGCAATCACAGACTGCTCACCTCTTGAGAGTCACCTCAAACACTTCTCCCTATCATACCAGAACACAGCAGAAATTCCCAGGAGTATGTCCGTCACTACTCACTTCGACATAAATATTTATTAAAAAAATCTTAGGATAAGGGGGAAAATTCTGTGACCATAAACCACCCAAACAAAACCATTATCATCCTACCTAAAAATAGGGAGGGTAGGGTGTCCGTAAAAAAAAAAAAAAAAAAAAAAAAAAACATGTCAAAGAGACTGAGGACCTGCTCTTTTGCCTTTGAAAAAAGCATTCCTCCCCACCTTAAAATAATCATGGGCCTATATTATAAACTCGAAAGCTCTAAAGAGCGACAACATGTAGATCGACACATAAAGAGTGATGTACAATAACAGCGAAACATGTATTCAGCGAAAGTGAAAACACTGAACGTATTTGTTTAGCCAACAGCACGATCCTGTGGATAAGGAAATATATCCCTTTCCCTACTGTAGTGCAATCTTGGAGTTCGTGTATTTAAGTAGCGAGGTCGCCCCCCACATGGGGGGTGCAGGGAGCTTGCCCCCTGGAGAAGTGTGTTATTTTACTTTTATTTAGTTAATTTCTGTATACTTGTATGGTGCTGTTGGTTAAACAAACACATTAGGTGTTTTGAATTTTACTGAATACATGTTTTGCTGTTATTGTACATTGCTCTTTATGTGTTGATGTACATGTGTTTGCTGTTTAAAGCTTTCGGGTTTATAATATAGATGCAAAATCATCCCTAACCTCATTTTTTCCCTCTCCCTCTCTCTGTCTATGTCTGTAATTTCTGTCCCACTAAAACTCTATCCTGACATGCAACTACATTCTAACACAAATCAGGCAGGATTTCATGAACAAAAATATTTGCCCCAGCAAATAATTATTATATACAAATCTGGACTTGGTTGGCCTTTACTCCTCAGATGAGGTTGTAAATGATGCGAATCTGAACTAAATCCAAGGCATCCACTGTGTTCAACAAAAAATAAGTATACTTTTAAGCTTGCATTGCACTTTATTGAACTGTATTTTATGTAATTACTACTTCATTTATGCTGTTTTTACTGCTGTGACTGTTTTTTCTGCACTTTGAATTTCTAGTATTTCTGTATCTCACAGCATAGACTAGATTCAGACTTGCTGAATCTAGGCTGTTTGGATATATTGAGCACTAAAACCAGCCATCCTACATTAAGAAAGCCCTCCTGCACCCTTGTGGTGAAAGTGCATAGCCCAAGATCCATACGAGTTGGGGATTGCTGAAAAAAGGCTCAGTTTTGGGTTTTTTTATTGGTTAATGTGTGTTAAAACCTTTTAAATTCACTTGTGTTTAAGTCCCATGTTTGTGTGTAGCTGTGCACCATGCTGTGGAGTTTAGCACTGCCTTGTATAGACGCAAACAGAAAGACAACTTTCCCTTGATATCTGTTAGAGAACCCTCCTTAGCTCCACTAACTGTCTGTGCACAACGCAGCCTAACGAGCAACTCAGTTGCTTATTCTATGTAGCTGACACAATCTTCCACCATTAGCCCTCCACAGAATAGTCACCTTTGTTAGCCTCACAAGCAAACCCTGCTCCATCTAGCCCATCCCCACTAGTTACTACAATATATACCCGCCATAATGGATGGACAGTTTCCCACCATTTCTCCAGCCAACCTGACTGACATGGGCATCCAAAGGTAATGTAGTAATTGCCTAATGTAGACAACCACTTGCTCCTAAAACAAGCAGACACAGCATGTGAGAGAAGTAACTATACCATGAAATTAGAATCAGTTCTCTCACATAACAATAAACAAGACATACAACAGGTTGCCAGCACACAACTCCTCTTTCACATAAGATAAGGTCAAGACACAGACATTCACATAGTGGAGGTACTCACTAAGAGCCTACCAAAAGACCAGAGACCTCCCAAGTGCAAACAATGTACACATACTTGTACATGAACAGAATCCACCACTACACATAACACACATATCAGCATCTCAACAATTATGTCACTAACGCAAAACACCTCAAAACCTAATGTTCTGGTTATAGACAACTCAATAGTGAGACACACAGATGCTCCCCTCACCAGGTTGAACAAGGAGAAAGTCACTGTCAGCTGCCTGTCATGTGCCAGGATCCATCAAATCATGCACACACTCAAGTCACTCAGCAACAAGTACTGCTATGACTCTGGCATAGTACATTTTGGTGTGAATTACTTGAAATGTACCTCTCTGGACTATATGGAGAGAGACATGACCAATCTCTCAGCTTATGTGCCCCAAGCAAGAATGTCCTTATTCATAAGCAGCATTCTACCTTCACCTAGAGTGATTTCACAATACAGACAGAAAATGATTAATTAGCATCTGGTGTCACTCCATGGGGATCCACTATCTGTCTGCCTTGGAAGAAATGGTCGATTGTCCATGCTGCTTTGCCAAAGATGGCCTTCACCTGCCTCTTCAGGGATATCGGATACTGGCAAAGATGCTTTCTTCCCCCATATTGCCTTTTTTAGGCAATGCCCAAGCAACAAAAGTTTTGACATAAAGAAATCCACTAAAGGCAAACTCAAGGTCATGCTGCTTAATGCTAGGAGCTTAAACAGAAAACTGAACTTCCTGGAAGCACTCATCTCCTTGGAAGATGCTGATGTCTGTGCAGTCACTGAGACTTGGTTTAAGGCCACTGAGAGCACCCTGGCCGTACAAGGCTACAATGCCTTTCACATACTCAGACCCCAAAACAAGCATGAAAGTACCAAAGGTAGAGTTGCATTCCTCTTTATTAAATCCAAATACACCTCGAGAGTGGTGAAATAGTAAGACTGTCTTGAGTTACTACAGGTCCAATTAACTGTAGGTAAAGTACCCCTTCACATCATCACTGGTCCACTTTGGTGGAATCTAGAGAATTACACTACCAGATACTATTATATACTACCTGGCCCCTGGGTATAAATGACTGAATATCTTTAACTAGTGTTTTAAATTTAAGATCTGAGGTGATATGAGTTTCAGTTTTAAGTTAGAGTTTCTAACTCTTAAACACATACATTTTTTACTAATTTTGGTACATAAATGTTCTAACATATACATATCTACAAAATATATTAAATATTTTGAGGTGATTGTATTTAAGTAGGTATTCATTAATGTTTCATATACTTGACATTTTAATTGGCTCTAAAATGGTGATTTGATGCTTTTTTCATGGCAATGTCTTTTTAAAAAAGTTTGTATTTTGAATGAATTTTTAATTGGACATAGCGCTGCATTTAATGGTTGTGTCATCACCGGTTTGTAATCTGATAAAGTTCCAGTTAAAAATAAATGAGAACAAAAGTGCTCATTGTTTGTATCCCTCTGTTGGTTGGCAGTTTGGTTTTTTCATTATATATATTTTTTTAAGTCATTTCATTGTGGTTCATTTTGTTATAATGCTATGACAGGTGTAAACATATAAGCTTTGCTGTGATGGGGACACAAAAGCAGAGTTTTTCCTTTTATTAGAATTAAAAGAAAACTGAATGTTAACTACACTGAATGCGAGTTTCAAAGAAGGCAAATGCATAATTTGGACTTAAGCCCATCAGGTCATATCACTTCATAAATTAATTCAAGTTTAAATCATTTCAACTGTATGGGTTTTGCAAGACAGCTTGCTCCTCATTTGATTACTAACCTGGGCACTGAATGGATGAGCTGTGAAATGTGAAAAATGATCATCTCTCATTGGTGAAAGGTTGGGTGCATGTTTGCAGGAGTTTGTACTCTGTCTACAGTCCTTAGTGGCGATTGGAGATGGTCATAGTTGTGTGTTTTTAAGAGGGATGGGACGATGAGGCTAGCTCACTTTTGGAAGCAGACACCAAACCTTATATTTCCTCATTGCACATTCAACCAGTGTAAACATGTGGGTGTTCCCTTGGTAAAAGTAGCTTGGAGAGAAAAAAAAAACACTCTAGTGACAGTCTGAATACCATGGGTTTAGTTTTGATCCTTTTGTCTGGAGGGATCTTAACTAAGGTTGCCACCCATCCCACTATCAGCTGGACACTCACAGTTTGGATTGAATGATCCTGTCACCAGCAGTAGGAAGCAGTGGGACTTTAAAAAATTCCACTTTGCAGAATCACTGAATTGCCACAGAAAAGCCTAGCTTACTTTTGTTTTTTCACAGCGACTTGGTTATGTCACCAAAATGGACCTGCACGCATAGCTGTTACTTGTCAGGTTTGGGTATTTAAACTCATGATGCGATTGGCTTCAATTCATGAAAGGGCAGTTACAAAAAAAAGAACCCTACAAAGACATTGGCTGTAGAGTGCTTTCTTATCAGTGCTTTTACAGCTGCTGAGTGATGAGAAGGTCCTTCTTCACTTTTAAAAATATCTGTTTTTTTGTTTTTCAAGTAAGCCAGTACAGAAGCCAATCAGTGTAGAAGCCAACAAGCTAAACAAGAAGGCAGCTAGCAAACCAGCCAACCAGCCAAAAAAAAAAATGCAGCTAGCAAACCAGTGAGGTGCTCAGTCAAAAAGCCACCAGCCTGTAAGCCAGCAAGGCAGCCAGAGTGGAAGGTTGTCAGTTAGCAAGCCCATCAGCCCAGAAGGCAGCCAACAAGAAGGCCAGCTCAAAAAGCAACCAGCAGTTCAAACAGCACATTAAAGCCTGTGATTTTCCTGTTCTGTCTTGTAGCAGTAAGTACAAGTAACATTTTATTTGTTTTACTTTCAGGAAGTAGGATGCATTTTATTTTATTTTTTTATTGTTTAATTCTTTGTTCAGTGGAATATTGGATGTGCTATACATTATAACCCAAACCAAGAAAATGTTTCTGTGTACAGTTAAGTATAAACAATTCCCCTGAAAGCTTGTGAACCCGTTGATATTTACTTGACAAAACTTATAACTGTAAAAATAATACAAATGCTGTTTTAAGTTTATCATGTACCTCAGTGATTATCTACTATAAGAATTGTTAATCTCTAACATATTGTGTATGATTGCTATAAGTATGCTAGATTTTTTTTTCTTTTCTCTCATGTACTGCATTGTATTGTGGAGCTTTTCTCCCTGAGCCTCCGCTGAAAATGAACCTGTGTCCAGTCAGATTTTCCCGGTAAACAAATGTAAAATAAATAAATTATTAATTGAATCTATAGTAGTTGTTTTGGGATGATTTGTAAGTGGTAGTTTTGAAAGTTGAAGATTGTGAGTATCTTTTTTTTTTTCTTGGTGGACTGTTCAGAGATAAACGTTACTGAGAGATGTTAGCAAAACTACTTCAGGAAAATGGTTTAGTTTTCAAGGTGTAAATATTGTACTTTAGCTTTAGTGCTACTAGATATTGTTCTGGCTATGCTCTTATCAGGGCATCTATTTTTTTTCTTCATTTTGAAGAGTAAATTAATACAATAGTAATGTTACTGCTTTAAGATGGTTGTCATCCTGTTTATAACTCTTCGTTGTAGTAAGCACAACTAATATTCTAGTTCTGTAAAAGGTGGAACTGTTTTCTTTTTTTAATTATTCTTATTCCTGTGTTCAGAGGTAGATGAGGTCCATTGTGCATTGTAATCTGTTTTCAAGTAGCTGTTTACTTCTGGAAAAGTGTGTGAATGTATTTTATTCATCCATTTAGTTGTTTTTTAATGCTATCCTGAGAAATAAATTGTATTAATCTGGGTGTAGTCATGATATATTTCATTGCAGCTGTCCTGATGTTGGGGTTTCTATCTTTGTTTTGTTTTGTAGGGTAAATTGCTATTATTATGATGTTTATGCTTTAACAAATATTTTTTTATTTCCCTGATTAGATGTGGAATGTACTATGGGTACAAAGCTAAATTGGTAGCTGTTTTGTTTTAATGTTATTAATGGTTAAAAAGCAGTGTCCTTCAATTGTTTGTAAAGGTATTTTTGTATTTATTGTCTCTGTTTATGTAAGGTTTATACTGCTGCAGGGACATACCCGCTGTGTTAATGTCAATTTTTTAATTGTTAAAATGTTTTTCCCATATCTAGTTGTGGGATCTACTATGTCCTTATATTCTTAACCATTGTACCTTTTTAAGTGTTCTGTAATTATTAAAATATTTTAATGTTCCCTTTCATGTTTTTAGATTGGGCAGTACTTCGTGCTGAGCACATATTGATTTGGCAGTGGGAATTCAAGTAGATTTGAAGTGATTTAAGTTGTATTGTGTATATAATGACACTATCACATGCACATCTTAATTAGAAGGGACACAACACTGTTTCATGTTGGTACACAGTATATAACCTGTAATACTACTTGCAAAGAATTGCTCTACATTGCTGTATATAAGTAAAACCATGTAGTGCAGTGCCACTTGTAATCAAAATATGTATGTGTATGCAATATAAACCCATGCAATATAACTAAAGTATGTGTGTGTTTGTCACAGCAAGGTACAGTAAGGAAGGCAAAGCCATTGGTAGCTAGGCATAGGTTTTGTATGCAGAAACATACCTCACAACTGTCTGTGCTTCTCAGGCATGTTTAGGGTGCCCATCATAAATGTGAATCTTGTTGCTACTAACATTAAATAAGGTGGGCTCATTTGGTCGGAGGTTCCTTCCCAGTGTCTACGTAATAAAGTTAGCTTACAAGTAACTCTACAGAGTGAGATCAAGTGTGTGCATTTGATAATTCCCTGAGATAGAGAGTAGTTGTACTGTAAAGGAAAAGTGGCTTGAAAATATAATGTGAATTGGCATGCCACATGTGACTGTTAGCTAGCTAGAAACCATTGCTGTTTCTGCCTTTTTATTAACATTTACTGTTTAGACATTGGCACAGGTTTATACTTTAAATAAATTTGTGAGGGAATTCAGAAGATGTGTGTGTCTGTGGGGGGGGGGGGGGGGGTTCAGTTGACGAAGGTGTTGTGTTATATAGAAGCCAGGAGTTTGAAAAGCATTTATTGCTGGAGGTACATATTTACTTGTTTTAATCTTTATGAATCAGGAACTTCTGAAGATGTCTGTGAGCATCACGAATAGTTACTTTACAAAATTGTTTCATGCCATAAATGGTAGGTATTCAGTGGTATGGTATTCTACAAACACAGTTCTGTTGAATGTGTTGCATACCAGGTAAGTACATATTTAAGAATGAGATCAGATTCAGTGCAGTATATTGCTAATAAGAGAATGAACAAGTAGCAGTATGTTTGGAAAATGGAATTTGGATGGATAGAGAAATGCAATGAACTGAAAGCATTCTGCAGGTACTCCAAAAAAGAATTCCTAATCACCCATAGTGGAAGAAACAATGTAATAATATATGAGATAATGGACCAAAATAAGACTGCTATCCAGCAAGCTAGAAAAAGTCACCTGCTTACAAAGTAGGTAAGGAACCCAAACCATGGAAGATCAGACCTCAAGATTATTGCAGAAGAAGCCTCTGGGGTTTTTATACATAACATCTACTATAATAGTTTGCACTGTGCAGTAAAAATTAGGAACCTACTTGTACTGCAGCTTGGACGTTACATAGAAAATTACAAATGTGCAAGGTGAACTTACCATAACAGTAGATGTTTGAATAATCAATGCTGCAGTAACTTTAGTTATATGGGCTATATCCTGCCAATGATATAAAGCCAGCCTGTTTCCAAAGCCTCAGTGCACCTTCCACACACCCAAACAAGTTTCTGCATAAAGCCCTTCAGAGCTTTTCTCTCAGCAGAGTGGGGAGGCTGACCCCTAAAAGGACAAGGCTAGGATTAACAAAAAAATAAATGTCCACAACCTGGCATAAAAAAACACACCATAAAACAAGAGGGGTGGAGGGAGAGAGTGGCTACTGCAGCAGTGAATACTCAAAATCTAATGCTATGATAAGTTAAATGTATACAACTGTACTATGTATATTGATTACTGCTGCAGTACCCTTAGCTATATGGGTAGACTACCATAACTAACTATGTTAAGTAGGTGGAACGAGAAGGGTTTAGGAGTCCCTGGACAATGGTCCTAGCAAGCATAATCTAGAGAAGCAATCCTACTTATAGTGTATTGCAAAAATATGTAAAAGAACCAAGCAGTAGCTTTTACAATCCAACACAATCTAAAAAGCAATAGAACAAGCCAAGATCCCTGTAGAGCGAGCCTTGACCCTGCCTGGAATAGATTTGTCAAGCTGAGTACAACAAAAGATAATAACCTTAGACAACCATTTGGGAATAGTCTGTCTTGGTGTCAGTAATCCCTTCTTCTTACCTAAACAAGAAATGAACAATTGATCCAATGATCTGAAAGATTTAGTTCTATCAAGATAGCATCTGAATTGTTTGTGGACATCCATGGCATGGAGTATCCTTTCTCCTAATTTTTAGGTTCTGGAAAGACAATGGGGATATGGATAGCTTGTCTTGAGGTAAACTCATATGCCACTTTAGGAGTAAAAGAAGGATTAGTTCTCAAAGAAATCCAGTCCTTGTGGAAAATGAGGTGGCACTGACTCACCATAAGAACTTGCAACTCGTATACCCTTCTTCAATAAATCAAAACCATCAATAAAGCTGTTTTCCATGTTAAGAACCTCATCTCAGCAGATTACTTAGTTCAAATGGAGCAAGTTCTAGTTTCTTTAACACAGAATTAAGATCCCAAGAAAAGGCCACCTGTTACTTGGTGGCCTATTATGCAAAACCCCTTTCAAGAACATTTTGGCATGTGATTGCCTTGAAAGAGGAGGATCCATGTTCAGACTTGCTGAAATGGCCAATAAATTGATCTTGATAGAGGCATAAGAAAGGCCATAGCATAATAACACACAAATATTATAAAGACAACAACTAGCTGTCAATGGGTAATGGTTGTGTTGTTGGCACCAACTAGAATACCTTTTCCATTTGCTAATATATGATTTTCTAGTAGCAGGCTTTCTTGCCTCCATTAGGACCTGCTGCACGTCCTCAGAAAATGCGTGTCTGAAAGAAATTAAGACCCTACCATCCAAGCAGTTTGTTGAAGATGATTGATGTCAGGGTATATCAAACACCCCTATTCTTGTGTGAGTAGATCCATTCTGTGAGGAAGCTTGTGGTAATTGCATCAGGCCATTTCCAAAACAAGGGATACCTATGTTTGCCTTGGCCAGGATAGAGTAAACCACAATGATCCTGTGAGATTCCTTCTGAATCTTCAGAAGTGCCATGGATATTAGTGGAAAAGAGTAGAAAGGCATGCAGAAACATTCCTATCCAAAGAAAAGAAAAGGTATCTAGCTTCCAGGCCTCGTTGCATAGAGCTCTGGAACAGAAAGTTGCCAGTTGATTGCTCAAAGAGGAGGCAAACAGATCTACTTGAGGAATTCCCAACAAATGATCAAATCTTCACCCCCCCCCTTGATCTAGTTTTCATTCATGAGGGTTTGCTTTGGTCCTGCTCAGCTTGTCTGCCACACAGTTTTGCTCTAATGGAATGTAGGATGCCTGTAGAGTGGGATTGTGCTGTGAAGTTATATCCCAAGCTAACATGCCTGGTGTGCAAAGGGGGTATGACCTTGTCCCTTCTTGCTTGTTGATGTACCACATCACTGTTGTATTGGCTGTAACCTTTTGAACAGGTCCCTGGGACCAAGGATGGTTCAGTGAATTTAGTACTTTGATTAGGGCAAGCATGTCCTTGATATTTATGTGCTTTCAAGTGTCATTGGTGTCCCACACCCCCTGCACTTTTATATCTCCTGAAACTGCTCCCCAAACAAAGTCTGAAGCATCTATGATGACTGACTGCTATGGAGCAAGGAGGCAGAAAGGGAGACTTTGATATAAGGATATCTGTTGTCACCATCAAGACATTTCTCTTCTGACAAACCCCAGTAGTAGGATCTGAAAAGATAGAAGGTGTTGATGCTTGGACCAAACAGATTTCAGATACCACTCTATCTTTTTCATGTGAAGTCTTGGCAGTGGTATCTTAGCAATTGTAAATGCCATGAGACCCAAAATCCTGAGGTACTCCCTCTCATTGACTGAAGTCTTAGTGGAAAATCTTAAACATAGATTTAAATAGAGATCAATTTTTCCTGTGGAAGAAAATCTTGTTGAATTTGGTCATTATCGCAAACAGATTTAGGAAAGAAAGATGCAGAATGGGTTACCAAGCATTTTCTTTTATGGGAAGGAGGAACTGGTTCTTTCACTCCTTGGGACAGCAGTTGATGAAGGACAGGTGGAAACAAAGTAGTCTGATCTGCAGGATGAAGAAAGACCACCCTGGAAAGGAGAAATTTCCTCCCACTGCCATCTGTAACCCTGAAAATGATTTTTCAGAGCCTATTTGTCTGAATATTCTGTTACCCAAGAGAAAAATGGAGATTCAGTCTTTCTGGAAGAGAAAAAGGGCCATGGTGGGAAGGGCTCACAAGGTCACTTGTTGGAGTGTCCTTGGTTTTGTGAGGTTTGAGACTTATCTTTGGTACCTCCTTGCCACTTCTTAAACACCTGTTTACCTGAATTCTGTTGAGACTGTTGATTTCATTTTTTGTCAAAACTGGATGAGGAGAAAGAAAATCCCTTAGACAATTTTAAAAAGGAGTGCTGAAAAATCTTAGAGATTCCTTGTATCAGCTTGCCCTCTTCATCACACGTTTTGATCACCTCTACTGCAGAGGGGCCAAACTGTAAATCTCTATGGAAGGGAGAATTTAAAATCTAATTTTAACATTTTCTAGGAATTTCTGAGAATACAGCCAAACAAACCTCCGTAAAACCATACCAGTGGCCATAGCTCTGGAAGAAGTACCAACACAGTCAGTCAAACACTGCAAACAATGAGTAGTAATCTGTGCAATAGAAAAAAATCAAGTTATTGAAGTGAAACTTCTTACGGGAGGGTGTGAGAGCTCAGAGTGAAATGGAAAAGTAAACTGGAAGTACGTAAGTCAAATTCTGCCCACTAAGGGCAGAATTTGACTTCCGTACTGTACTTCAGCTTTTCAACTACACACGCGCACACACACACACACACACACACACACACACACACACATGCACGCACATGCAGATATATGCACACACGTGCACGCACACACACACACGCGCACACATGCACATGCATGCACATGTGCGTGCAGACATCACGCACACAAGCACGTGTGTGCATGCACACGCATGTGCATGCACACATGTGCATATGCACGTGTGCACACATGCTAGTGCACATGTGCATGTTAACGCATGTACATGCATGCACCCACCCAAGGGCACATGCATGTACACGCACACACACAAAATCACGCACATGCACGCACACACACGTGAGCGCGCATGCACACACGCACACACACACACACACACACAGCTTCATACTAGTGATCCCCTCGCAGCAGCAGTACCTCTCAACCATACCTCTCAAACTCTTACCACAAGAAATCTGGACAGAGCCACAAATAACAGGGGAACAAAGGACCAAAAATAGGAAGCGATTTTAAATATTGCTGTTATAAACTTAGTTCCTAGAATGACAGGGTTTGTGTCAGCATGCATTTTACACACACACACACACACACACACACACACACACACACACACACACACACACACACACACACACACACACACACACACACACACACACACACACACACACACACACACACACACACACACACACACACACTGAGAGTAAGCGAGTGATACCCTGGCAGCAGCAGCATCAGTTGAAAGGGTTCCTTACCTCTTGACCATACTGCGAGTCACCCTTTCATTTTAGATCTGTTGTACTTTTTTTTCAAAATCATTTATCTATGGTAAATGTTTTTGCTGTTTTTTTGTTGTGTCTAAATGACAAGAGGTTCTTAAAACAATTTGATTCTTATACACAGCATTGTTGTGGTAAAGTTTTGGTTATCAGGTCACTGAGTCCCTATCATTTTAACCTTTTGTACATGGAGAGCAGACAGGCAAATAAATATGAATGACTAATGTGTGTGCACTGTGGGGACATTTGCAGAAAAACTGTTTATACAGACTTGAAACTGCTCTGATTTTCATGGACAGCCCTGGTTTTATTGATAGCTCTTGCCACTTTTTGCTCTTTGTTAGTGCACTTCTATGTAGCCTGATAATTTACTAGAAAAGCTCACCCAGACTCTGCCACAACGTGCTGTGAGGTAAAGGTTAGTTTGAGTTTGCTTTCTTAGATTTTGTGTTGCTTTACTGCCCTCTTCTATTTTATATATTGTGATTCATTTTCTTTATACTGTGTTTTACTTGTATTCTGCTTTTAATTGCATATTTAAACCATGAAAGAAACCACAGCTGTGTCTCTTGTGAGTCGCCCTGGTGTTGTTATGTTTTTAAACTCTACTTGTTTTTCTATTTACCTGCCCCTTGTGTTAATTTGACCACATATCTCCTTCCCGCTCCTCTTTCATTGGCTATTGAGAGTAAGCACAACATTATTTTGTGAAAATCCCTCCCCTTCAGCTATTTTAATTTATTGGCCATCCCACTGTATTCCATAGAACCAGAATACCAAGCACCCACCACCTTTCAATCTATCTTGCACTTTTAAAATTAGTGGTTCTCCTCTTTGATAGCTAAAGCTTAAGTTACCCACTCTTTCATATCTAACTGCTTATTGCACACCACAGCTCTTAGGGTATTAATGCATTTTTCCATCTAACCTTTAAAATCTGCATCATGTACTCCATGCCTACCAACTAATGGTGAACCCACATTCTGCTTCTCAGTGGTCATCTTGGGATTAGTGCTTCTGTTTTGCTCCTGGTGAGAGAAGCAGCATAGGAACATTATTTCCTGGGAGGGATGATCACCAGAAAGCATAATAACTGCTTCGGAGGTGCCAGTTTGGAAGCTGTGCTTATATTTTGCATCTGGTGAGAGAAGGAGCAGAGTGCATAGATTCTTAACTCTTTCTGGTTGGGAAATAAGTGTCTGTACATGACCTTCCTTATTAGTCTAATTGCTATTCAAGGCATCTACCTGGAAAAGGCTACAACAATCCTACAGACCCTTGCAACATCCGGTACAAGACTGTGGATCACCAGATAGGCTATGGTCAGCTTCTCATCTTGGAGTTGCTGCTACTGTTCTGCTTCTGGTGAGGGAAGAAGGAAAGGAGAATTGTATCCCACCAGAGTGAGATGTAGTCTGACCAGCACTAGATGTATTCAGGCAGTAACCATTCAGGTGACTCCCCTCATTCCATCATTCTTGTCAAGCTAATTTGCTTCTAACTTCAGAATCTCTGCCTAAATACTTTATCCATAAATCATCATGCTCTACTTAATAGTTTCTCCTCAAGTCTTTTGCAGTACCTTGTATACCCACAGACACCTTAATTTAACATTAATTCCCATAAAAGCACCATGGAAATTTCACTAGCGACTAGTTGCACACAGGACAACTAGTTTGCATTGACAAGCACTGCCCCCAGAGCTGCAAGCCGAACAATCCTGACATTACTTCATATTCTCACTATAACTGTCTAATCAATAAAAAAGGGTCTGTTGCCATGGATACGAACATTCCCACTATCTCCGTTACTATCTTGTTGGATACGGGCATCCTGAGGCAATGTAGAAATTGCCTCATGTTTACTGACAACCAGTTAATTCTCAAACAAACTGATATGGTATGTGAGAGATGCATTTACACAATGTCACTGGAGGCAAAGCTCACATAAAAGCACTCCTAATGTCAATAAGGTTGTCAGTAGTACACACGCTGCATCCATGACACACGATTCAGTGCAGACACATAGACTTACGTATGCTGAGGCACTTAAATGTAACATTCCTAAATCAGCCAAAGACCTCCTTGGTGAAGTACACATAACAAACACCCTCAGCAACCCTAAATGCACTCTTTCAAAACATCACATACATCACCACATACAGCTACATCTCATGGATCTTCTACTTCTAAGCCTATAAGGCAAGCCACCACAGAATGCAACATTCTAGTCATCGGAGACTCCATTGTGAGACACACTGAAGTCCCTCTTACCAGGCTGAGTAAGGACAAAGTCATTGTCCAATGCTTATCAGGGGCTAGGATCTGACACATTATGCATGCACTTAGGTCATTGGACCACAGTATGATGCACTCATAGTCCTTGTGGGTATAAATGACCTGAGATGTACCTCCCTTGACTAAATGAAGAGAGTCATCATGGAGCTCTCAGAGTATGTGTGCCAGGCTGGTATGCCTAGCACTGAGCAGCATTTTACCTTGTCCAAGGATGATGCTGCAATATGAACAAAAGATGACTGACTTGTCTTAGTTTCTGGTGTCATTCTAAGGGATTGCAATATTTGTCAGCATGGAAGGAGATGGTCAATAGACCACACTGCTTTGTCAGGGATAGTCTGCACCTCTCCCCTCTAGGCTTTCAAATATTAGCTAAAATATTGTCCTCCTCCATAGTGCCATTTTAGGCAATTCCAAACTGAAAGTATTTCTAACATAACAAATCAAAACCAAGAAAACCTAAAGGTGTTACTGCTCACAGCTAAGAGTCTAACAAAAAAACTCCACTGCCTAGAAGCTCTATTCACCCTAGAGAATGCTGCTATCTGTGCTTTCACTGAGACATGGTATAAAACCACAGAGAGCACACACTGACAGTGCAAGGTTATAATACCTTCCGTACATTTAGACCAGCTAATAAACAGACAGCAACTAAAGGTGGAGGTGCTTTGATTTACATCAGACATAAATATACCTCAACGTATTCTAGCTTCTCCACTTTGAAATCACCATAGGAAAAATCCAATACCACTTCCTTGCAAGCTGTAGGCCCCCCTTGAACCAGGTAACACATACCATGTATTTAAACATATTGAAATCACTCAACATTCAACCCAATACCAAAATCATGGCTGACTTTAATCACCATACTTTGAATTGGGAATCATAGACAACACCAAATGTACAGGCACAGAGATTCCAAGATTTTGTAAACACTAACCCTTGGACCAGATTGTCAATACACCAACCATGGGTGCAACCATACTGGATCTGGTCCTCACTAATGTAGCAGACTGCTGTGCAACCCTAGTGCAATGTCTTCTATGGTAAGGTCAGAACACAAAATGGTCTCCTTTGAAGTAACAATAAAATCTGGACCCCTAGCTGACCCTGGCATATTCAGGAACTACTCTAAGGCTAACTTCCTACTATTAAGTAATAACCTGACAACATTTCAAGCCTCCATAACCACCCACTGAGAACACACTGCCTATGCATAACTGTTCACAGAGCTCCTATACAAGCATGTTAATAACTGCATAGAGGCAGCTGTACCCACCAGGAAAAAGTACAGAACTAACTCAAAAACAAACCACCCTGGTAGAATCACAACATCAATAGGCTGTATAACAGAAGGGAGAAAATCATGGCAAAAGTTAGGTGCAGCAGCCAGCAGGAAAAAAGCACTCTCATCAAACTAAACAAACAACTCAGAGGACAAATAAAGTCTACCAAAGCCAAATTTGAGAAAAAATTGGCCACCCAGGCCAAAGGCAACCACAAGGCATTCTTTAGCTATGTCCACATCCTCAAAGGCTATGCACAATTGTATGCAGAGCTCATTGTAAATGGAACCACCTATACTAAGCCAGAAAATATAGAAAACCTACTGGCCAACAAATGTAGCTCCAATTTTACCTCTCTCTCCCCATCATCTGTCCCTCAGGAAATACAGTGAAATATAACTCCCTCTGCTATCACTAAGGAACAGGTCCTTAATGCTCTCTCTAAGGCCAGGAACACTGCATCAATAGGCCCAGACAATATCCCAGCTGCCTTCTTTATAGCATGAAACATGATCTGTCGGACCCTCTGGAATTGTTATTTAACTATAGCCTCCAAACAGGCTTCATGCCTCACAAACGCAGAACAGCAACAGTCATCCATCTGCCCAAAGGGGGGCCATCTACAAACCCTGGAAACTACCAATCAATATGTTGCACTAGTGTCATATTCAAAGCCATGGAAAGAATTATCACAGAAATGATCAGTAATGCCATAGGAATCCTCCATGTGCTGGACCCTACCCAATTTAGTTTAATCAAGGGAAGGTCATGCCTACTCACACTGGTTGACTTCTTTGAGAAGGTCATCAAAACAATGGATGGGGGCAAAATGGTTCACACTGCCTACCTTGACCTGGCCAAGGCATTTGACACAATCCCCCACTCGAGCATTGTGGACAAATTAAGAGGTAAGAGGTTAAGTACAAACCCGTATGTAATTCGGTGGACAGCCATCTGGCTCACTGACAGGACCCAAGAAGTTAGAACTGGGGACTCCACCTCTACAAAGTGGCCAGTCCAAAACAGTGTCCGTCAGAGATCGGTCCTGGGACCACTCCTTGTTGGAATTTACTTTTCTGAAGTCAAGACCAACATCAGTGGGGTATGGCTGACTAAATTTACTGATGATTTCAAATTAGGAGCTGTCATTGAATCACCCACTGATATAAATATTCTTCAGGAAGGGCTGATACAGACAAACAAATGGTGCCAGAGCCATGGACTTAAACCAAATGCCAAGAAATTTATAATAGTATCCTTCTGGAAGTCATCCATCCCTGGTAACTATCATATTGAAAACACACCCCTAAGAAATGACCCAGTAGTCAGAGACTTGGGGGCACACATAGACAGTAATTTAGTCTTTGACCATCATTGTCTCTATGGTAGTGAGGAAATCATTCTATGCTGTGCGAGTTATAAACAAAGGTGTGGCATTTAGGTACAAGGAAGTCATTGTCCCACTGTGTTCAGCTTTATCAGACCTATCATTAAGTACAATGACCCCTTTGGTATGTACCTAACCAGGCATATCCAACAACTGTAATGTCCACAGAGGTTCCTCACAAAAAGAATATATGGTGTAAGTAACATGTCGTATGCAGACCATCTCAAGGCCTGTATTCCGTCTCCTACAGGCTGTTGAGGAGAGATGTATGCCTAGCATACATGGCATTGTCAAACCTCACTCTCATGGAGCTTCTGCATATCAGCCAGACAAATAGCTCTAGAATTACCCATTCTAAAGACATAAACCTTGCCTGTGATATACAACCTGCTGGAAAGACAGGTATGTATCAAATAGACTACTCCTTCTATGGAACAGGTGCCACATCCATGTGAAGCAGAGTTACTCCTCAACTCAATTCAAGTGTAACTTGGACACTTGAATGGGGAACAAGAAATTCATCCCTTTGTCTCTAATGGACACAGTCAGCCTGTAAATTGTTCATCTCCCAGGCTGCTGCTTACATTTATTAGCCCTCAATAAAATCAATAATAGTAGGCACCACTCTTGACTGGGTCCTAACAACTGATTCTAACCTGTATCAAAACCATACTACACTACCAGACTCCCTTAGAGACCACCTTCCTATCCGAGTTCTTAGGCATGCTGTTCAGATACCTAAATACCATCTCTATAAAGATTGTCTCAATCTCGCCACTTTTAACAGTGAAACCTTTAATCACATGCTGAACTCTATAGACTGATCAGTTCTGAAACACATCCTTCTAAATGATACTATCCTTCATTTCAATTGCACTTTTCTGTCCATCCTTGACTCTCTGGCACCTCTCAGAAAAAGTAAGAATCAAAACAGCCCACACCCCGTGGCTCTCAAAAGATACACTCTCTCTTATGAAAAAAAGATACAGCACCTGGAAACAATGGAATAAAGCTAAATCACCTTCTCTTCTCCAAACCTATAAACAACTACTTAATCTAGCTAAAAACACATCAATACAAATAAGAAAAAAATTCTACTCCAATGCCCAATTCACCCATTAGTTTAACCCAGAAATGTTCTGGCACTCTATTAATAAGACCCTGCACCCAGACAGTCCTTCTACCCCTAACCCCTACCCTGACAAACCCCCCTTGAAACTGCCACTCTTCTAAATTCATATCTCATTGAATCTATTCACAAACTCACCCACAATGGTCAAAACAATAAAACACACCCCCACTCCATATTTCACCAATAGTCCCTCTTTCACACTCAACCCCATCCTGTCATCTTTCATCAAATCTCTCCTGCTTAAGCTGAAGCCATTCTCCCCCTCTTCTGACAACCTTTCCTCCTGTTTCTTAAACTAGCTTATCACTCAATACCCTACCCCATCTCTATCCTCATCAATAGGTCTATTCAAGAGTCCACCATTCTAGATATCATTCTTTATCACTTCTTTACAGAAGGGAGGCAGCAGCAATGAACCATCCAACTGCAGACCTTTTTCTATCCTCTCTCCACTATCTAAACTCCTTGAAAAATCCATTCACAGACAGCTTATTAAGTACCTTCTAGATAATAACCTCCTAACCCCTACACAGCATAGCTTCAGATCCAATCATATTATATCTAGTGCTCTGCTATCTTCAAACTGTTGCTGAAGCCACGGACACAATTTTACTAGTTTCTTGCCTCTTTCTTGACCTTTCTAAAGCATTTGATACTGTATCACACTCCAAACTTCTTGATAAGTTGAGTTGTGATAATTTATCTCCCTCTACTAATAAATGGTTCACTAGCTATCTCACTAATAGAGAAAATCAGTAAGATGGCAGGCTACCTGCTCCCCTTACTTACCAGTCCAAACTGGGGTATCTCAAGGCTAAATTCTAGGCCCTCTACTCTTTAATATTTTCAAAAACCTAACTGCATACTTCCTGTATAGAATCCTGTCTGACACAATATGCAGATGACTCTACCTTTATTATCTGTTCTGACAGTTTCTCTAACCTCCTGTCTTCTACTCAACATAGCTTCCTATCTGTAGAAAAATGGCTAACGGACAACCAACTAATTCTAAATCTCAAAATACAAAGCTACTACTCCTTTTTCCAAAATCCCTCTCTAACCTTAAAACAACCTTCACCATTTATTCTCTCTAGAAACCATCATGCAACCTGACCCACATACTAAACTTCTTGGTCTTATTATCGATGATGAATTAAAATTTGATAACCATATTCAGCACTGTATCAAAAAGACCAATCAAAAACTCGGCCTGCTATAGAGACATAAAAAATACCTAGCCCCTGACTATAGGCAGAAACTAGCTCAGGTCTTCCTCCTTCTATGTCTGCTTTTGCCTCCCCCATCTTTTCACATATACAATCTACCCCTTTTGGCTAAACTCTGTCAATCATACTATAGTGTTGCAATATTTGTGAGTAACCAACACTACAGATCTCATCACTGTCATGCACTAAAACAACTCCAGTGGCTTGACTTCCCCCAGCACCTGCTTCACTTCCAGTTGCAAATGACTCATACTCTACTCTTAAAACTCTTTCCTGTCCTGCTCTATGCTCACTAATATAACATTATACCCCTCCCAGAACTCTCCGCAGCTCTGACCAGCTCCTTCTGGACACCTATAAACCAAATAAAAACTTTGGTAAACGTTTTTGCAAATATAGTATTTCCCATGCATGGAACAAAATCCCCCATAACATCTGAGTCATTTCTAACATAAATCTCTTTAAATCCAAACCTAAAACTTTTCTCCTAAATGCCAACACCTGTCACTGCAATGATCCCACTTAAATCCCACCTTACCCCCTTATTACCTCTCACAGTTTTAAAACCCACTTATTGCAAGTGTCCTATCTCATTTGCATCTCTTTCGATTTTTGTTGATTTAAAAAAAATCTAACTTTTGTACTGTGTGTTATGCACATTATTGTAATGTTTATGTAAACTTCAGTCTCAGGCTTTTGTAAATTTCTAATGTTCTCATGTAAAGCACATTATTGTAATGTTTGCATAAAACTTCATTGTCAGATGTTTTTCTTTTTTATAACTATGTAATAACTGTCTGGAGCTTTTCTTCTCGGGTCTCCACTGAAAACAGGCCACTGGCACAGTTGGACTAACCTAGTTAACAAATGACAAATAAATAAAGTAAAATAAAATAAAATCAAGGGTACCAGAACTTGTCAGAAATTTGGGATGCATGGCTAGGCTTAAAAAGTCTCTTGTGGTTGTTAGCCTAGAAAATACCTATGAACCTGGATGCATATTAAATAGTGTCAAACAAGCCATTGTGGAAGCCCTCCTTAAACTGGTTAATCTGAGTTTAGCTACAATATGTGCCATCGAAGTATAACAAACTTCTACGGTGTTGAAGAGCAGCTAACTTTCTTTTCTGTAAGTACTGCTTGATTATCTGCCATCTAGTCTAACTTCAGAATATTGCCCTAAATACTTCATCCATAAATCATCAGGGTCTACTTCAGTGCTTTCCCCTTAAGTGTTTGGCAGTGCTCTGCATAGGCACAGACACAATACGGTGGCATTTTTCTTGTAAAAGCACCCTTGACATTTCACCAATACCTCATTTTATTCAGGGCAACTAGTTTGCAGTGACAAGCACTGCCTCCAGAGTTGCAACCAGATACTTTATACTCTCACTGCAACTGACTAATCAATAATAAAGAGCCTGTTGCCATGGATATGAACTTTCCCACCATCTACATTATTTGCTTGATGGATATGTGCATTCTTAGGCAATGTAGAAATTTACCTCATGTTTACTAACAACCAGCTAATTCTCAAAAAAACTGATAAGTTTTGTGAGAGATGTGTTTACACAATGTCACTGAAGGCAAAGCTCTCACATAAAAACATTCAATGTCAATCAGGTTATCAGTAGTACACATGCTGCACCCATCATACACAATTCAAAGCAGACATATAGACCCACATATGCTGAGGCACTTAAATGTAACCTTCCAAAATCCTAAAGACCTCCTAGATGAAGTACACATGGAAAGTACCCTCAGCAGCACTGAATGCACTCTCAAAACAACACCCACATTAACACATGCAGCCATATCTCATGGAGCCTCTACTACTAAGCCCATAAGGCAAATCACCACACAATCCAACATTCTAGTCATGAGGACTCCATTGTGAGACACACTGATGTCCCTTTCACCAGGCTGAGTAAGGTGAAAGTCATGGTCTGTTGTTTAACAGGGGCCAGGATCTGCCACATTACTCAAGCACTCAGGTCATTGGACCACAACTACCAGTGTGACTCAGCCATGGTTCATATTGGTGTAAAATTACCTGAGACATACCTTCCTATACTATAAAGAGAGAAATCATGGAGCTCTCAGAATATGTGTCCCAGGCTGGTATGAACTTAGCACTGAGTATCATTTTACCTTCTCCAAGGATGATGCCACAATACAAACAGAAGATGATTGACTAATAATTGGCTTAGTTTCTGGTGTCATTCCAAGAGGATGCAATATTTGTCAACATGGAATGACATGTTTAACAGACCACACTGCTTTGCCAGGGATGGTCTGCACATCTCCCATCTAAGCTTTTTAAAATACTAGCTGAAACATTGTCCTTTACCATAATAGTGCCTTGTTTAGGTAATGCCAGACAGAAAGTACTTCCAACATGGTAAATCAAAACCAAGAAAATCAAAAGGTGTTGCTGCTCAGTGCTAGAAGTCTAAACAAGAAACTCCACTTCCAACAAATTCTTGTCACCCTAGAGAATGCCGACAAGAGTGCAGTCACTGAGACATGGTATAAACCCACAAGGAGCACACTGCCAGTGCAAGGCTATAATGCCTACCACACATTTAGACCAACTACTACACAGACAGGGACTAAAGGTAGAAGTGTCTCGATTTACGTCAAAAATAAATATTCCATGTGGCTGGTCAAACAAGACAATGCACTTGAGCTTTTTCATATTGAAATCACTATAGGCAAAATCTCATTCCACTTCCTTGCAAGCTATTAGTCCCCCTCTATGACCCAAGAAATCTATAACACATATTTAAGCTTAGTGGAAACACTTACCAGCCAATCCAATACCATATTTATGGGCGACTTTAGTAACCCCAGTATTAAATTGGAATAATATACAACACCAATCATGCAGGCATAAATATTCCTGGATTTTGTAAATGGCAACTCCCTAGTCCAGATTGCTAGTATGCTGACCAGAGCTGCGAACATACTGCATCTGTTCCTCACTAATTTGGGAGGGTGCTGTACAACCCCCTGTATAATTTCCTCTTTGGTAAGGACAGGTCACAAAATGGTCTCCTCTGAAGTAAAAAAAAAAAAAAAAAAAAAAAAAAAAACAGAAGATCAGATGGCACTTGAACGTTCAGGAAATACTCTAAGGCTAACCTCCTACTATTAAGTGATAATCTGACAAAATTTCAAGCTCCCATGAAAACCCTGAGAACAGGGCTGCATATGCAAAACTGTTCACAGAAACCCTAAACAACCATGTTAATAGCTGCATAGAGGCAGCTGTACCTACCAGGACAAAGTACAAAATTGACTCAAAAAACAAGTCACCCTAATGAAATCACATCAGTAGGTGTTACAACAGAAGGAAGAAAATCATGACAAAAATTAGAAGGTGTAGTACCCCATAGGATAAAAGCACTCTCATCAAACTAAACATACAACTTGAGGACAAATAAAGTCTACCAAAGACAAATTTGAGATAAATTTGGCCTCCAAAGCTAAGGACAACCACAAGGCATTCTTTAGCTATGTCAGCAAGCTCAAAGGCAATGGAGCTACCTATACTGCCCATAACTATAGGACTCCCACAGGGTTCTATCTCAGGACCACTTCTATTCACAATCTTCACAAATGACCTCCATACCTCCACACAGCATGCATCTATCATTCAGTATGCAGATGACACTACCTTAATCTGTGCTGCACAAAACATTCCCACTCTCCTGCAAACAACTCAACTAGAATTCTCTGACGTTGAAAACTACCTTATCAAAGCCCAACTTATCCTCAATCCAAAGAAAACTCAGCTTATGATTATAACCAGTTCTAACAAAAACAGTGATAACAGTCAATTCACCATCTACTCCACAAATGCTACTCCAATCGCTCCGGTGGCACAGGCTAAACTATTGGGAATAACCATAGACTCCCACCTAAAATTTGATAGGCATCTCAACTTAACTATTAAAAAAGTACATGACAAACTAGGATCACTCTACCGTATCAAACCATTTCTTACCAACAACACAAGATGAGCCATTGCTAGATCCCAGCTTCCATCTACCCTACTATATGCATCTCCCATTCTGACTAATCTCAACAAAACTGAACTAAGCAAAATGGAAGCCTACTATAACAGAATTGCCCACTTTGCTGCAAATTGCTCTTTGAGACAGCTTCACTGGCTTGAACTGCCTAACCTCCTAACCTACAATCAGCTCTGCCTCTGTCATACGATCTATTACCTCCCCAATAAGTGTCCTGCCCTCAAAAACCTAGTACAACATCACTCAGCCAAAAGGCCTCTTAGATCATCAAGCAAACTACTACTAGAAGTCACCAACAGCTACATTAACTTTGGAGATGCTCTATATAGTAGTTCAGTGGCTAAAAAATGGAACTCTGTCCTCACTAGCATTCAAAACACATCATCCAAAGTCTCCTTTAAATACGTCATCAGGCAACATCAGCAAAGATGGCAGTGCCATGATTGCTCCCCAGGCTAGTGAAAACAGATAAGGTACACATACTAAACCTAGAGTACTTGATAATGGTTTTCAATCTTACTCACAAACACTGGCTAATCTACAATGTATGTACTGTACCTGTGTACTATGTATGTATTCTACCTATGTTCCAAATTTCAGCTGTACACCACAAATCTATTAATTACCTTTATTTTTAAATTAATATTTTTTTGTTTGTTCTCTCCACTGTAACTGTTGATGTGCTGCATACCACTGTAAAAACATGTATTTTGTAACTTTGTGTGTCTACTGATCATGTCTAAATATCTAAATGTATCTGTAATTTTTCTATGTGGAGCTTTTTCCCCCGAGCCTCTGCTGAAAAAGAGCCTTTTCGTCTCAGTCAGACACCCCTGGTTAACAAATGTAAAATAAAATAAATAAAATAAAAATAAATACTGAGACAGAAGATATAGTAAACCTACTGGCAGACAGATTCAGCACAAATATGGTATCATCAAGGGCAGGTCATGCCTACTCATCCTGATGGACTTCTTTGAGAAGGTCAGCAAAGCAATGGATGAGGGCAACATGTTTCACCCTGCCTGCATTGACCTGGTCAAGGCATTGGACACAATACCCCATTCAGGCATTGTTAATAAACTCAGGAGTTTAGGTATAAACCCTTATGCAACCCAGTGGATAGCCAGCTGGCTGACAGATAAGCCCCAGGATGTTAGAGTTGTGAAGTCCACCTCTATAAAGAGGACAGTCATAAACAGAGTCCTTCAGGGATCGGTCCTGTGACTGCTCCTTTTTGGTATTTATTTCTCTAAAATCAAGGCTAATGATAACTTTATAAGCACTTACACGAGTATATGGATCATGCTATCCCTAACAGAACCAAGATGCTATCCTCCAAAAAAAAAGGAAGCCAATCTGGTGGTCCCCTGCCATAAACAATCTCTACAACAGAAGAAAGAAACTGTTGCAAAAAAGAGTAAAATCCCATGATTGGAGGAACTCCCTGGTCAGCATCAGTAAGAAGCTGAGATCCCTCATAAAATCCTCCAAAGCTAGTTATGAAAACAAAATCACCACTGATTCTAAAGACAACCACAAAGCATTCTATAGCTATGTCAAGAATCTTAATGGCAACACTCAGATCTGCTCTGAGTTACAGCACAATGGCATGAAATATAGAGAACTAACTGATATTGAAAACATCCTAGTAGATAGGTTTAGTGCTAACTTTACCCCCCTCTCACCCCTAAAGGGCCCATCTCTATACTGGAAGAATGCAAAGTTCCTGTAATCACAGCTGCACAGGTAAAAAACACACTCTCCAAAGCGAAGAACACAGCATCCACGGGACCTGACAACATCACAGGCTGCGTTCTACATGAACTACAGAATGAACTGGCACACCACCTAAGCACCATGTTCAATAATAGCCTCACCTCAGGCTTTGTGCCCACTGAATGGTGCCCAGCGATGGTTATCCCACTCCACAAAATGGGAGCCACCACGGACCCTGGGAACTACTGCCCCATAAGCCTAATGAGCCTGGTCTGCAAGGCCATGGAACGTATCATCATGGAACTTATAAACAAAGACATTGGTAATCTCTAAACTCTGGACCCCACCCAGTTTGGGTTTGTAAAAGGCAGGTCATGTCTCCTAAACCTGATAGACTTCTTTGAAGCAGTCACCAAAGCCATAGATGAGGGTAAGGTGGTTCACACAGCCTATCTAGATCTTGCCAAGGCTTCTGACACCATCCCTCACTCTGGAATAAACTCACTAAACTCAATAAACTAGGTATAAATCCATATGTCACAAGATGGGTTGCCAACTGGCTCACTGACTGAGCCTACACTGTGAAAGTAGCAGACTCCAAATCCGACTTCAGACCAGTGACAAGTGGAGTACACAGGGTTCAATCCAGGGTCCTCTCCTGTTTGGTATCTACTTTTCTGAAGTACAGGCTAACACAGAAGGTCATTGGCTAACAAAGTTCACAGATGACTGCAAACTAGGAGCTATAATTGAAACTCCTAATGATGTGGACATCCTGTAAAAGGGCCTCACTGACACAGATGTCTGGTGTCAAAGCCATGGCCTCAAGCTCAATGCCAAAAAGTGCATCGTCGTCCCCTTTGGTAAAAACTCTGTACCCATGAGGTACCACATAGGTGGTAGTCTACTTAACACCGAAAGTGTGATAAGAGACCTTGGGACACAGATGGACAATAGTCTCTCCTTTGATAATCACATCGCCACAGTAGTCAGGAAATCCTTCTACGTGGCACACATCATCACAAAAGGTATCTCATCCAGGCAAAAAGAGGTCATTGTTCCCCTCTACTTGTCACGCATTACACACATTGTAGAGTACGGCACCCCTTTTGGTATGTACTTTACAAAACATCTACAACAACTGGAAAGGCCACAGAAATATCTCACAAAGAGGATTACCGGCTTCAAACAGTTGCCCTATACAGACAGTCTCAAAAAACTCCAGCTTTACTCCATTGCATATCACCTACTCTGAGGCGATCTCTGCCTAGCATGCAAAGCTATGTCAAACCCAGAGCTGTGGACATCCTCCACTTAAAGAAATCCCAATTCCTCTGAGCTACATGTTCTATGGACCTAAGCCTTGCCACCACATAAACAGAACATGCTGGAGGGATAGTTTCCTGTCCCAGAGACTTCCCATACTCTGGAACAAACTACCTAGCTATATCAAACAAAACTCCTCATTAGCACTCTTAAAGAAAAATCTTGATGATTGAATGGGAAATAGGAAATTCACCCCGGGGATCACCTCTGTGGCTCTGCTTGACAGGGCACATGAAAATAATTTTCTTGGGTGGCGAAAGCCAGGGTACCTTTTTGGCTAGGCTTTTATAGGCCCCAGGGCTTATAGCCTAGTACCTACCTATGAACCTATGAACCTATGTCAAGGGCCTCTCAGCTGACCAAATCAGAGAATCTCCAACTGACACTAATGCTCTCCAGGAAGGGCTGACACAGACATACAACTGGTTAAGAGTCATGGACCAAAACTAAATGCAGCTATCATATTAACAACATACCTCTAAGAGTAGACCCTGTAGTCAGGTGCTTAGGAACACACATAGATAGTAACATAACCTTTGAACATCATGCGTCACAGTAGTGAGGATATCATTCTATGTTGTTCAACTTATAAACAAAGGTATCACTTCCAGATCCAAGGAGGTTATTGTTCCACTATATTCAGGATTTATCAGGCCTGTCATTGAGTACAATGCCCCCTTTGGTGTGTACATAACCAGGCAAATCCAACAAATGTAACATCCATAGAAATTTCTCACTTTCACTAAAAGAATAAGGGTGTAAGTAACATGTCTTATGCAAGCCACCTCAAAGCACTATCCCTTTAATCTGTCTCCTACTGGCTATTGAGGGGAAGTCTCTGCCTGGAATACAAAACATTACCAGACTCAACCCTGATTGACCTCTTGCATATCTGCAAACAAACAGCAACAGATTTTTCCATTCTAAAGAATTAAACCTTGCCTGTGATATAAATAGGACCTGCTAGAGTCACAGGTGTATATCTCAAAGACTTTGCTTTCTCTGGAACAGGCTCCCCAACCATGTGAAGTAGAGTTCCTGCCTAACTTAATTCAAGTATAACTAGGACAATTGGGGGAGAAACAGAAAATTCATCCCTGGTTTGCTACCTGTGTCTCTAGTGGACCTGCAAATGATTCATCCTCCAGGAATCTACTTGTAAATGTTTCATTCCCAAGTCCCTGCTTGCACTTATCAATGGTACCAGAATTTATCAGAGATGTGGGGTGGATGGCTAGGCTACAAAATATCCAAGTGGCTAACAAGGGAAGTCAGGCTGGATTTATTCAATCTGACTTTGTCAAAGGAAAATTCTGCATCCTCTGTTTACTCAACTCGCACAGGCTATAGAAAAGTGATTATTCTGTTCTAACAGTTATTTTAGAACTGGCCAAAACATTCAGCACTAAAACCCATGCTGACATCATTAACAAGCTATATACCTAAAAGTAGATCCATACATGGTGAGGTGAAAATCCAAGAGGCTGAAGGATGGAACCCACATAGTTAAGGTGGTAGATGCCTCCTCAGAAAATATGAAGGTCATTAGTGAAGTGCCCCAGCACTCTGTATTGGAACCTATGCTTTTTGACATTTACTTCTCTTATCTCTGGACTGAGAATATGATCCTTTGGTTAGTTAAGATTGTAGATGGCTGCAGACTGGTCATTGCTGTCAAATCTTCTTATGATAAACATTCATTACAGCAGAAACTAACCCACATAAAAAATAGTGTACAGAAATGTGTCAAATTAAATGAAAATATGTCATTTTGTCATATCTGGTGAAAAAAACTGCCTCCTTCAATGTTCGTTATCACCACAGCAGTACTCCAAAATAATAATGTGGTGAGGGCTCCTGGTAACTGGGTCAGTAATTCCCTCAACTTTGACCACTATGTAGCAACAGCAGTCAGAACATTTTTTTCTGTTTAGTGCAACTATTATCTAAAAATTTATCATCCATGGCAAATTAAGTTATCTATCTGCATGCAGCTCTAATTAGACCAGTTACTAAGTGCAACGTCTCCTGAGGGATGTATCTCTCTAGCTGTATGAAGCAAAGTCATGACTGTGGAAAAAATCTTACATCATAACACTGCACAAAGGTGGAAGATCTACAGAGTTTAGTAACTACAGACCAATAGCAATTCCCCCCTCTCCAAAATATTAGAGAAATACATCCATATGCAACTGATGCTATACCTAATCTCAAATAACCTGCTCTCAGAAATACAAAATGGCTTTAGGCCCCAGCACAGCACCATTACTGCTCTACTACATTTTACCAATATAAGATAGAAATGATGGTCTGCTTGTGTCCACCATGTTCTTAGACTTGCCAAAGGCATTTAATACCAGCAGCTGCTTATTTGACCCTCCTCAATAGGACTTTGACAATATTCATTGTTGTGGTTTCTTAGTTACCTATTTGGAAGTCAATAAGCCATTAAATCGCAACAAACCTACTCATCCTTCCAACCAGTTAGTATAGGTGTCCCTCAGGGCTCTATCCTTAGTCCTCTCCTATTTAATATATTTATAAATGACCTCCACACCTCCACTCATCTTGCTAGATTAGTTCAATATGAAGATGACTCAACATTAATATGTGTGGTCTCAACAAGAAATAAGCTCTGAGGCATTACTCAAAAATCTTTCTCATCTGTAGAAACCTTATTCAAAGATTCAAACCTCCTACCCAACCCCAAGAAAACTAAAGTTAATTCTTTTTTCCTCAAAAAGTTGCCAAAATCAAAAGAAATCTTTTACCATAGTCAGCAAATAATACTGTTATTGAAAATGTAACTCACACTAAACTTCTAACATGTCCACAGAACAACAACAACCAGCAACAAAATGAAGAAAATCTTGTAGCTTCACACTTTTATTCAAAATCTTGAGCACTTTCATCCAGGTATCTCGGACTTCATCAGAATACTAAAACAATCTGCAAGCATGTTTAAATACTATAAAACTTTCAAAGTCCAACCCCACACAGTCAAACCAACTTATCATAAAATCACATTAATTAAAAGTTTCCCACCAAGGTAAATTTAACTCTTACAATACTTATGCACAGCCCTTTCTTTTTACATATAAGAAGTTAAAACATATAACAAGCTTTTAGTCTTAGAAAATTAATTAGAGAAACATGGTCATTGAGACCTGGATATGTTACAGCATTACTACATAAAATCCACTGTAATTCAAAATATTCTAAATAATCTAGGACCCAGATCACATTGTGCAGTAATGTTTGTTGTTTGTCTTTCAGCTTTTCCCAGTTAGAGGTTGCCACAGCGGAACTCCGGTCTGCTAATGATTGGCAGTTGTTTTTTATGGTGTCGAGTTGCCAGCCCGACACCCAACCTTCAACGAAGGCACGCCCGTTTAACGCATGTCTTTCAAATGCCCACTCGACCACAGTGAGGACATGCAGACTCCACACAGAAGGCACTCCCAACCCAATGCGAGAATTGAACGGGAGAACCTCTTGCTGTGAGGCAACAATGCTACCGCTGCACCACCCCGGAAGTTAGTAATACAGAATTTAAATACATGATCTTTATTATCAAGAATATGTCTTGGTGTCCATCTTTTTAATATCATACAAATGCTGATAAATTTGATCTTTCAGAGCCCTTACAGTTTTTCCTTTATAAAAACAATCACATGTCTGATATAAAGCAGCATAAACCACTCCCTTAGAAAAACAATAGAATCTTCCAGGGACATTTACCTCAAGATGTCCTCCAATATCCACTTTTTTACACTCCAAAATATTAATACATTGGGCACAAGCCCCACACTTAGACATTTTTCCACCTTTGTAGTTTTTCTTTTTTTCTACCCTTTTAAGCAGCTGTTTAAAGCTGCTTTCTTTTTTATATACAATATTTGCTTTTCTTCCAACAACTTTTACATAATCAGGGTCAACTCTAAAAAAATCCAGGTTTCTCGTTATAATACCGCTAACAGAATAAAAGTCTTGATTAAATGGTACAATACATGACATATTCCAACCATCAACTGGCTTTCTTCATAGGTATAATGCTTAACCCACTGCTAGCCACAGTGGTACAAATAATAGGTGCATAAATACCAACATTTCTTTTTCTTTTTACGTCACAAAAAAATCCTATCAACAAATACATCTGGGTAACCTCTTTTTCCTAACATTACTTTCAAAAGATCACATTGTTCTAGTAATAAATTATTGTCAGACACCATCCTAGCTAAGCGGACACATTGGCCTTTTACTAGAGCCTTCTTTTGATGTGGAGGGTGCTAAAGTGCAGCAAAGTGTTTGAGTATTTTGGTTTCCTATACAGTGTAGACACATATTTTTTGTTAGTCCTGTCCTTGTGAATAGTGAGATCAAGATAATTGACTTTCTCATAATCAATATTCATAGTAAACTTTAAGAAGTCTGTACAATTATTCAAATAAACAAAGAATTCCATTAATCTTGACTCACTCCCCTTCCAAAAAATTACTTTGTCATCTAAAAATCTCCCATACATACTCCACTCATCCTCAAAACCTGATGCAAAAATATAGGTTTTCTCCCATTGAGCTAAGACAATGTTTGCAAAAATGTGGGCACATCCTGCCCCCATTGCCTTCCCTTTTACTTGTTTATATATCTGTTTTTCAAAAATCAGGAAATTGTTTTCTAAGACCATTTCCATCAGAATCCTACACATGCTTGCTTTATTCCCAGAAAAACCTGGGTGTTGACACATAAATTCATAAAACGTATCCAAACCTGCCTCTTGTGAAATTACAGAAAACAAATCACATACATCATCTTTGACTAAAAGAAGTTCATCTGAATAAAACCCGTTCTTAACCTTCAATAGAAAGTCTCAGGAATCCCTGAAAATATATTCATAGCCAGTAAGAATGTTCTTAAGATGAAAACCAATATATTTAGCTATTGTAAAGGTGATGGAACCTGCTGCATCCACTATAGGGCGTAAGGGAGGATTTTTTTTGCTTTTATGTATTTTGGGGAATCCAAGTCAGAATCTTAGGGTGATCCATAGACAGATATCTGTGCTCATCATTGATAAGTTCTCCATTAAGAACCATCTGATCTAAGTTTAGTTTAACATTCCTGTAAGCAATGTTCATTGCTTGATGCTTCATCATAGGTATTAGTAAATAATATGCTGAACATCCTGTCAATATAGTCCACACCATCCATAACAACAAGTCCTCCACCCTTATCTTCATAATTCTTATAGTTTTATTAGATGTAATCTCATTTAACAAACTAACTTCACCCCTAGTTAGATTAGCTTGCAGCTGAACACAGAAGGCTGTAAACCGCAAATGCCACTCTCCAGAAAAGACGATATAGCTGTATCGTAAAAAAACACTTTAATTGAACAGTAAGAATGAAAGAAACAAATAAAGGTTAAGCGCTTTTCATCCAACCTAGTTGTGGGACTTTTTCAGACAAAAAAAACTTACAACAACTACAGTATATATCCTAGTGGGGTGGTGCCGCAATTACAAACACCCCAGCTGATACTGATACTAATTGAATGTTAACTAGTTTAACCTAACAGAAAAAACTATGTTTACCATAAAGGTAAAACCTAATGATTGTCTGGCATCAACAGTACAAGTCAGAACTATTTAAATAGTATAAATTTTAAAATGTTAAAACTTTTTTTTTTTAAACATATATATATACATGACAATGGTGGGTCTATAATAATAAAATGTGAATCCATTGAATACATATGAAATATAAAATGCAAATATTTACAATAAGCAAAATCCTGTTAAACAAATAACAGCTTACTATACCTAGTATAGAAAAACTCATAGGTTCATAGGTAGGTACTAGCCTATCGGCCCAAGGGCCTACGTAAGCCTAGCCAACAAGGTTCCCTGGCATATGCCACCCAAGAAAGTTATTTTCCTGTGCCACTGTCGAGCAGAGACACAGAAGTGATCCCCGGGGTGTATTTCCCATCCAGTCATCAAGATTTTTCTTGAAGAGTGCTAATGAAGAACTTTGCTTGACATAGATGGGTAGCCTGTTCCAGAGTATGGGAAGTCTCTGGGATAGGAATCTATCCCTCCAGCATGTCCTGTTTATTGTGGTGACAAGGTTTAGGTCCCTATAGTGTGTAGCTCGGAGGAATTGGGATTTCTTTAGGTGTAGCATGTCCAACAGCTCTGGGTTTGACACAGCTTTATATGTTAGGCAGAGATCACCTCGGAGTAGGCGATATGCTATGGAGTAAAGCTGTAGTTTTTTGAGATGGTCAGTGTAGGGCATTTGTTTGAGTCCAGTAATCCTCTTTGTGAGGTACTTCTGTGGCCTTTCCAGCTGCTGCAGATGTCTTGTGAGGTACATTCCAAAAGGGGCGTTGTACTCTATAATGGGTCTAATGAGTGTCGAGTAGCGGGGAACAATGACCTTTTTTTTCCTGGATGAGAACCCTTTTATGATGAGGTGTGCCATGTAGAAGGACTTCCTGACTACTGTGGTGATGTGACTATCAAAGGACAGACTACTGTCCACCTGGGTCCCAAGGTCTCTTATCACGCATTCGGTGTTAAGTAGATTGCTGCCTATGTGGTAGTTCATGGGTACAGAGTTTTTACCAAAGGTGATGACACTGCACTTTTTGGCATTGAGCTTGAGGCCATGGCTCTGACACCAGGCATCTGTCTCAGAGAGGCCCTTCTGTAGGATGTTCAAATCATTTGGGGACTTGACTATGGCTCCTAGTTTGCAGTCATCTGTGAATTTCATTAGCCAGAGGCCTTCTGAGTTAGCCTGTACTTCAGAGAAGTAGATACCAAACAGGAGCGGTCACAGGATGGAACCCTGTGGTACTTCACTTGTCACTGGTTTGAGGTCAGATTTGGAGTCTGCAACTTTTACAGTGTGGGTTCTATCAGTGAGCTATTTGGCAACCCATCTTGTGATGTAGGGATTTATGCCTAGTTTATTGAGTTTAGCTATAATTCCAGAATGGGGGATGGTGTTGAAAGCCTTGGCAAGTTCAAGATAGGCTGTGTGAACCACCTTACCCTCTTCTACGGCTTTGGTGATTGCCTCAAAGAAGTCGATCAGGTTCAGGAGGCATGATCTGCCTTTCACAAACCCGAACTGGGTGGGATCCAGAGTTTGGAGGTTACCAATGTCTTTGTTTATGAGTTCCATGATGATACGTTCCATGGCCTTGCAGACCAGGCTCGTCAGGCTAATAGGTCTATAGTTCCTGGGATCAGTGGTGGCTCCCCCTTTGTGGAGTGGGATAACTGTTGCTGTGTGCCATTCAGTGGGCACAAAGCCTGATGCGAGGCTATTATTGAACATGGTGCTTAAGTGAGGAGCCAGTTCATTCTGAGGTTCATGTAAAACGCAGCCTGGGATGTTGTCCGGTCCCATGGATGCTGTATTTTGACTTTAGAGAGTGCAGCTTTCACCTGCGTAGTTGTGATTACAGGGATTCTGCATTCTTCCTGTATAGATATGGGCCCTTTAGGGGGTGAGGGGGTGAGGGGGTGGGGTAAAGTTAGCACTGAACCTATCTGCCAGGATGTTGGCAATATCAGTTGGTTCTGTAATTTTCATGCCTTTGTGTTGTAACTCAGAGCAGATCTGGGTGTTGCCATTAAGATTCTTGACATAGCTATAGAATGCTTTGTGGTTGTCTTTGGAATTAGTGGCAATTTTATTTTCGCAGCTAGCTTTGGAGGATCTTTTAAGGGATCTCAGCTTCTTACTGAGGCTGACCAGGGAGCTCCTCCACTCATGGGATTTTACTCTCTTTTGCAACAGTTTCTTTCTTCTGTTGTACAGTTTGTTTATGGCAGGGAACCACCAGATTGGCTTCCTTTTTTTGGAGGATAGCATCTTGGTTATGCATGGGATAGCATGATCCATGCACTCATGTAAGTGCTTATAGAGTGCATTTGTGTAGGATTCAGCAGTTGTAACTGTATTGGCATCTGCATGGGTGTCATGAAGTTCACTACTTCTGTCTTAAGAAGCATGAAGTTAGCTTTGGAGAAATTTTTTACTGTGGTTTCCTTAATGGATCTAGCATGCATGATATGTGTAAAAGGGAAGGAAAAAGGCAAAAAAAACACAATTTGAACACCACGGCTAATTATAACACTGGTTAACATCGAATAGCTTGACCCAATAGAATACCTGTTAACATTAAGATAGTCAAACCTAGTACATGTCTAACGTGAACTAACGCCATCACAATAGAGTAAATATTTAAACAAGTATTAAGAAGATTAAAAACTATGGCGTGTACCTTGTATATGTTGACGGCAGTGGATCTATAGTAATGGAAATAGCTAATCCAATAAGTACATCTAAACCATTTACATTTACAATGGATAAAGACCATAACAAGCAACCAAGAACTTAGTATATCTAAATACATATAAATCCCGTGAATCTGATATTCATCATATGTGTAGAAAAAGGGGAGGGGGATGAAAATGTCCCAAATGGCAACATAGAAAACCAGATTAATGCAGAACATATCTGTATATAGAACAGGTCGATGTTATCATTTTGAAACAGTGACTAATACCTGAATCACAAGTATAATAAATATAGAGATATTTCTGTTCTGTACATACAAAAAATATGTATATATGGATATAATATGAAAAAGTGTAAAATGTCAATACAGGAATATAATTACATTGAATTAATCCAGATGAAGTATATGTATAATTATATCCTCATCTGCGCAAACTTCTTGGCTTCAATATTGGATAGAGGGAACGTATTTCATTGAGTCCAGGAATAACACTAGCATTACAACGGATCTGCCAGTATAATTCCAGTACCTCTAATTGTACATGGTATGGTCCACCCCTACCATCTGCGAGAACACAATCAACTGCTCTAAACAGAAATTTGTGATTCGGATTTTCCATTGTATGTTTTGCTAATGCATTTTCAGGTTTGTTTTTCCTAATAGCATATTAAGTGTTCATAGACACGTTCACAAAGTTTTCTGTCAGTTTTCCCAAAATAAAATGCTGGGCATTGTTGACACTGGGCTAAATACACTACACCTTTAGACTGACAGGTAAATTTGTGTCTCACCTCATATGTAACATTCCTTATGCAAAAAGCTTCCCCAGTGTTCATGTACGAACAATAATTACACATATTGCATTGAAACATACCCTTTCTCCATGGCAGTCCCTGTATGTTACTCTCCATGATTTGTTTGATGTTTTTACCTCTTCTCCAAACTATTTTTGGTTTATCTGGTAGTTTATTTACTAATTCTTTATCATTGTTGATTATTGGCCAATTTTTATTGATTATCAATGTGATGACCTCACTGTCAATACTGAAAGGAGTTATGATGCCAATCTTACTAATGATGTGTCTGGTTTTTGAACCTGTACTACCAACAGTTTTGTGCCACCAAGAATAGCTTGGTAAATACCTGAGTCCCTTTTTGTTCTCACTTCATTAATCAGACTGTCTATAAGTTGTTTTGGATAACTCCGTCTCAAAAACATTGCTTTGAGTAATTGGCACTCATCAAACACATCCACATCTCTGGAAACCATACGGGCTGCTCTGACCAATTGGCCTTTTACTACTGATTTTTTCTGATACCAAGGATGGTTGCTGCTATAATGGAGCAAGGTGTTAGAATATGTTTCTTTCCTATATATTTTGGCACAGAATGATCCATTTTTATGGTCCTTCCATAAGTATACGTCTAAATAAGCAATCCTTTCACTACTGTACGTATACGTGAAAGACAGGAAACCAGAACTGCTATTAAAAGATGAAACCAAATCAAGTGCTGTTTTTTCATCTCCTTCCATTAAAATAAAAATGTCATCTAGGAAACGTGTATAAAATTTGATTTTATTCATCATTTGGTCATCCTTCCCTATCACTTCTTGTTCCCAGTAGGCCATGACTAGATTAGCAAAGCTCCCCCCGCATGGGAAGCCCATGGCTACACCTATTTTCTGTAGATAGGTTTTGTTGTTAAAAATCAAAAAGTTATATGATAGAACTATGTCTAGCATTTCTTCTATCAAGGTGATTTCTGACTGTTTAGCCCCTCTTTTCCTTAACATGAAGCTCACCCATTCTATACCGTCTTGGTGAGGGATGCATGTATACAAATCTCTCACATCGATGGTTAAGAAGTTTAGACTGCCATTATACTCAAGGTTGTTAATATTTCGAAGGAAAGACCAGGATTCTTTACATATCGCTTTCTCTTGTTGTACATTTCTGTAGTATATTATCCACCATTTTTGCACACGGATATGTGATACTCTTTCTAGCATCGACTAAGGGTCTCATAGGGGGATCAACTAGTGATTTATGTATTTTAGGGATACCGAAAAGGTTTGGGGTTCTAGGTGTTAACATGGTCAAATAGTTGAATGTTGACAGGTCTATTCTGCCTTCTATGAAGAAGTCATTGAATAGTGACCCTATTCTAGAATATGCTTGTTGCAATTCATTTCTGGAAGTTTCTTGGTAAGCATCACTATTTAATATACTCGACATTTTGTCGGTATATTGTACCTGTGTCATAACCACTAGTTCCCCTCCTTTGTCTGGTTGCATGAACCTGACCCCTGTTTCTCTCAATGACTGCAAAGCTGTTCTTTCTTTTGTAGTAACATTAAACAACATGTTTTTCCTATTGATGTTAGAACACAACATATTTCTTAGATCTCACATATTTTTTCAAATAAATTCAAAACAGGGTGCATAGGTGGCAGAAATGTACTAGTTTTTAATATTTTAACATTTATACTATTTAAATAGTTCTGACTTGTACTGTTGATGCCAGACAAGCATTAGGTTTTATCTTTATGGTAAACATAGTTTTTTCTTTTAGGTTAAACTAGTTAACATTCAATTAGTATCAAGATCAGCTGTGGTGTTTGTAATTGCGGCACCACCCCACTAGGATATATACTATAGTTGTTGTAAGGTTTTTTGTCTGAAGAAGTCCGACAACTAGGTAGGAAGAAAAGCGCTTAACCTTTATTTGTTTCTTTCATTCTTACTGTTCAGTTAAAGTGTTTTTTTACGATACAGGTATATCGTCTTTTCTGGAGAGTGGCATTTGCGGTTTACAGCCTTCTGTGTTCAGCTGTTACATTGTTTGTTGTTTTTTGAGTTCTAGATTAGCTTGCATACTACTATCTGTTTTATTTTTCAGTATGTCATGGACCTGTTGTTCACAAACTTTCTCAAATAAACTAACCACAGGGTGGACAACAGGCAAAAAAGTGCTTAGCATTGTTAATTCATTCCTTAGTGTGTCATTCATTTCATTTCATTTCATTTATTGAAACTGTAAACTAAGTGTTATAATAGATGACAATCTCAAATATGACCAGCATATACTGCATACCATTAAATCTGCACTCCACAAACTAGGGTTACTTTATAGGATCAATGGATTCCTTAGAGATACTGCAAGAAAAACTGTAGCCTCCACCTTCTTATTGCCAAATATGCCACTCCTATCCTAATAAACTTAAACAAGGCACGAATAAAGAAACTTGCATCCTGCTGCAATGAAATAGCAAACTCTACCACCGATCTCCCTCATAGGACCCACTATTGTCATAGCTTAAAGCAATTAAACTAGTTTAAAGCAATTAAACTGGCTTGAATTACACAACTACCTAGCATATTCACAGCTAACTACAGCACACAAACTCATTCATCATCCAGAAAAGTGAACTGCACTACAAACCTTATTACTCACTTACTGTCCAGCAAGGGACCTCTCATCTAGTAACAAATTCTTAATACTTACAAATAAGTCAAATAATGTTGCAAGAGACTCGCTCTACTCTCAGTATGTTGCTAAACTCTGGAATAGTATCCCCACATAAATAAAACTCTCCGACATAATCAATAGTTTTAAACCACTGCTCAGACAACATCTAAATCAATTCTGGTTCTTCATATGCTCATCAGAGGGTTAAGACTTTGTGTTCACTATACAAATAATCTCCTTAAACAGAATATACTCAACATCTCACTGAAATGACACAGCAATTTTTGTTCATAACTGCTGCCTGTACAATCCATTAAATTGCAAGATGGCTTTCTCTTTAGCAACTTCCACCTCTGTAAAATTTTAAAATGTATAAAAGTAACTACTGTTTGTGTATAAATGTAAATAGAAATGTAACTACTCTGTGTTTAACAGGAACTTAGTATAATGCATAGCAAGCTTTTCTCCCTGGGCCCTCACTGAAAATGGATATCACCCAGTTGGACTTTCCCAGTAAACAAAGACATATAAATACATACATAAATAAATAAATAAATAGATTATTGTTCTAGTGTTGGACAGACAGCTGGCTCAATGACTGGACCCAAAAAGTTATGATAGGGGAGTGTACCTCTACAAAAGGCCATTCACTAGTCAAGTTTGTCAAGGCTTGGTGCTGGTGATGCTTTTTCTTTGCATCTTCTTCTCTGAGGACAATGCTATTATTAATGGCCTCTCACTGACCAAGTTAGCAGATGATTGAAAACTAGATGTGGTCATGGAATACCACAAAGGCACAAGTACTCATCATGATTTCCTGATATATCAATAAATGCTGCCAGAGCAACAATCTATAACTCAGTGCCAAGAAATGCATACTGCCATCCTTTGGAAAGAAGGCTACCCCTGGAAACTACTACATTAATAATAAACCCCTAAGGGTACACCCACTAGTCAGGGATTTGGGAACTCATGTAGACAGTAACCTGGGCTTTGACCATCATGTGTCTACAGTGGTAAGGAATTAATTCTAAAGTGCATAACTTATAAGTAAAGATATGGCATCTAGGACCAAGGATGTAATTTTCCCACTGTAACAGATCTCAGCAGACCAATGATTGATTTCATTGCCCCCTTTGGTATGTATCTGACCAGACATGTGAAACAACTGGACCATCCACAAAGGGTCCTCACAAAAAGAATACAGAACATTGGCAACATGCCCTGCACTGACTGCCTCAAAGCTCTAACTCTGTACTCAGTCTCCAACAGACTTCTGAGAAGAGATCCATGGATGGCCTACAAAGCATCCTCTAATCCTACTCTGATGGATCTGTCTCACATCAACAAAACAGATAATATCAGACTTATCTGATCTAGTGACCTAAACCTTAGCTGCAAAATAAATAAGATATGTTGGAGATAATAGTATATGTCTCAGAGAATGCCACTTTTCTGGAACAAGCTTCCCATCTGTGCCAAGCAGAGTTTTTCAATAACACAGTTCAAGTGTAACTGTATAACCTGGACCACTGGATGGGGAATCAGAAATTTAGCCCTGGTGTGACACTTATGTCTCTATTAGACAGAAAGAGACTGTAAATACCTGAACATCCATGCCCAAGTCTACATATACCCCATAAAATAACCCTAGGGTATCAAAATTGTCAGGTCAATTTGGGAAGCAAGGCTAGGCTTAAAAAGGTTCCCTGCAGTCATTAGCTTAGTAATTGCATGTGAATTTTTGAAGTCCCTGAAATACCAGGAAAGTTTTACTTGCTTTCTTATAGGCTCTTGCAGGGGTATCTATGCCTTGCCTTACATCCCATTAGGGACTCCATTTTTCTTTACTTTCTGTATCTATGCAAGTCAAATACCTCCACCAATACCAGAACTAGGACTTAAATCTTTACATAAATGAAACACATTGGGGTAGACATATTTATTACCCAGTGTCTACACCCTCTTCTGGGACAGACTTCCCTTGCAAGTTAAACAAAGTGACACCTAACCAGCCTTCAAAGCAAACCTGGATGATTGAATGGGTACTAAGAAATTTACTGCATGACTGATCTGCTTTATCCTTCTTGCGAAGGGAGGTCCGACACTAGGATAGGTGGTTAGTTGCAAGGTATAAATGGCCTTTTAACTCAATTGCCTTGTCTTTCCTATGGTTCCATCAGCTTATTAAAGGGGAATAATTGAGTGGTAATGGCCCTAGCGTAGGCTTGGCAGTTGCCAGAAAAAGATAAATAAAAAGTCTTAAGCAATAACGTTAAGTAAATGTAGCAATAAAAAATAACTAAATATTTAACTAATAATAATAATAATAATAATAATAACATACCTAACCCAAAAACTGAAAAGAAAAGTCAGTCATAAAACAAGTACAGTAGTTAAGTTATACATCCTTTAAAGAGTCAGGTCACATATCCTATGAACCAGGATTTTATGTTGTAGACATTCTCTTCCTGACTCATTAATGATCTTAAAATAGAGGGAGATCATTCCAGGCTTGTGCTATGTGAAGACTACAAAAAGACACTTTTCACAGTAATAATAATAATAAATATACATCAGTTTATCATAGAGTTGGTAGCTGGAAAAAATTGGATATTCATATGTATGCAATATTTTATAGGTAATTAGCTTAATTTAGAATGTAACAAGCCAAAGTGTTTTAACAGTTTTCAGTAGTATATTTGAGTCTTCTCCAAAATGAAATTTCGTAGCTATTTCCTAAGCTGCTTCTAGCTTATCTATTTGGTGGATGAAATCTATGCATGGCACTGAACTAGTACCAGGTTAACAAATAAAGATTAGAGAATGCTGTACTACTATAAGAATGGAGTTAAATAATTGTTAGCCTGAAAATGGATCCCTTAGCTTTATTTGATCTTTTAGCTGTCACACTGTCACTTTGATCTGCCAATTTGGATGTAAGGAGCTATCAAATTCTATACAAAGGCAACTAAAAGTCTTTGTCATAACTTAATCCCAGTTAGGGATGTGACATTTATCTTACAGTCTTTCCATTTTTTTGTATGAATAACATGAGCTTAGATAAGCTGTTACATTGGTTCAGACCTATACCCTCCAAGCATTACTGCAGTTTTGACAATCCTGTTTCCATTTATGGTGCAACAGAAAATAAAACACTTTGCTTCTTGTATATATTAGAGTACAGACATCAGGGCACTGAATGAGTTGATGTGTGCTCACTGCCTCCACCTAACAAGATAAACTGTACATAAGAATGAAAATGGATTCCTGATGGACTCCACTATTAACAATATATAGCTCAGAGACTGACTAATCTCATTTGACAGTTACTAGCCTGCCTTAGAGATATCTCCTAAACCAGAAAATAGAAGAAAATGTACAAAAATGTAAATTTGATGTCTGCCTAGTTGTTGACTAGAAGGGCATGATCAGTTGTTTCAAGAATTTGCATATGTCCAGGAATAAAGTTTCTTGGACAAGTTATAATTAAAGTTGGCTATACGCTATTTTAAGATAGCAATGCAAAGCAAAGTCAATGCCCTGGCCTTGATGAAATCTGTACCGCTAGTCAGATATTAATCAGTTAGACTAACATAAGATCTGATGTTGTCATTTTTATTCATTCCTCAACTGCTGGGTCTGGATTCGACCCTCGGATCTGACTCGGTGCTTTTTACCGCTTGTGGGACACTGAAAGCCCTCAAGCTCCTCTCTTATCCATAATGTACTTGTTCCCAACCATACCTCAGATCTCATTTGCTGCTTCCTCATTTGGATGTTGGTAGCTGTTAGCTCTCAAGTACTTCATGTGGTTAGTGAGTAATGTAAAAAACTTATTTCTAATAATCGTCTGTATTAGAATTTTCAACCTTCTATCCATTTAGCTTATCCTCTCTTGCCCTTGTTACACTTTGATAGTGTATATCCATTAACCATTGTTGGTAATCTCTTTTCTCTGTTTTACCTTTATAGGTATTTCTCCATTATTTACCATTGTTGGCATTTTTCTCTCTTAGTTTGTTAGTTAAAAACTTATCTTTTTCCTTTTTTTTTCTGAAATTTCCAGTAGTCATGTGAAAAACCTTTGAGTTTTAAAAATAGTAGGCCTACTGCCATAATATACCCTTGTTTGATGCATACAAGTTTTGTGTGCATTGCTTAGGCCTGGTCTATTTGAATTCTGTATGCAAGATATGTAAGGGCTTTAATCCAAGGGTGGGCCCTTATCAACCATAAGAATAAATTAATAGATCTCAAGACTCCAAGAAAGGCTATTAGAAGGAGACTAAAAAATGTCCTTCTGACCCATCAGGGTCTTGTGCTCCAAGTTCAGAACCACCTTCTAAAGTAGCTAAATCATCAGATCCAATCCCATCAAATCCAAAGTCTAAAATCTCTGGTCTATTCTTTTTAGATCCAAAGTCTAAAACCTCAGATCCTACCCCATCAGATCCAAAGAAGCATAAAAATGGATCTCCTCAAATTCAGTCTCCTCACACTCTAGATCTAATAATCTCTTGTCTCTCATCTCCTTTCCTGCAGAGATGCCAACACTCCAGGACTGCATCCGTTGCTTCATTTTCTCAATCCTCCAGAAGTTTGACTGAAGCAGATGTAGATAGGATGATGAGGAAATTTCTATCAAAGCAAATTCAAATGGTGGCCCTCATGGATCCTACCTGTTTGGGTCCAGAGACCTACATTAGTACTACCCCACCTGTTTTGTCTTCTTCTCCAACCCGACCTTTGGTTTGGAGCAGTTGGATCCAAGAATCCCAGATCCATCCTTATCAGACCCGAAGATCATTATATCTTCTACTTAAGTACTGTCTCTGAGGGCAACAGCTCCAAGCACATTGGAGGTGGATGACTGCTGGAGCCATGGCACTGGATCTGAGGTTGTAGTCAACTTTGAAATTGTTGGAGCCATCTCTGCCCCTCAAAGCTTCAGCTCTTGACAGCTCAGCTCTGACACCTGCCTGGAGTGGTTTGACTTCGGGTCAGAAGGAATCGATGGTTCAGAAGCATATCTTCTTGGAGCTGTCAGTTTCTTTCTCTCCAAAGCATTCTACTTTTGAGGTAGTGGGGAGAGTTTTCTTTGCTCCAAGAGAAAGGACACTTCCACCTTCCTCAGCTACTACTTCCCAGACCCAGTTGTCTTTGCATCAAAAGCCTCAACTTTCTATTCCACAAGGACAGCCAGCTCAAAGTCTCCAGGATACCCCTCAGGGTATATTGATTTTTTTCAATACTTCTTCGGAACACCCCACCGAATAAGTCCCTAGGAAGAGAAACTGCAAAAGGAGACACTTAGACTTCCCCTAAGTGTCTGTTATGGAAAATACTGATTTTAATGAAGGGGAAGGGTCCTCAAGATCACCACCTTATGATGTCTCATTTGGAGACATATTAAAGATCCTCAAGCAAAGTGGTGGTTGGTCAGCTGATAACCCTTACCAAGAGGAATCAGTATTCCTGGAAGCATTTGAAGCTGGCCTATATACCTCCTGAGAGACTCTACCTGCTGATAAGCTCATTGATTTGATCTCTCTATTGGGCATGGAAGGAGCCTGACTCAGTTGAGCCAATTCCCAAGAGACCAAACAGGATTCTGCCACCACCCAAGGACAGGGATTTTAGGAGCAAGGGAGTACTAGTTGATACCATGTTCATAGCGGTGGCCACAAAAAAGGAACTTGCAGAACAAAGTTCCTCTGTTCATCTCCTAACAGGGAGTCTAGGGCACTGGACAGATTTGGGAAGCATGTATATGCTTCAGTGACCTTTTCGCTTTGATTGCTGAACTATTTGGCACACTTCACCATTTTTCAGAGGGATTTGATTAACTCTCCAAATCCCTCTATGGGACCATTACATCCAAGTCCGAGAGCTCTATTGCCTCACAGTTTGCTACCCTACAGTCCCTTTCAAATTAATCCATGGCTCTCATTTCACATGTTGCTGAAGGTACCACAAGGGCAGTTGATTCAGACATTTTATTAGGAGACATGCATGGATGCACCTATGTGATTTTGAGGAGCCCATCAAATCTTCCTCATGAATGCTTCTTTTGACAGAACATTTTTGTTTGGCCCCAGGACTAAAGATACACTATCCAGGTGTGGGCAAGATGGTAAGAGCCTGTCTCCATTGGGAGTACGTTTTTTGACTCCTCAAAGAACCTTTTCTAGGAATCACTGAGGTGGTCAAAATGTGGTTCAGATAGTCCCAGAGTCCTTTCCATTACCCATGTGGAGATAGTTTTCCTAGGGGCAGAGGGGGGAACTCTAATGGAAGACACTATCAGTGCAACAGAGGACAGCCACAGAACCAACGATCTAGGGACACTTTTTCTGACAGATCCTACCAGCTCTCCTGAAAGGTGGACTGATTGTCCACCTCTGGAGGCAGTCAGGAGTCATCTATCCCTGCAGTGGAGAGCCTTGCTAGAGATTACAAAAGATACATGGGTGCAGAGGATTATTTCCAGAGGTTTATAATACCCTTTCACTTCCCACCTCTTCAAAAATGAACTAAATTCCTGATGTTCCACACAGTCAGAGGAAATTAGCAGCAATAGAAATAAAAAAAGAGTCATTCAAAAGGTCCCCCCAGACCAGAAAAAGTCCAGAACCTACTCAAGATGATTTTTAGTGCTGAAGAAAATAGGGAACTGGAGAATAATTTTGGATTGCAGCAATCTGCACAAATCAGATCAGTACACAAAGTTAGGGATGGTCATGGTTTAGTCCGTTTTTCCTTTCCTGTACAAGGTGGACTTGATGTGCTCATGAGATCTTCAGGATGCATACTCTCACATAAAAATAAACAGACAATCCAGAAGATACCTATGCTTTTGACTGGGAACCAGTCATTACTAATTCAGAGCTCTGTCCTTTGCTGTCACCATGGCCCCCATGGTATTCAGCAACTGCATGGCAGTAGTAGCAGCTCACTCGAGAATGCAAAGATTCTGGGTGTTCCTAACTTGGATGACTGGATCATAACCATTATGACCAGGCATCATCTGACCAAAGCATGAGATTATGTACTCCAGTTATGCTCCCAGCTGCGAATTTCTATTAATCATAACAACTGTCATCTAGATCCAACTGAAATGTTTGAGTTTATTGGAGCTTTGTTCGATGCAGTATCCTTGGCAGCTTCCCTTCCCTTTCCAAGGATATAAACCATACAATTCCAAGCCAGAAAGATCATTCAAAATTCCACTCTTTTAGGCCAATTGATCCTTCAAGCTTTGGGCTTAATATCTGATGTGATAGTTTTGGTTCCATTAGTGAAATACCACATAAGAATTCTTCAGTGGACCCTAGCAACTCAGTGGTCCATTATTCATCAACCCTTATCCACTTAAATCAAAATAAGCCATGCTTGCAAAAATTACCTCCTTTGGGGGATTCACTTTAATCAGATAATGCAAGGTTGTCCCTTCACTTTCCCTCAGCCCAAGGCTATAGTTACCATGGATGCTTCCCAGAAAAGGTGTGGGGGGGCACTTCTTGGGAAAGACAGTCCAAGGCACATGGTCCCCCGAAGAGGCCAACGCACATATCAATGTCCTATTAATGAGAGCTCTCCTCCTAGCATTGCAAGCGTTCCAAGACACTCTCCCCCTCTGAAATCATTGTGATTCAGATGGACAATACGTTGGTGGTCTGGTATATCAACAAACAAGGAGGAACCAAATTTTACCCCCTGGGTAAAGAAGCATTGAGAGTTTGGAAATGGGTGATTTCATCCAATCTATTTCTGATGGCAGACAAGTTAAGCAGGCCCATTCTAATGCTTCATGAATGGTCAGTCTACATGAAAGTGGCCAAAAGATATTTGGTTGATGGGGCCAAACTTGTTGCAACCTCTGTGCATCTCCTATTGACAAAAAGTACAGCAGGTTCTTTGCCCTAATCCCTCCACTAGGAGAATCATCGAGAGATGTTCTTCTCCATGACTGACCCCCTTGGTCTCCTCTATGCTTTTTCCCCTGTCCCTCTAATCCCCAAATTCCTTCAGAAAGCATCTTTATTGAAGAGCGCAGTCATCCTCATTGCTCCTTATTTGCCTTGTTAAATTTCCCTTTTCTTTGGCCTCATCTGCTTCATCCCCCTTGGATTCTGGATCCAAATTGAGACCTCTTGTCTCATACGAAAAGCGTAGTGCACCCAGACATCTTAAACCTAAAGTTAACCCCATGGTTTCTCTACTTCCTTTAACTGCAAGACACTCCAGGCTCTCTTCCCCTGTTCGCCACATTCTTTTATCCTCCCACAAAGCTTCCAGGAAAAAAAATACAGAAGTAAATGCAAAAGATTTGTAATTTCATTGCAGCAGAATGACACTGACCATTTTTCAGTACCAGTATCTAAGGTTCTAGAGCTTTTAGCAAAAATCTTTGACAAAGGTGCTAGTTCTTCAACTGTTAAAGTACAACTGTCTGCTGTTTCTAACATTCACATTGGGGTAAGCAATTAATTGCTAGCCTCTTAAACTTTGCAAAGCATTTATAAGAGGAACCTTTCTCCCTAGACCCCCTTTTAAAGATCAATCTCCCCTGTGGGATTTGAATTTAGTTTTGCAATCTTTGACCCAATTTCCCTTTGCACCATCAGACAAATGTGAATTAAATTTTTTAACCAAACAAGCTGAAAAGACCACTTTCAACGATCCAGAAAGGGTGCCCACGAACAGAATCCCAAGGCTCGGACAACGACAACAGGATAGAAGAAATCACTTTTATTTAACAGAAACAGATTGAAATAAATCAAATAAATGAAATAAATGAATCACAAGGTTAAGCGCTTTCGTCTGACCTCCGTCAGACTTCCTCAGAGGAAGTCTGACGGAGGTCAGACGAAAGCGCTTAACCTTGTGATTCATTTATTTCATTTATTTGATTTATTTCAATCTGTTTCTGTTAAATAAAAGTGATTTCTTCTATCCTGTTGTCGTTGTCCGAGCCTTGGGATTCTGTTCGTGGGCACCCTTTCTGGATCATTGAAAGTGGAATTAAATTTTTTAACTTGGAAGACTATCTTTCTAGTGGTTATTCTGCTAAAAGAGTATCAGAACTTCATGCCCCTTCTATTAAACCTCCTTATTTGATTTTTCATAAGGATAGGATATCTCTACAAAGTGACCCCTTCCTAAGTGGGTGTCAAAATCCAGTATTAATCAAATTATCAGTATTCCAGTTTTCTTTCCAAATTTGTCAAACAAGGGAGAATATATATGTGACATTTGATGGATGTTCATAGACAGTTACAAACACAGGTTAAACATTTTCATGAAATCATTTCAGTTATTTGTCTCTTTCTCGGAATCAAAATTGGATAAATCAGTCAACAAAATGACCTTAGCCATTTGGTTAACTGATTGTACCCCTCAACCTGTTAATGCAAAAAATCTGGACAAAGCTTGACAAAAAATAGGGATATATTTTAAATATTGCTCTTATAAACTTAGAAAGTTGCTAGAGTAACAGGATTTGTTTTAATATACATTTTCTGAAGGATTTGAAGTCTGAAACTCAAATGTATGTCATTATTTGGTGACTTCAATCCAGAGATCATCCCAGTGAGTTGCCAGGAAAAAAGAGGAACAGGCCAAAAATATGAGCCAAAAATCTGGACATTCTAAAAAAATATGTACAGTTGAGAGGTATAAATTTGTTTACCAAAAAGCAGGTTTGACTTTGCCAAAACCTTTAAACCCTCATTCTACCAGGTCTATGGAAACCTCTTCAGAGTTTTTATCCAGATCTTCCTTAGGTGATATTTGTGCAGCTTCAACTTGGACCAACACTCATAACTTTATTGTCCATTTAAAATTATTTATTTATTTTATTTAACATTTATTAACCAGGAAAGAAGCCAATTTTCAGCAGATGCCCAGGCATAAATACTCCAGTCACATGTCAAGAAACCGCAGTACCCAGAGAAAACCCACACTAATGCAGGAAGGACATGCAGACTCTACACAGAAGGCACCCCAGCCAAGAACCGAACCAGAGAACTTCTTACTGTGAGGCAACAACAGTACCGCTGCACCACTGTGCTGTCCAATTAGGTCTGGTCTCTAAGGAAATAGCAGTCTTTGGCACAGCTGTATTCAGGAATATCCTTCCTTAGAGGTAGCTGGGAACTCTTTCCCGACAGTTTAGGAATAAATGAAAATGACATTGGATAAAGAAGTTATGCACTCACCATAACATTCCATCTGTGTTGTCTATTTTCATTCTTCCTCAACTTCCCTCCCTTAAACCCCCTGCCAACTGAACTTTGGACAGATCAGAAGATGCCAGAGGAACCTATGTTCCCTGGTTTGAGCTCCAGATACTGATATTTCTACTTTTAATATTCGCTAAAAGTCAGAAAACAAGATCTGAGGTATGGTAGAGGATGAGTGCATTATGGATAAGAGAGGGGCTCAAGAGCTTTCAGTGTTCTATCAGCTATATAAAGCAGCTAAGTCAGATCTGAGGGTTAGATCTGAACCCAACAGTTGAGGAAGAATGAAAACGGGCAACACAGATGGAATGTTATGGTAAGTACATAACTTCTTTTTTAGAATTTGCTTAAGTCAAACAGAAATTATAGTTTGGTTAGGAGGGAATTAAGAATGTAGGCCATATTTCATAATTCACCTGAACATTTGTGTAGATGAACAATAACTGCTTCCTTCCATGCCAAGGTACTATTTGTTCTGTAACTGTTATTTATCAGAAGAGCAATAAAACAAAGTCCACGTCAGCAGAACCAGCAGCAAAGAGTCCAATATTAAGTGTTTTATTAACATCCACTTTTCATTCAAGAAAACTGAACTTCTTCAGACAAACATCAAAAGGTAACAAATGTAAAAAAAAACTCCTTAAATACACAATTAACAACACATGGTACATTTGAATGGACCAACCAACTGGTTAAAACTCGCTGACATCAATGTGTGGGAAAAAGCTGATCTCAAAGCTTCTTAAAGTGCTACTGCATACAAAAGTCAGATTTTTACAAATTGTGTTTTGAAATCAAACAACTGACCAAAATAAAATAAGAGATTATCAATGAAAATGTGTCTAAACATAAATTGTTTAAAACCAAAAAACGAAACATAATACATGGAACCGAATTAATAACGAAAAATAAGAAGTAAAACATAAAAAATGATAAATAAAGAATAAAAATAATAAAATTACATCTGCATACTTCTGAGTTTCAAAATGCAAGATAAACTTACTCTGTCTTTAAGACCAGGAGGTCTATATGAACAGAGTTTCAGTTGCCAAATCACTTCTGGGTGCTCTAATAATAATTGGAAAGGACCCCCTCTGATGTCAAAGGGAATCTGTCCTAACACCCTAAAAGTAAAACTGTGCTAAGGGTGGTCATTAACATGTTTCGCCAAAGCGTTTTCACACTTATTTTTCCTAATACAATATACATGCTCATAGATTCTTTCATTAAAACCTCTGTCAGTCTTGCTCACATAAAACACTGGGCAAGACTGGCAGCAAGCTAAATAAACAACTGATTGAGATTTAGAGTTAAATCTACCAACAGTGGAGAAAGAAGACCCAGCAATTTTGAATCTCGAAACAGTGGCAATGTGCCTGCACTTGTTGCAACTCTCACATTTGAAAGTGCCCTCTACTCTAACACGAGTGTCCTTTTTTGTTTCTAGTATCCGTTTGAGGTTATCACCCCTCCTGTATATAAAACTAGGCAAAGTACAAAACCTGGCTTGTAAGGCATCGTCACAACAGAAAATACTCCAGTTCTTGACAAACACCTCCTTGATTAAGTGAGTCTCAGCACTATAATTAGACAAGTTTATTCATGACCTGGTTACTGAGGTCCAGACTAAAAGGTATGGGGGTGTTTATAAACCTATTTTACAAAGCAGTTTGTTCACAAGTTGTCCACTAGAACATTCACCTCCAGTTATGCCTGAAGTCTTTGTAGACAACAAGAAAGTAGACACTTCTATTTCTTTCATTACTAACTATAGTGCTGAGATTCATTTAATCAAGGAGGTGTTTGTCAAGAACTGGAGTATTTTCTGTTGTGACGATGCCTTACAAGCCAGGTTTGGTACTTTGCCTAGTTTTATATACAGGAAGGGTGATAACCTCAAACGGATACTAGAAACAAAAAAGGACACTCGTGTTAGAGTAGAGGGCACTTTCAAATGTGAGAGTTGCAACATGTGCAGGCACATTGCCACTGGTTCGAGATTCAAAATTGCTGGGTCTTCTTTCTCCACTGTTGGTAGATTTAACTGTACATCTCAATCAGTTGTTTATTTAGCTTGTTGCCAGTCTTGCCCAGTGTTTTATGTGGGCAAGACTGACAGAGGTTTTAATGAAAGAATCTATGAGCATGTATATTGTATTAGGAAAAATAAGTGTGAAAACGCTTTGGCGAAACATGTTAATGACCACACTCAGCACAGTTTTACTTTTAGGGTGTTAGGACAGGTTCCCTTTGACATCAGAGGGGGTCCTTTCCAATTATTATTAGAGCGCCTAGAAGTGATTTGGCAACTGAAACTCTGTTCATATAGACCTCCTGGTCTTAACGACAAAGTACGTTTATCTTGCATTTTGAAACTCAGAAGTATGCAGAGGTAATTTTATTATTTTTATTCTTTATTTATCATTTTATGTTTTACTTCTTATTTTTTGTTATTAATTCGGTTCCATTTATTATGTTTAGTTTTTTGGTTTTAAACAATTTATGTTTAGACACATTTTCATTGATAATCTCTTATTTTATTTTGGTCAGTTGTTTGATTTCAAAACACAATTTGTAAAAATCTGACTTTGTATGCAGCAGCACTTTAAGAAGCTTTGAAATCAGCTTTTTCCCACACATTGATGTCAGCGAGTTTTAACCAGTTGGTTGGTCCATTCGAATGTACCATGTGTTGTTAATTGTGTATTTAAGGAGTTTTTTTACATTTGTTACCTTTTGATGTTTGTCTGAAGAAGTTCAGTTTTCTTGAATGAAAAGTGGATGTTAATAAAACACTTATTATACAATGCCTCCTCTAAAACATGCACGCTGATTGGCCAGCCCAACCAGCGTGCCCGTTGTAAATCCCTCAATATACTAACGGAAAAAGGTCCGGTCGCCCGGACTTTTTCTGTTAGTATAAAACACTCTCTCGCTATGTTAAAAGAGTTTAACATAGCGACACAGGTTTAAAAAAAGCAACGCAGATCTCCGTTGCTTTTTAAAGCTGTCTCGCTATGTTAAACTCCTTTAACATAGCGACACAGTAAAGCAACGGAGATCTTGCGATCTCCGTTGCTTTAACCTGTCTCGCTATGTTAAATGAGTTTAACATAGCGAGACAGTTTAAAATAAGCAACGGAGATCTCCGTTGCTTATTTTAAAACTGTCTCGCTATGTTAAACCCATTTAACATAGCGAGACTGTAAAAAGCAACGGAGATCTTGCATTCTCCGTTGCTTTTGCCCACAGCTCTGATGTACTGCGTGAACATGCGCAGTACATCAGAACTGCCGCGGAACACCAGACAGCTGCGGAAGGGCAGCAAAGAGGCATTATACAATGCCATTATTTAAGAAAAGTAATTATTTCTTTTCTTAAATAATGTCATTGTATAACAATAACCACTTCTGGGTGTGGGTAATGCTGGATTTACCCACGGTTGTCTTTGTTTGGTCCTCGGGCTTCGCCCTCGGGACCAAACCACACCAACCGTGGGTAAATCCAGCATTACCCACACCCAGGCGTGGGTTATTGCTATAATAATCACCTTTTTTTTAAACATTTTGCAAAATAAATTTTTAGAAGTAGTTTTCATAGGTATGAATGTACTGAATGTCCTCATTCAGTGTAATTAGTAAACACGGTTGTTTCAATATTTCATGACTTTTTGCATTACATAGGAATGAAAATGTATCTTTTTATATTTTGCAATTTATTATCAGATTAAAAAGAGTTGTTTGCTAAGGAAGTGCACATCAAATTATGAGACACAAATATCATCATCTGTGCAGTGGTGAAGATGAAGTGGCACCTGTGTTTGTTTTAATGGTATTATTCTCATCTAAATGTATATTTTTCTCATTGCTGAGTTTCCATGAAAAGTTGTGTACAAATACTTTTTAGTTGTAGGTAAGTACCGGCAATTGGAATGTCAATGCATAAAGCATAACCGGTGTTAATGACTGCAGTGTCATACAGATTTCTTCCCACAATTTCCTGAGGTTCTAAACAGTGCTTAACTTTAGAAAGTTTACAGTTTCCTACGACATTTGCCATCTAATTCAAATAATGGCAAGTTAATTTAATGGTATTCAATTTTGCTGTGTAAATTTGGGTCTCTCTCTCTCCCTCTCTACATATATATATATATATATATATATATATATATATATATATATACAAGTTTTGTAAGCAAACTAGGGTCTTTTACTTTTATCTGTATGAACTCCTGTAATACTCAAATGTGTATGTCCTCATTTGGGCACAAACCGCTCTGGGATACTTATGAATGTGGACTTAGACTCCTGTGAATGTACTGTGGATAGCTGTGGATTCTGCAGCTGTATCTAGCATGTTCATGCTTCTCCTGGCATGCAGCAGGAATGTGTAGATCTGCTCACTAAAACTATGTGAAAATATGCAGATAAAACCATATAGAGTCTTATGCATTACAGTTAACACAGCAATGCAGTGTAATCTCACTTCATTTAATCACTTCTAATGCAGTTTGTCACTTTGTCCCACTAAAAGTTTATAAAACTGCTCATTAACCACATACATAGATGTATTTATGCAATACCCCCTCCAAAAATGTATCTTTGATATTACAGTGAAAGAAAGTATATCATTTGTGTTTTATACTTCCAAAACTATAGCTAAGGCAATGTACACAAACACTGGTAATTATAACTATTACATTAATTGAAATAATTTCTGCATTTTTTAATGTACAATATAAGTCAAATTAGAATTTATTCCTTTAAAAAAACATGTCAGTGACAAAGCATTTTTGGCTAAATCAAACATGCCAGCACTAACAGTATTTGTTGTAATGTCCCTGATAGTTATCTTGAGATTGTTAAGGTAGTGTCAGCCCCCAGAGGGTGTGATTCTAAAACCTTGGACTCTGAACTCTAGCCCTGCTTTTATTTTCTTCATTCTGGAACTGGCACTTCATGTCATGGCAGCACCTGTTAAGGCATACAGTGGTGATCCAAGCTGGTCTTATAAGGATACAAAAATCATTCTGTATCTTCTGAAGGAGTCTTACTTGGAAAATATCAAGGCATACACTTAAGGCACCAGCTGGAAAAAAATACTGATATCTGACAGAAGTTAGGAGAATACCTGCAGACCCTGTCAGGAATCTCACTCTCTAGCCAGCAGTGCCATTACAGGTACAATGATCTGAAGAAACACAGGGTGGACCAGCTGTCTGAGTGGGTAGAGAAGGTAGAGGCAAGAAGGTCAGAGTTCTACAGTAAGTTTAACAATTTGTTTGGGCAGGGGTGATTGCATATTTAAGATGGGTAAAACATTTAACGACATTAGATAATTAAAGGTATTTGGTAGAAGAAAAATGTATATCTGCAGGAAGTATCAATACTATTGTTATGATAATGCTAAAGAAAGAATAAAGATATTTTTAAACATAACATCAGCATAGAAGCATGTAATGAGTATATGATATCAATAATTGCCTGTACAAATGGAAATGTAAGATATATATTGGTAAAATAATAATTTGCATATATATGTCTGAAAAGCACAGGTACGCATCTGCATAGGTAACAACTAGATTTCCATCTCATAGGATTATAGGAGATTCTCTTTTGACTAATAGAAAAAAAATAGAAAATGTTTGAATTTCCATACTTTCATTTATTATTGCATTATCGTAAGTTCTATGGAAATTACATGCAGACAGTTTGTGTTGGCAAGGAATTGTTTAGTAGCATATTACTTGAATAAGAATGTCCTTTCTTTTCAGAACTGTAACTGCACATGCACGATTACAGAGGTCATCCTGGTTCCACACCCTTGTCCTTCCCCCAACTGCAGTCAGTTGCTGCAGTATGAAATGGATGTCCTGCACAAACTTTACTGAGAAATAACCAATATTATTAACTCTGAATTACTTCTGCACACATTTTAAAATCATCAACCATATCTGCTTAGAATTGTTCAGGAAGAAAACTATCAAGCGCATACTTTTGAACAGCTTAAGAAATTAAAAAATCTATAACTTGCAACATTGTTCTGTGTGCCTGCACATTCATGCTGAACCAAATTCAGAGGCTGCTACATGAAAAGCATAAATATTTAAAAAAGTAATTTCACCAAAGTATTAACTTGTGTTTATTAATGACAGTAAAGGGATGATGAGCAAACTGAATTCAGATAGGTTCATAGGTTCATAGAAAGTTACTAGGCTAAGGGCCCTAGAGCCCTTACAAGCCTAGCCATATTTATCCTGAGTTGTCCCAATTGTTGGTGGTTAGTTGATTGAAGTTCGCAGAGGTAAACATCTATGGTAGTTAATATTGACTTCTTCTGTCCAGGAGGGACATGACTGACACCCCAGGAGTGAATTGGCAATCACCTATCCATTGATCTAGGCTGCATTTGAAGATGGACATTGAGATGCTCTGTTTCACATGAATTGGAAGCTTGTTTCAGAGAAGTGGCGGTCTTCTGGAGATGCATCTTCCTTTCCAGTATGACCTGTTCATGTCAGAGGCTAGGTTAAGATACCTGGAGCGAGTGACTCCCGTGCAGTTTGATTTACAAATGTGCAGCATTTCTATCAGGGCCAGGTCAAAGACAGCCCTGTAAGCCAGGCACAGGTTACTCCTTAACAAGCTGTAGGAGACAGAATATAATGACAGGGCTTTCAGTCTTTCTGCTTAAAACTTGTTATATGTATCCTGTAATTTCTTGGTGAGAAACCTCTGTGGTCTTTCTGATTGTTGCAGGTGTCTGGTGAAGTACATACAAAAGGGAGAATCATACTCAATTATTACTCTGATGAGGGCTGAGTATAATAGAATCATAACTTCTATGACCTAGATATGAAGTCTTTACTTATAAGATGTGCCACATAGAAGGATTTCCTTACTATGGTGGATACATGACGGTCAAAGTTAATGTAGCTGTCAACCTAAGTACCCAGATCACATACCACTGGGTCTACACTTAGAGGGGTGCTGTCTATAATGCAATTAGCAGGGATGTCAGATTTCCCAAAGGGAATAATAATGCATTTTTTTGGATTTAGCTTTAATCCGTGGCTTTGGCACCAGTCATTTGTCTGCGTTAACCCTGTACTCAATTATTGGTCTGATGAGGACTGAATATAATGGAATTATAATTTCTTTAGATCTAGATGTGATGGCTTTACATATAAGATGTGCCACATAGAAAGATTTCCTTACTATTATGGATAAATGATGGTCAAAGTTCATGTTGCTATCAACTTGAGTACCCAGATCATGTAGCACTGGGTCTACACTTAGAGGGGTGCTGTCTATAATGTAATTAGCAGGGATCTCAGATTTCCCAAAGGGAATAATAATGCTTTTTTTTTTTGCATTTAGCTTTAATCCGTGGCTTTGGCACCAATCATTTGTCTGCATTAGCCCTGTCTGCAGTATATTAACATCATTGGGGACCAAATGATTCCTCCCCAGTTTGTAAACATCAGTGAACTTTGTCAGCCACAGGATGTCCAAGTTTGCCTGGACTTCTGAGAAATAAATTCCAAACAGGAAGGAACCCAGCACAGATCCATGCGGTGGTCTTTTGCTATAGGTAAAGTCACCCACTTTTAAAGTATGTCCCATTTCAGTGAGCCGGTTGGGTAGGGTTAGTTCCCAACTGGGAGGGTTTCTCTATAATACCTTAGTAGGAGATTGTGTCAAATGCCTTGGATGGGTCAAGACAAGTGGTGTGCATTGTCTTTCCCTCATCCAGAGCCTTGGTGACTTTCTCGAAGAATCAACCATATTTAATAGGCATGATCTACCTTTAACAAGTCCGATCAAGAGTGTTGTATTTGTTGGTTATTTTAGGAAATCTGGTAGGACTTTTAATTCATTGAGTAAAGTGAAATAAGATGAGTTTAGCAATAGGAGAACTACCATTAGTGGGATCCCAGTCATTTTTAAAATAACATAGTATAAGTGTTTCTTGATGCATGTTGGAAGTGGGCTTAGGGAGAATATCTTCAATTATAGAGGGGTTGTTGTTTGTGGGAATATAAAGAGAAGCTAAACACAGGGATTTTGTTTGTTAACCTATAAGTGATTGGTTAAGATTTTTGCATTAGAGAAACTGGGTTGCTTATGTGGATATGGTGTAACCATTGGGTGGGTTGAGTACAGTAATGCAATACCTCCAACTTTTCTACTTATGCAATTGCAATGAACAAATTATGTAATTAGGGGGAGTATTATCTTTGACATATGGGTTTAGCCTGTTTACAGTGACAGCAGTGATGTGAGTAGAGTGTGAAGTTACCCAGGCATGGCATTATGTGCTTTTATATATATGTTACAGATGTTGATATTGGAGAAGTAAAGTGGTATATTTAAGGAGAGGAGACTAGTGGTAGTGGGGCTGTGGTTACATGTTGAGCTGGATGAATTTGCTATAGTATTGTTGGGTCCAGGAATGGGGTGGATGTCCTGAGAAATTGGAAGTATATTTATTATGCTGATGTGTATGTAAATGTTGATTGAGGAAGAATATGAGAAGATTTAGGTTTTGATTAAATGTAGTTTAAGGGGGGATTTATAGTGTTGTAATAATGAAGTGTGTGGTTTACTAGGGAATGGTAAGTAAATTAGTTTTTTTTTTTTATAAGATGAATAGAGAGGGGATTGTATAGTATGGAAGCAAGTAAGGAGAAAGTGATATTTGGTATGATGTAAAGTATGGTAGAATAGAAGGAGAGTAAGCAGTGAATTGAAGAGCATTTTTGAGAATGGAGGAGAAATTATTGGGACAGGAGATGGACAGAGAATAAATGAAATGTGTATTTAAATGTCTTTAAGTAGTTGTATGAATACAATAGACTCCTTATCTGGCCTCTCTTTAACCAGACATCAAATTTCTGTGGTAGTCCTAGCAAAAGACAACAGAGAAGAACAACACTTCTGCATCCTCTGCACTAAATAATGACAGACATTTGAGTTTTAGACTTCATATTCGTTAGAAAAGTGCATACTAACTCAGCCATTTGTTTATCCAGCCTATAGTCTGGTCCCAGTGAGACCAGATAAGATGGTGTTTACTGTAACTACACAGTTTTTTTTTTCAATTGTTTTGGTGTATGTGCAGATCTATCTAACTATGCACACACACACACACACACACACACACACACACACACACACACACACACACACACACACACACACACACATGTATACTGTATATATAATCCATATATATATATATATATATATATATATATATATATATATAGGTATTTCAGTTCACCCTCACCAAATCGCTGAAAGTTAAAATTACTAAAAACTCATTTAACTGAATCTCATTTCACTGAAGTGATGTACTGGATTATTCTTGAGAATAATGTTTTTATTTTCAATGACTCCCATTATATACAGAAGGTTGGCGTGGCTATGGGCACTACTTGTGCCAATAGCTCCGCTATCCTAATACTTGTGAATTGGGAGACTAAGTTTGTTCTCTCTAATAATAGATTTTGTAGTTCAATAAAATAGTTCAAACATTTTGTCGATGATATTTGTTGCTATGGCAAGATACAGAAGAGGAGTTAGTGCAATGTTTACAGTACCTAAATGGACTGAATGACTTTTTGAGATTTACGTTTGCATATTCATCAGAAGAGATTGATTTTTTAGATGTGAAAGTGAGTAAAAATGCCCTGTCATCTGTTTCCACTACTATATATAGGAAGGATGTTAGGAGGAATAACAGACTCCACAACAGCAGTATGCATCCCAATCACACAAAATCTAATGTTTTAAAAGGGCAGATTTATCGCATGATGCGCCTCCATAGTGATGATACACAGCTAACTCTTGCACTAACCAAACTGAAAGAGGAATTTATTGAGAGGGGATATAAGCCCACTGCCATTGACTCTCAGATTAGTGCAGCTTAGGTGGAGAGAAATAGAAGATGTAGACCTTATTTTGAGAATGTTCCCCCAAATGCCCAAACAAATGTTGGTAGAGCTGTTGATTCTCCATCTAATATTATCACCAGTAGTACTGTAAGGGTTAGGATGCCACTAACTTTTGCTAGCAATGTGTGCATGGTATGTGATGTTATTAAGAACAATTGAGATATTCTCTTGACTAATCTTGCACTAAAAGATGTTAAAGGTCGCCAACCCAGTTTTACTTTCAGGAATAACAAATCTCTTAAGAACCAGTTATGTTACAAATCCAAGGGTAGACAGAATGCTCTTAAGAACCAGTTATGTTACAAATCCAAGGGTAGACAGAATGCTGTACAATCTGATAGAATGGGTACATACCCATGCAGGAGATGTATGGCTTGTGTGTGTATATATAGGGGGGGGAACATTTGTACATCCACAATTAGGCTTTGAAATTAGCACCACTTTATATGCTGATTGCCATACCAAGCACATTGTATATTTTTGTTTCTGTACTATCTATTTTTCATTCTATATAGGCAAAACAAATAGAACCTTCAAGGAGAGAATTTTAGAACACCTAAGAGACATTAGGAATGCTAAGGAAACAAGTGCGTTCGCCATGCATGTTGCAAAAGAAGGCACTGCACATAAGTTTCAATTTTGTGTTCTAGAAGTCATATACGATAGTATTAGAGGTGGTGACATCAATAATAAGACAGAATCAGTGGAACATAAGTGAATTATACATTATCAAGCTGACAAACCACCAGGTCTCAATAGTAAGGTGTCTCTGAAGCCCTTTTTAAAAGCTAGAGCACTGAAACATTGACCAAGTAGCACCAGGCTTATGTCCTTGGTTTCTTATATATATCTTTGCTATGGTTTTTATTTTATATGTACACAAGATTGACCAGTTTTATATACATATTTTTAGACAGATTTTATTATATGTATATGTTGTTGTTGTCTTTCGGCTTTTCCCAGTTAGGAGTTACCAAAGTGGAACTCCGGTCCGCTAATGATTGGCAGTAGATTTTCACGAACACCGAGGTGCCAGCTCGATGTTCAACCTTCAATGAAGGCATGCCCATTTACGCATGTCTTTCGAACGCCCACCCAACCATGGGGAGGACATGCGGACTCCACACAGAAGGCACTCCCCGCACTCCAGCCAAGAAATGAATGGGAGAACCTCTTGCTGTGAGGCAACAATGCTACCACTGCACCACTGCAGATATATATATATATATATATATATATATATATATATATATAATATATATATATATATATATATATATATTTTAGTATATTTAAATGTTGATACATTTTAGAATTTATACTTATGTTTATGTGATAGACCAGGGTCAGTTTTAATTATGTACTTAGCAATTTTTGAGCTGCAATGTATGTTTTATAGTGTTGCTGATTTACACACTGATGTTAGTTTCTTCACTGCTTAGACAAGGCAATGAATGTGTTAAATTGGTTCAGTGATTAGTGTGCCTCATTGGCTGCTCGAATGTTTAAAGATGTGACTTGAGTTTTAATATTTTGGTCTGAGGAAGCGGATGTAATCCGTGAAAGCACTTACCTTGTTGTGTTGCTATTAAAGAGTGCTGTGTTGGAACCAGTTTGCCTTATTCTTAACTATTTTGCTGTTTGCTACATTGGTTCCTTTATCGGTTCAGAGGTTTGTTCTGACTTTACATTCGTTTATCCAGCCTATAGTCCGGACCCAGTGAAACCAGATAAGATGGCGTCTACTGTAACTACACAGTTTATTTTTTCAATTGTTTTGGTGTATGTGCAGATCTATCTAACTATGCACACACACACACACACACACACACACACACACACACACACACACACACACACACACACACACACACACACACACGTATACTGTATATATATATATATATATATATATATATATATATATTTATATATATATATATATATATGTATATATTTATATAGGTCTACTTTGTTTCATTGAAAACTCATTTCACTGAATTTCAGTTCACCCTCATCAAATCGCTGAAAGCTCGAATTACTGAAAACTCATTTAACTGAATCGCATTTCACTGAAGTGATGTACTGGCACTGTGTAGAATACTGTAAGGCAAGTAAAAGGTATATACCCTTTTCCCCACTGTAGTGCAAACCTGGAGTTAGTATATATAGTTAGCAGGGGTGTGGAGGGTTGTGCCCCCCACATTGGGGGGTGCATAGCCCCCCACTTAGTTTGGGTTTATATTGTCACCTGGAAAGAGTTAGTCACTGGTGCTGTAAGTGTGCATGTCTATGGTCTAAAATGTAGTGTTTTGAAGCTTTCATTGAAATATAATATAAAACCAAACTAGGTGGGGGGCTGTGCACCTCACACCCCACACCCCCCTAACTATATATACCGACTCCAGCATTGCACTACAGTGGGGAAAAGGGCATATACCTTTTAATTGTCTTACAGCACTCAACACAGTGCCAGCACTTCACTTCAGTGAAATGAGATTCGATGAAATGAGTTTTCAGTAATTTGAGTTTTCAACGATTTGATGAGGGTGAACTGAAATTCAGTGAAATGAGTTTTCAATGAAACAAAGTAGACCCACATATATATATATATATATATATATATATATATATATATATATATATATATATAATTTTTTTTTATACATACAGGTGTGTGGCAGGTAGGTAAATGCAAATATAAGGCTGTTGATAAGTAGGTGTGTGTGAGAAAATGTTGTTTAAGAATGTCTGGAAAAGAAAGTTTTAAGTTTGGGGATTAGAATACAGTAGGTATTAGCAGTGTTATGACTATGGAAGAAGAATTTCTAATGTGTATGTTTTTAAAGGGTAGATAAAATGCTTTAAATTGTGGGAGGAAGTAAGAGGGAATAAATGTAAGGATACGGGAGAGGCTGGGTAATTGGGGGTGGGGGTGGGGGTGGAGTGAAGCAGGCAGGAAACCGTAACTTCATTCACACACAGACAGTACATTCCTTACCTGATCAATGTTAACAAAAATAAAGGTGAAAGAAACACATTTTAAGTCATGTATATTGATATTTATGTAACAAAAAATGCTTAGATTTTAGTTGAGATATGCAAACTCATTATTAACCCAAAATAAGTTGGCTACCAGCGAAGAAAATATCTATTGATGAAACTGTGCTATTGATGGAAATGATAGAGGGGAGCAGCCATGGCTTGTTCCTTAGCCTGATTTGAAACATTTGGTTTTACAAACAAGTAGCAGAGAAAATGTGCATGTCTTGCTAACAAGCAGTTTAACTTGGACTGTAAACTCAATTACAAATTAGCAATAATCACATATAGCAGACCTATCCTATATTTGCTACTTTCCATACATTTTTGCAAGCTGAAAAGGAAAGAGACTTTTGTAGTCAGAGAGGTCTTTAGAGGATGTGCAATTCCTTGCTTTGTAGTATAATAAAGATACAATCCTAAATTTTAGCTTGATGCAGTTACCTAGACAAGAAAATGTAGTAAGAGACAAGGAGTTAAGATCCTACATTTAAAGTAAAGTAACAAAGATACAGCTAGATGAAGTAAACTAGTGTACAAAGAAAGGAGCAGGAAAATAATTTCTGCACTTTCAGATAAATGAAGAAGGGCAAAAACTCAGACATCATTTGATGTTTGCCCAAACTGGTTTAAATTTTGACAGACCTCATCAAATGCCTGAAGAAGTATGAATCTCCACAACAACATAAGTACCATACAAAAAAATAAAACACACTAGACAGGCCTGTAGATTCAATAAACTCCATGTAGGTTTCGTGCAGAGTCTAACTGGAGTATGTTCGGCTATGCAATGTTGCTCATCGCACAGTATTGCACCATGCATATCAATGAGGTGTGGCATGCTTAAGCAAGGTTTTATGGCTAGCACTAGTGTTGCTGGCCATGAAACCTCTAATATGAATGCAGATCATACCTCTCAACCTCTTAGTGCAAGAAATCAGAATCAAAATCACATTTATTGGCCAGCAATGTGTATATACAAGGAATTTGACTCCAGTTTCAACAACTCTCCAAGTATGAATTACATAAATAGCATACATACAACTATTAAGAACAAGACAAAAAAAAGTAAATATACATATCCATATACATCCAAGGTGCAAAGTACAACTCAGTGCAAGAAATACTGAAATAAACTTGGAAAGAAACAAGTATTAAGAAGTATTAACAATACTCAGAGGCTTGGAAGTTAACCATTTATGAACTTGATGGCCTGTGGGAAAAAAAAAAACTGTTCTTATGTCTGTTTGTTTTGGTGCAATGAGAATAAAGACTAAAATAAGGGGGAACAAAGGCCCAGAAATAGGAACAGATTTTAAATATTGTTCTTATAAACTTAGAAAGTAGCTAGAATAATGGTATTTGTGTTAGCATGCATTTTCTGAAGGATATGAAGTACAAAACTCAAACATATGTCATTATTTATTGACTTCAATCTTCAGTGATTTTCCAGAAAACCACAGATTTTACAAGGAATAGCCCAGAAATATTAGGCAAAAATCTGGACTTCTACAAAAATCTGGACAGTTGAGAGGTATGATGTGGATAGCATTTCTGTGTAAGGTTGCTGGGCATGAAAACAGATTGTGTAACAGTACAGCAACTGTTTTCCCTTTCTTGAGTTTTCTTCATTAAAATTTGTTTGGGACACTGCCATAGATTGTTTTTCCTCATTTCAAGTATTTCTCCATTTTTTTAATTTTTTTTTGGAGGGGGGGTGGGGTCAGTGTTTGCATGATGTACCACTAACCACAAACATGTTTGGCTATGCTCATCTTGTTTGTGCAAAGCATAGCAGTGCACAAAAATGGACAAATGGACCACTCTGGTTGCAGACAGGATCCAGACAGCTATAAACATAAACCAGATGCATTCAATTAATACTACTGGCCATCTAGCAAACACGGTAAGTGGAATACGGTAAATGGTATTGCACTGCAATTAACAATGAGAACTTTACAATGAATACTACAATAGGGAATGTCATGTAAGCAATCCTGTGGCAGCAGGTGCTAAGTGTAAGTCTGGAGTGCAGATGGTCCTGCTTTCTAGTACTGGGTGTGCAAACTTTGTTTTAATGTTGTGACATTACAGATTATAGCAATGAAGTGCAACATACACAACTGTTTTCTCAACCTTCTTGTGGCAACAGCTATAAGTGTAGAACTTTCGTACCCATGGTCCAGGGCTCAAATATAACATATTCCATACACTTTTAATGTCGTTCCACTTCATATTAAAGTCATTGTCACTTATAACACTTGACATAGTGTAGCTTATATTCATATTTATATGTATGAGGGCTGAGACACTAATATTGTGTCAGTTATTCACCTATTTATTTATCTATGTATTGCCCATTTATTATCACAAGTACGAGTGTGTGTATACTCTGTACTATGTTCATGTAATTATATTTGTGCTGTCTGGACGGGCATGATGTTTTCATTTGACTAACACATTTACACAAGTGCCTGTATATCAAATAACCTTGAAAATGCATTGCTTGCCACTGTTCAGCATCGCTTGCCAATGCACACCCTCAACTGCCTTGTTTACACAATACTTAACAATGGAAAACTTTTTCAGATATTGCAAAACTGAAAACTTCACACTGTCAGTAAGCAAGATACATGCAATTGGCGGGAAAATATTAGGATACAAAATGTAGTTGGTGGGAAATGCTCATTCTACATTGGGCTTGATCTATGGTAGGCATGTCTGGTGAGTGTGGTGAGGGAGTGCATTTCTGAGCACAGATGTGGGGTGTTCAGAAGTCCAAAGTCCTTAATGGATTCCTAGTTAAGGAGCATGGGCCTTGGTTGCTACAGTGGGACTATTTTGGCTCTGAATGCAAGTCTGAAGCATGGAATAATATTGCCAGGGCTTTGACCAGTGCTACAGGCATCCCCCACAGTGGGGAGTAATGCCAACATAATTTTGATGACTTCTGGGGGAGGCAGTGGGATACACTTGACCATTGGACGGGGGAATTTAGCATGGGGGACATCCCACAGATGTGTAAGTATCTATTACAGTGACTAATTGTAAGAGTTAAATACTGAATATAGTCAAGACTGGTATTCATAATGGTATTCTGCTCTGTTCTGTTTTTTCCACGGCTGCCATTGAGTTAGCATTGAATGTGAGATTCCATGCCATGCAATTAGCAAGGATGCAAGAAGCATGTGGTATGTATGTATCAGAACGGTACCATTATTGTAACATTAATAGTTAAATACAGCTTAGTTGGTATTTCATACAGTTGTATCAAACTGAGCATGCACATCTCAACTGCAAAAGAAACTATACATGCCTTAGTCTATAGCACAGTGCAACAGTTCCATATTCTCAAATAACAGTGAGTATGCATCTCTAAACTGTAAAAGGAAAGCATGCATGCAGTAGTCTGTAGGCCAAAACAACAGTTCAGTATTAGAAAGTAGTCAGAGGTAGTGGGTTCAAAAACCAGACTTCCCAAATATACAATACTGTTAAGTTTTCATCATTATTGCAATGTAACTTCAGACATCTATGCCAGTGGCACAAATGGCCTGCTGTAAACTGTAATCAGTATAACTGGAACACACATGTGTGCAATATATGTACACATCAAGGATTGCTGGCTGCAATCTGTACTATAGTATGCATCTGTGATGAGCTGGGTGGTTTTAAATGTAATAAAGGAATTTGTTAGGAGTTTGTAGTGTTAAAAGTAAAGGTAATAGAATAGAGTTATATAATTGTATTAATAATTAATACTTTGTATGTCACATATGAAGTTACTAATATTCTCCCTTTATTTTCTCTTAATCCAACTCTTATCCTCCCTCATTTTTTTAATTTGTTTTTTCTGCCACAGCACAGCAGGGTAGGCCTGTCCCACAGGATCCTCCTGCCCCCACTCCACTGGCTACAGCACCACGGCCCAGCATGTCTGGTGTGTAACTTGGTGCCAACCCCCCCTGCTGCCCCTGAATTACCTGGCCCCTCAGGTAGTAGTGCCCCGGAGGATAGGCCTGTGGTTCCCTCCAGGAGCAGTGGTGAAGGTGGTGATTTCATCACCTGAGAAAAACTGCCAGGGATGGTGGGTAGGATTGTGCTCTGCACTGTGGGTGGACACCACGCTGGATGGAGCACCTGCTCTCCATCCTGTTTCAAAATATCCAAAGGAGATGCAGATGGGTATTGCAGCCAGTGGTTCAGTGAGGTGACAGTGATAACAGTCCACTGGGTGAGGACTCAAAACTCACTGTCATCCAACTTGACATGCATGGGACCTCTATTTACCCACCCCAACCCCAATCACCCACCTTTTGTGTCCTTCACCATCCCTGTATCTTGTCTAATATGTCCTGTCTATCAGTGATTGCTTCCTCACCTATCCAACCTACTTGCCCCTGACATACCCACGTGCCTTCCCCAACATTTCTCTCTTTCTCCAAAAAAAAAGGAGGGGGCACTTGTCCTAAAAACATAAAAAAAAGTGTCCCATACATAGCTCTCCAGTTCATACACATGTCTTCTTGACACCCTTAATTTAGTCCAATTGGCTATACAACATGATTGTGTTGTGATCACTCCTTTTTCTCGAGGTGACAGTCCAAATTCAGCTAATATTTTGTATATATGATCATGTTTTAATGTTGAAGAAATGGATAACTATGGTGCTTTCCTACATCCCTGCTGCACATTTCTGCCCTCCTTTCACTTTGTTTTCCCTCATTTGCTCAACATTTCACCACTATACTGTCTTCACCCATTACTTTTCTTTAAAGCATAAGTGACAGATGGTGTGCATCACTCACCATCGCGAAGCAAGGGTAAATGGCAGTCATAGAAGTAAATGTATTTAAAAGTATCAGACACACTTTAAAAATTACTACTTACACCCATATTGATAGATGTAATCATCTCTCCAGGACATAGAAACATACCTCGCACAACACCAACTCATCTTAAATCCCAACAAAACCAAAATTATAGTTTTCAGTTACAAAAAACCCAAACCTTCCCAGCCCTCTCTCTCAATCTTCTCCACAAATAGAACCAAGAAAGTCCCCACAAACCACACTAAACTTTTGGGTGTCACCATAGATGATAAACTCAAAGTCAATACACATATTGCTCAAACTATCAAAAAAGTCCACATCAAACTAGGCATCATATACAGGGCCAAACCCTTCCTAACTCCCAATGCCAGGCTAACCACTGCTCGCTCTCATCTGCTATTAACCATTCTGTATGGTTCTCCCATATGTATACAAACCTTTGAAAATCAGACCTCAACAACCTAGAATTATGTTACAAGATTGCTAAATATGCCGCTAATCAACAACATAGATGTCACCACTGTTCAGCTCTTTCACAGTTAAAATGGATAGAGCTCCCCAAACTTTTACAATTTAATCAACTAGCCTTCGCCCACAAAACAATCCATCATCCCAGCGACTGCCCTACTTAGTCCAACATAGCACCAATCTTAGAGCTCTCAGATATTCTAACAAACATTTACTGAAGGTTTCTATCTCCCACAACTATCGTGGTGACTCCCTCTAATCACATAAAATAGGCAAACTCTGGAACTCTTCCAGAGACAATAGCAAAAAACCCTATCTACAATCAGTTCAAATCACTCCTAAAGGAACATCTTACTAGTATTCGGCTATGCTTTTGTCACTGTCCAGGATGACTATCTACTTTCTGCTATCTTAATTTGTTTTAGTATATAAAAGACCCCTCTACTTGCATTGTACTATTGTTTGTATTATACTACTGCCTGTATTTCTACTGATAGTATTGTACTATTGCCTGTCTTGTTTTAATGATTGTATTGTTGTTCTGTACTACTGTGGAGCTTTTCTCCCTGGGTTTTTGCTGAAAACGGGCAACTGGCCCAGTCAGACACTACCCAGTTAACAAATGTAATAAAATAAATAAATATTCAAACCCAGTAACATCTGTCTCCAACAACAATGCATTAACACATGCTGCCACAGAGTCAATTAAGTAGCAGATGTATTTTATATAATCAATAGTAACTGTCACAGTTTAGCAAGGATTTCCCTTTGTACTCCCCTGTGCTTGATCCCCATATCACCAATGTTTTATCTTCCCCATTCATTTTGTATGAAGCATCACTGTGCAATTCCCTATTAATGTTTTATAAAGCCTTACTGCACAATCTCCATTTATTTTATATAAAGCAACGTTAATACAAAAGCAGTTAAATGTATTAGCTACAGCTGTATTCAGAATCAGTATCATCTGGCCACAAAAAGGAACTTATCACTGCATTACATGATTTAATACCTGCAGCCAGAGATTCAGTTAAGTAGCAGGTGTATGCAACAGCCGTTAAGTCTGCCATTTGATATTCAGTCTGTAAAATATAGCTGCTGCTCATCTGAGTCTGTAGTACCATCTCTTAATGTATTGATCGATTCATTTTTGGAGTCAGATGCTACTGGGCTAGAATCCAAGTGTACATAACAGTTTCAAATACTTTTATGTATAAATCCAAATTATAAATTGTGATAGTTGGGATGGAGTCTGTAAAATATATGTGCTAATTAACTGACTCTGTGGCAGCACGTGTTCATGCACTCAATGGAAGAATATGTACATTCTTGGGATACATGGTAATGGTTTCCAGTACAGTTTTATATAAAACTTATAACTGCTTTTTGCCATAACTGTGCAGTAGTGCGCAATGTACACCATTGCACAATATTGCTTTAAAGAAAAGAAATGGGAAAGATAGGAAAGTGGTGAAATGGAGAGCAAGCAGGGGGGAGAACAAAGTGAAAGGAGTGCAGGAATGTGCAAGAGGGATGTAGGAAATAACCATAGCTATCCATTTCTTCAACAGTAAAAAATGTTCAGATGTACAGAATATTAGTTGAATTTGCAGTGTCAACCCCAGAGAGAGGGGGTGACCACAACACAATCAGGTTGTATAGCCAATTGGACCAAATCAAGTGTATCAAGATAACATGTGTGAAATGGATGACTATGTATGGGACGACATTTTTTTTGGGAGAAGTGCCCTTGTTTTTGTTTGACACAGAGAAGAATATTGATGAAGGGATGTAGGTATGTCTGAGTGAAGTAGGTTGAGTAGGTGAGGAAGCAATCGCAGACAAACAGAACATAAAAGACAAGATATAGGGATGGTGAAGGACACAAGAGATGGATGAACACCATGGTTGGGGTGAGGGTGAGACATCACAAACCCATGGATGTCAAGCTGGATATCAGTGAAAATCCAGTCACCCACTGGACTGCCATCACTGTCACCTCACTGCACCGATGGCTGCAATGCTTGCCATCTGTGTCTCCTTGTGTTCTTCAGTACAATGATGGAGAGCAGTGCCTCAATCCAAAGTAGGTGTGCACCAACTGTGTGGCACGCAATAATACCCACCAACTCTGACAGTTCATCTTGGGTGATAAAATCACCACCTCTGCCACTGCTCCCAGAGGGAACAACTGGCCTATCCTGTGGGGCACAACTACCTGAGGGCCCAGGTAATGCAGGGGCAGCAGTAAAGGTGATAATTGGTTGTGTACCAGATGAGCTGGGCCTTGGTGCTGTAGACTGTGGAGTGGAGGCAGGTGGATCCTGTGGGCCAGGCCTACCTTGCTATGTTGTGGGAAAAAAAAAAACAACAAATTAAAAAAAAAAGAAAAAAAAGAGAAGATAATAGTTGGGGTGAGAGAGAAAAAAAGGGAGAACATTAGTAACTTCATATCTGACATACAATGCATTTATACAATTATTTGACTCACTCTGTTACCTTTACTTTTAAGACTATCATCTCTTAACAAATATCTTTTTTACTGTTCAGACTACTCGGGTCAAAACAGAAGCACACTATACTACAGATTGCAGCAAGCAATCCTTGATGTGTGCATATATTGCACATATGCATGTTCCAATTACACTGATTATAGTTTACAGCAGGCCATTAGTGTCACTGGTTTAGAGGTCTGAAATTACATTGCAATACTGATGAAAACTTAACAGTATTTTATATTTGGAAGTGTGGTTTCTGAACCCGCAGTAGCTGACTACTCTCTTATACTGCACAGTTCTTTTGGCCTACAGACTAATGCATGCATATCTTCCTTTTCCGGTTGAGAGATGCATGCTCAATTTGATACAACTGTATAATAAACCAAAAACAGTGTTTTTATTTTTAATGCTGCAATAACAGCACTGTTTGATGCATACATACCGCAGGTGTCTCACATCCATGCCAGTCTCACAGCATGGGTTCACAGATTCAGTTCTTGGTCTGTGATAGCTGTGGAAAAAACAGAACAGGGAATTATTATGAATACCAATCCTGACTATATCCAGCTTTTAACTCTTGCAAGTAGTCTCTTTAAGTGAGACTGCACACATTTTGGTTTTGCAGCGTTTGAAACTGTTTCACATCACTTTCGATCACTCAGAGTGTTCAAGGTTGTGCACTGCCAGGCAATATGTTTAGTATTAATTGAATGCATCCAGTTTCCATTTGTGGCTGTCTGGGTCCTGTCTGCTACAGGGGTGGTCCATTCATCCAGTTTGTGCACTGCCACGCTTTGCACAAACCAGATGAGCGCAGCTAAACCCATTTGTGCTAAGCATCAAATCATGCAAACACTGGCCCAAAAATAAATGTAAAAAAGGGAGAAATACTTGAAATGAGGAAACTCATCCTACGACATACACATTAGAAAATGTTAGCACACATGAGATATGAAAACATAGGTCTGGATTTCAAACCTCACTCCAATGCACCTTCAGAAAACAAGATGGATGCCTCATCCCTCTTTGACACATAAACAGCTTTGCAGCAAAGAACAGAAGTCATTCTCCATACAACCAACTGCATCAGAATGTACACTGCTATCAAACCATCAACTGTGATTTATATATTTATTTTATTTATTTATTTTTATTTATTTGTTTTATTTTTATTTTACATTTGTTGACTGGGCTAGTCTAACTGGATACATGTCCATTTTCAGTAGAGGCCCGGGGAGAAAAGCTCCAAAATTAAACTAATGTAACAGGAATAAAAAGCAGTAAAGCAACATAAAACTAAAACATGTTAAATACACTAATGTTGTAGGCTAACATAGTAAAAACTAGCATCAAAGCAGTAAAGCAAATAAATAAAAAATAAATAAAGATTTGTATATTTGATTATCTTTATTATATCTGGACATAACATACTTAGTGATCCCACAACCTTTTATGATTATTGCTTACAAATATACATCTGTGTCTTACCTTTCTGTATTTCTTGGCCATTCATCAGGTATCTGACCAGCACTTGGAGACATGCAGTGTGTAAGCCAGTCTATATCATTGACCTTAAAATGTATGAGGATATTAACTGGGAATAATATGATAAGCAGTTGCAACAACTGAAGGGCAGGTTAGATAACACAAACAACCATAGACTGCTCTTTTGAGGAGCAAAGCAAAGGTGAGTTCCTGTTATGGCACATGCAAGGGTACAGTGTTCTTTTGAGGGGGAACAGAGTTGAGTTACTGATATGGCACAAACAAGCACAGATTGTTCCTTTGGGGTGAGAAAAGGTGAGTTATTGCTATTGCAAAAACAAGGATATGCTGCATTTGTTAATGTCCTTGTTTTGCATCCTGCCTGTTGTTTGATCTTGTGAGAGTTGTGAAGTCAGAAACTGCAATTTGTCTGTACTAACTTCTCTCTTTAATGATTTTCCATTATAAATGTATGTTGCTAAACTGAGGTCATGCAGTGACCATCAGTACTTTGGAGAGGTATGACTGTGAGAATCTTTCATGCCTGAGACCTACTACTTGTTAATGGACATGTATAAGTCAAATGTCTCTGTTGTCACATGTTAAGGGAATTTCTGTACAAATATTCCACCTTTGACGTGCAATTTGTACCAAGTGACAAAATACAAGGATGTGCCATGATATTATTAAACAAGACTCTCCAGGTTCAGGACTTACCTCATAAATGCAGCAGTTGCCACAATGATAGTTCAGGGCTGACTTTGTCTGATGCAAGCAGTACACAATTAATACATGAGAACATAAAGGTTGTGTGAGTTGCATGGCATCAATGCTATTATATGTATGTGAGTAGGAAGAAAGTTTTAGGCCCTAGCTGGTGAGTGAATGTGCTATGCATTGTCTCTTGGCCAATGCAAGGGCATAGAGAGCAGGCCTATGTCTGCCTAAACCCACAACAGCTGTTGAATCCCCCATCTGACACAAACACAAACAGTGGCAACAAATAACTTTAAGTGAAGAACACTAAGGGAAGGGAATGGAAACAAAAATGCCACGCTGTCATACAGTCCTATGACTGAAATATTATAGTGTGACCTGTTATGTACACCATATGTTTGGACTTGAAAATCCTGTAAGAGACATGTCAGAAAGTAATTTTACACATTGCAGTGTCTTAATTCAAAACTATCACAAGAGCATCTATTGTTGTGACATTTTGATGCTATCAACTGTGGAACTGTACAAGGCCATTATAAGTTAAAAGTACAATGACCAATTAAGCACCACAAATGCAGATATACTAAGCAGTAAGTTTGCTATGCACCCTGAGCATCAGATAGAAAGTCTTCTCTTCCATAATCCAAAATATAGAAAACAGAGATATGGCTCAAGTATCATTACTAGCACAGGGTGTTGTGTGGTGGTCATTACAGAGAGAGGTTACAAAGTAATGATACACATTGCAGTTTCTGACATCACAACCCCTGAAACAGCATTTACTATACAGTTGTGACATATGGATGCCATCAACTCTCTAAATTTTCAAAAGCAATATAAGTCAAAGGTATAATGAACATTTATGCAACACTAATGCAGATATAGTAAGCAATAAGTTAGCTATGCACCCTGAGCATTAGAAACTGAATATGCAACCCTGAATGAGAAAGGTAGAACACAGGGATATGGCACCGTTATCATCACTTGCACAGGGTGTTGTGTGGAGGAGTAGGATGCTGAGGCTGACATAAGAGGTCAGTCAGTATGTGTGTGTATGAAGGAGAAGAAGGCAGACAATTGGACAAAAAATTGAGCAGTAAACCAAAATATGTATCTGTTGCATGTGTGTCTGTATGGGTCTTCCAGCTGAAATTGGTGTGTGAGTGTGTGCATGAACACAGCCAAGCTGGGTGCTAGCTCTACATTGTGGTGTGTTGGACAGGTGTGAGCTGTGCATGGTCATCCTTGACCATGAGAATTGGCTCATCTATGAGATGCACTGGCACAGTGACATTCTGGACCATGCTCAGATGCAGCACTGCTAACTGAATGTGACTGCTGTCTGCTGAATGAACTCCCTTCATGGGAATGCTCAGGACCACAACCCTATGGCCTGCAATGTCTGGCTGTGGACAGCACACTCACTGATGGAGCAGTGGAAGCACTGCCACTATGGGAGCATGATCAGCCATGGCTACATTGGATATCAGCAGATGTTGCGGCTGACCTATGCTCATGAGAATGACATTCCCCTCCCAGCAGATGCTCCATCACAGACACCACTCTGTCCATCACAGACACCCCTTGTTCCGATATGTCATTCATCTGATCCAGTGAATTAGAAACACAGTGTAGTCAGTCACGCATGTAGGACTCTGCTGCATCTACAACCCTAAGCATTTGTCTGGAGCATCTATAGAAACATGCCTGTGCCTACATGATAGCCCTAAACATATGTAGAGTGGCACAGGAAGCAACACCTGCACCAGGTGGAGGAGGTGGAACAGGCCCCCTCCAAGCACCCTTATTAATCTTCCTGCATGGCACCTCACCCACACTTTGTCTATGGCTAGACTCAATGGGCACTGAAGCTGCAGTAGCCACACTTCCCTGATCAATGTCTTCTCTCTCTACCTCTCCAGTGTCTTTGGGCTCAGCAGACTGGGTAGGTGTACACCTACTGGCTGTGTTGGACAGAAATGCAGGGTATGAAAGTATGTCAACCTCTGTCCCCCATGACCATGCCTCAGGTTGGCCACCATCATCATCATCAGAGTTTGATGAGACACTGACATCTGGTAACACATGGCCTACAGTTCCAATGTCTCTCTCACCTGTGATGAAAACAAGAAATACAAGAGTACATTAATACAGGCACTACTATAGTGCAATATATGCTAACAAAGTAACACTGCTGCTACTATTATGGGCAGTCCTGCAATACACACAACACTTCTGCGATCAATATCACACATTACAATATTTGTTTAAATTAATCAGCAGTACTAACATCAAATTAATTGGCTTACCAACTGCAGAAGGCAAGTGTTTTGGGAGGCCTGATGGTCTGGAAAGAAATTAAACAAGAGGTAAGGCCAACGACATCACAATCGACAGTAACACAGAAGTTAATACATTTGCCCCTTTATAGCTGCAGTAAACAATTGTTTAAACAGGAATGTGGCTGACAAGTTCAAGCTAGCTAAGCTTATACCTGCAACAATTTCACTCCCCCACTAATCAAATAAATACATGTGACACAGACTTAACTTATTCCTTTAAAATTCTTTAACTATACAGCAGTAGTCAACTGTTTAGATAACAAGCCCTACCTGGAAGGTATTCTAGAAATGAAACACTGGCCAACACTGCAATACTTTCATATCTAGCAAGTGTGGTACTGTCCTGGGAGCTGAAAGTGTTCCATAGATCTGGTAGGAGCAGCTCATTGGGGTCAGTGCTGGTTACCTAAGAAGGCCTCCATCTGTAACCAAGGGGTCATTGCCTATACCACCTGCTTGCCTTCTTGCAGCAATGATCATATCAGTGGGTCTGTGGTGCACCGGTTTATAGGTTTGGCTGTGGCCAAACATGAATTTCACATCAGCAACAATTTGTTGCCATAGTACATGCCTACGACACATATCTTGCCTTCCCCTTTGCAGGAGGAAGGCACCATGTTGCAGAAAAGCCTCAACTATTACTTCATTTTCGGCATCTGTGAAGGATATTAGATGTCAATTGACATACCGCAATACCATGATTGCAGATGGGCTAAAAGAAAACAGACATATAATACACATAAGTATCACATAACTACAAAAATATTGTTTACATATACAACAGAAAAGGCAGCCAGTCAGTATTACTCACTGCTAAATTAAAGATGTGAAATATGAACAATAGGCAGGATGCAAAACAAGGAGAGCAACAAGAACAGGATATCCTTGTTTGTGCCATAACAGTAACTCCCCTTAACTCCCACCCCACAAAAGAACAGACAAATGACTGTTTTGGCTAACAAAATATCTTAGAAATCCTACAAGTGTTGTCAAAGGACCTGTCCCTGAAACATTTCTACATATTTCTCATACAGCAGTCATTTCCATTTATTTTAATGTCTTATCAGTCATGTCTAGCTCTAAAATGCCTGGACAAACATAGCCCTGTACACTTCTATGTAATGCTTACAGATAACAGTGTAAAAGCCTGTGCTTCACGTTATTGTTAAATACATTCCAGCATATGCAGTATGTAGGTGCAAAATGGAACAATTCTTTGTAAGAATCAGTACCCCTCTGGAGATGCATAGTGAAGAATATGCTTGTTGTCAGTGTTCCAAACATATAGAACTAACATCAGCTTGTCTAGCTACAGGGTTGCATTTTTATATGTTGAAGATTAGTAATGAATTGCAGCTGTGAATGAGTATTGTTTGTGAGTAGTTAATGACAACAGCACTGCAAGCTGCCTTACTTCTACTGGGTGGGTCAGCTTACATCTAGAAAGTGTGTCAGGAGAGATGACAGGCCTGATTCATCAACATAACACAGAATCTACAAACTATGTCATGATGTATGTGGTTAGATTAAAAGCCATGTCACTGTAATCTGTCTGGTATACAATGAGGTCACATCTGCCTGGCCTCCAGTCTAATGTCTTACTATGCCTTAGTGGCATTACTGTGTATCCAAAACTATCATATAGCTGATGACATCAGCAGTGTCTGTTGAGTACAAGATAACAGTGTCCCACATGCTGGTGTAAAATGCTCTCTATAATAGCTCACACAAACACACACAGTTGACTACAGTGAGAATAGCACTACTACTACTTATCTAAGTGCACAGACTACAGAGCACAGTACTCAATGCAAGTGCCACTACACAATCCTGACTTATACACAGTGCAGGTGAACGTATAGTAGATGACAACAGCAGGCCATGTGAGAGACAAGAGGTTGTGAGCCCTGTATGAAATGGATGTGTAGGAAAGAGCAACTATCAAAAAATGTGCCATCCATGCCATTGGAAATGTAACTGTAGGATACCACATATACTCTGCTGCCTAGACACACACACACACACACACACACACACACACACACACACACACACACACACACACACACACACACACACACACACACACACACACAGTTGACTGAAGTGAGAACAGAACCCCTACCTAAGTACACATGCACAGAACACACTACTTAATGCAAGTGCAGTGACATAAGTCCGATTTATACAAGAGTGCAGGTGACCTTATAGTAGATGACATCAGCAGGCCATGTGAGGAACGACATGGGAGGTTTGCATAGACACATAGCTTCTTAGTGTCATATGAAGATATTTGCCTAATAGCACTAGGCTGTTTAGACACCTAGCTATATAGCAACACAAGTACCCTTATTGAATGTAGTTGGAAAATTGGGTTTAGCAGAACAAGGTTGTGTGCACCACCAGCTGCACTGTCCATGAGGGAACAGGCAACATTATATAGTACAGTTTGTAGTGTGGTTGATATATGTGTGTGGAAAAATTACTGAGACTCCAGGGTTGTAGTACTTCTTGGGGGGGGGGCAAACATGTATGTATTGTACATATATGATGTATAGTTATATCGAGCCCTTAGTATGCAACGTTTCCACATATAGTTTTATGTCATACTAAGGGAATGGATAATAAACACCAACAATAAAGCATTATATATACAGTTCCATAGTGCAGCGAACAGCAGATTTGCTTGATGGTTAACTAAGTGTACACTGATGCGAGATATGCCTCTTTGCACATAGGTAAGCAGTGCACAAATGCCAGCCACATAGCTAACATCTGACAGTTAGTAGTATCTGTTGTAGGACCCAGTACCATCTGTACCACAGGCCAGGTTTTCACATTGGGTAAGAGCATTAATTGAATGTATCTGGTTTCTGTTTCTGGCTGGCTGCTTCCTAGGTGGTCCATTTTTTTCTGTGTCTGCAGTACTATGGTTCACTCAAGCCACTCAAGCCACTTAAGTAGACCCAATCCTGAATATATTTGTGTTTGTGCTACACAGTGCATTGTGAAAAAATTGAATTAAAAACAAGAAAAGTAGGAAAAAAAGAAAAAGGAGATGTGTGAAGTGAGCAGGAACAATTTATGACATACACACTAGAAAATTGTAGTACACATGAGATATTTCTTCACAGTTTGAGATTTGAACTCTTACACCATTGCAGCTTCAGAAAACAGGATGGATACCTTATTCCTCTTTGCCACACAAACAACTTTGCAGTATAGAACAGGATGGATGCCTTATTCCTCTTTGCCACACAAACAACTTTGCAGTATAGAACTGAAGTCATTTTTCACATAACCAACTGCATCAGAATGTACACTGCTGTCAAACCATCAGTTGTAATTTGTACAGTTAATTCCCATTATTATATGTGGACATAGTATACTTAATGATCTCACAACCTGTTACGATTATGCTTGCAAATATACAGCCCTGTCTTACGTATCTGTGTTTCTTGGTACTTCATGAGTTGTCTTACCAGTAGTTTGAGACCTGCAGTGTTAAAGCCATTCTATATCACTGGCCTTAAAATGTGTGAGGATATTAACTGGGAGTTGAATTGAGATATGTAGTTGCCAAAAAACGAAGGCCAGGTTGGATGGCACAAACAGCCATATACTGTTCTTTTGGAGGGAGCATACTGTTATTTCATGAACAAGAATGCACTTTGTGTATTAAACACACCTGCTGCTTACTGATTAGTGTAGTATGCACATCTCCCTGCACCTCTGTGCAAATAAGGTAAACGCAGGCAAAACTAGTATTAATTTCCTCCTTTCTCATGATATCATACAAACATGGAGCATAAAAAGTGAAGGAAAGGTCACACACCCTGTATTCGACACCCAGAATCATCTATTCTCTAGCCTTACAGATACACGTACTGCCAATTGAATAGTTACATGACAAGCACGCTAAAACCTGCCATTCATTCCTCTGTTCCCCATGGGTGCAGTACTGAGCAAACAATGACAAAAAAAAAAAACAGAAAAAAAAAATTACTTAAAGTTGACAGAGATGACACATTTTAAAACAAAATTCAGAGAATGAGATAGAACTTGTGAATTGTGCACTGCTTACATGCACTTTAATGCTTCACAGACCTACACGTACACATCTGTAAGTGTAACCTGACAAACCCCACTGATGTCATCAATCACTGTTGATATCCATTGTAAACAAATACCGTGGAAGTGCCTACATGAAGTGAACATCCCTACATGGTTACTATTTTTGGAATTCACCAATTCTAATGAGTTTTGACCTGATTTGCATATCCACTGGGCTGACAGCCCTGAATCTGCATAGTTGGTAACCATGTTGGCAGAGAAACTGCAGGGGAGCACAATGTTGCAAAACAGATTGAGGGCATTACTTTTCTGCACAAAGGAATACAGTTTTTGATAAAACTTGACTGTATTTTGTCAGCTACATGTTGTACATGACAGTATGAACAGTCTGTTTCATGGGGTTTACACTTTTAGCTGTCTACATTAGTTACGAGTATATTCTTCATTTGGGGGTGAGGGGAGTGAAGCTGCATTTATGTCATAGCACTTAAAAAGGAATTATTGCTATTGTTAATCAAATTTTCTAGCATCCACCATTTCTAATACTGTCATAAATTGTGTGGGGTTACATGTTATGGCCAGTTGCTTTACAGCTTGTTGAATCACTCTACTATGTTGATTTGCTTCATTAGCATACAGTTTAGCAACTTATGTTGTAATTAGCATTCCATGGGAGTTACTGTGTGCATGAGTGCATGCCACTACAGGTAGTTTACTGAATCTAAACTTATTCACGACCATGTGTACATCTCACCATGATGTGCACATGGTGAAAAATGACCATATAGGCTTTATTGAATCCCTCTGAGGGTTTTTCTGTGGGATGGGAATCCCCCTAGCATACCCTTGAATTATATGTACCACCCCCATTGTCACACCAACCGAAAAAAGGGAGAAATCTTACAAATATGAATCCTTGATGTCGTACAATTAGAGCTGTACAAGCATTAATTTTCTGCTAAAAGCAAACTAATAAATACAGTGCCACCAAAGCTATCAACATAAAGAATGTGATCATACAAGAGTACAAATTTCCTTTAGGAAAAAAAATTAGTACTCCAGTATGTGGTTGTTTCCTAAGTCTGGGGTACATTAGCACTGGTTTCCTATAGTGTGCTTGCAAAGGCAGATAACACAGGCACATCATATTATGGTTATATGAGATGCATTGAGAAATGAATGCTCAGTGTAACAACCTGAAATCATACTACTAAAACTACAAACCTACTGCACTTACTAAATGAAGTCCACACTAAGTTTGGCATAATTACCATTCAAAGAATCCTTCAAGCATACTATTGTGCATTCACTTTAAACCACAGCAATAAATACCATAGACACAAATGCATATTAGATACATTGGAGAAACGCATATGTGTAATTTAATATAGCAACCGCACTGATGGTGATCTTGACCAGAATAAACATACTACCTCCTTCATTGAACAATGATGAAAAGAGAAATTACTGCATGCCTTCAGTTAACTACAGTATTCTGGTCTTGATAACACAGGACATGATAAGCCCTTCATTTGAAGAAAAGAGACAGGACACTATCAACAATCTGATAACTGAACTGAAACTGGAACAGACAGCATTTCAAACATAGCAGATGTTCTTCATCCCACATTGCTGCAGTCCTAACACTTGGGTAGTCCGCTGTCCCAGTCGGCCCGAATACCAAAGTATAAGGCTGACGTCGGTCAAGGCGCATTAGTCTGACGTCAGGACGTCAGGGTACAAATGCGCATGACCGACGTCATATCCTCTGTCTTTTTTGCCGCATGGTCTGATGCAGAAGCAGTATTGCGAGTGCAGGTTGGCGTTCTGAAATTTTCTGAAGTCGGAGTTTCAGACCGAATCAAAGTTGGCTAAGTACCCCGTTGGGGAATATTTTGTTTTTTTCTTGCCTCAGTATTAAACCGGATGTCAGAAAAAGTGAATAACTGTATTTCTTGTGGGAAACAGATACCTCATAGGGATTACCATTCCTTGTGTATACCTTGCTTAGGGCCTGAGCACGACGTTGTTGGATGTCGCTCTTGTGCTAGATTTAACAAACGCACTATAAAGAGAAGATTAGACTGTGCCAGGTTAGTTTTTGGGAAGCGTTGTAATTATAAAATGCCATCAGATGCTCCGGCGCCGCCTAAAAGCGCAAGGACAAAGCAGCAAAGCCTAGGTTGGAAGAACCGTCTGTCCCGGATGTCGGTTCTTTAGAAGGCTCGGTGGAGCCGGAGGTTCTGCCAGAAGTTTCTTTGGAGTCTCAGGGAGAGACTTTACTGTTACAAGATGTGTCCTCTCAGGAGGTAGGCCAGGCTGAAGGGGCTTCTCAGGTAGCTGTTCTCCCCTCCCTTCCTAAGGTGGTTAGGCCCTCCCCTTCTGTTTCCAAGGCTTCTTCGAGAGGCAGGCCAGGTTTAACTTCAGTGGGTGTCTCTCCTAGTTCTTCAGGGTCTCTGCCTAAGAAACATATGCTTAAAATGGCAGAAGATTTGATTACTATGATTAGAGGTTCTATGCCCCCCCTGATAAGAGGCCTAGGGTGGAACCTGAGCTTGAGAGTTTTGAGCAGTGCTCGGAGGCTTCTGAGTCTTCGGCTGAAGACTTACAGGAGTATCCTCCTTATTCTGATTCTGATGTAGATGATTCTACTCCTTCGGCTTCTCCTCCTGAGGATTTTTCTCTAACAGAAACTCTTCATTCCATGAGGGAGCATTTTAAATGGGAAGGTTAAGATTTCTCTGATTCCAGGAAGAGGCTTAGGGAATTTTTGTTTCTACCCCAGCATAGGCCTTTAGCTATACCTCCTGTTCTGGATGTGGTGGAAGATGTTTTTGCAGAGGCTTCCCTGAACCCTGATTCTTTGCCTCCTGCCCCAGTTAAACCAGATAGGTATTATAGGGTGCCGGAAGCTCATAAGTATCTTTTTAAGAGTCCTAGGGCAGACCCAGAAACTGTTTCTCAGGGGCCTAAGGGTGTTAAGGCTTCTGTTGTTAAAAATCCTGTTCCTCCTGATAAAGAGGCAAGGGCTTTGGATAGATGGGGAAAGAAGGTTTATACTTCTTCCACTTTAGCCATGAGGGCTTTGAATTGTCAGTTCCACATGTTAAAATACCAAAATTATCTCCTTTCTCAATTGAAGTCTAAGGTGGATGCTCTGGCGGAAGGTATTGAGTGTAAAGAGTTGCAGGATTTAGTACATGTTTCTGAACAGGTGGGTAAGCATTCCTTGCAATGTGGTTTTGATGCTGTACAGGCCTCTTCGAGGGTGGCTGCCACTGGTTCTGTTCTTCGCAGGCACGCCTGGCTGAGGGATCAGAATTTAGCTGAGCATGTTAAGACAAGGATTTTGGATGCTCCGTTACAGCCTGATGTGTTGTTTGGTTCGCCTGTGGAAGCAGTTTTAAAGAAAATGGAGGACAAGGCTAAGTCTATGCAGACTGTTAAAGATTTTTTGCAGGTCCAGCCTCCGAAGTTTAGTAGAAATTGGCCTACTAAGGGGTGGACATACCCTTCTTATGATTCCCAGTCTAGGGGTAGGTCTAGACGTGGTAGGGGCAGAGCTCAAGGTTCTTTTAGGCCTAGAACAGGGAGTTCACCTGCTCAGTCTTCTGGTGAGGGCAGGGGTCAGTCTTTTCGTAAGCAGACCCAATGACCTGCCTTTTCAGCTGCCAGAGCCTACTCGTCTGGCAGCACCTTTGGGGGGAAGGCTGGCGCTTTTCAAAGAAAATTGGAGTTTAATTACCCAAGACAGATGGGTATTGGATATCATTCACCACGGTTACAGGTTTTATTTCCATACCTTGCCTCCTTTCAAAGGCATGCCAGACATTCCTCCTCTACAAAGAAAAGAGGCCCACAAGCAAATTTCTCTGTTACTCCAAATAGGGGTCATTCAGCCGGTTCCTGTGCCAGAAAGGGGCCTAGGATTTTATTCTCGCCTGTTCCTTGTACCAAAAAAGGGGAACACGTGGAGACCAATTTTGGATTTATCTATCCTCAACACTTATCTGGACATTCCCAAGTTCAAAATGTTGACGTTACAACAGCTTTTACCTCTGCTGGGCAAAGATCACTGGATGGTAACTTTAGATCTCAAGGAGGCTTACCTTCATGTGCCTATCAGGCTAAGTTGCAGGAAGTATCTGCGTTTTCGAGCTGGGAATTCCCATTATCAGTTCTCTGCATTGCCCTTTGGCTTATCTACTGCGCCCAGAGTATTCACAAAAGTTCTGGCTCCAGTGATAGCTTACTTCAGGCTAAAAGGAATACAAATCTATCCTTACTTGGACGACTGCCTGATTCTGGCTCAAGAAAAGGAAGACCTTTTTCAGCATTTGGAATATGTGATAGCAGTGCTAAGATGCCTGGGGTATTCTGTGAACGAAATAAAGTCCAGTCTAGTACCCTCTCAAGACATGTGCTTTCTGGGTGTGAGACTGAATACAGCAACCCAGATGGCCTTTTAACCCCGGACAAACAAAAGAATCTTTCCCTTTACTTCCATCAACTATCTCTTCAGTCCGGGCTGACTGCAAGGACAGTCCTTCAAGCCTTAGGGTTCATGGCATCTTGTATTCTGGTGCTTCCCAATGCCAAACTGCATATGAGGAAGCTGCAATGGTATCTCAAAATGTATGGACACAGCACTGCCAGGATTTGGACACTGTCATTCAAATAATACCTTGCATTCAAAAGGAATTTTTGTGGTGGGCTCAGGAATGTCACCTAAACAAGGGACTCTCTGTGACCCGGCCAGAGGCGAGTCAGATTCTAACGACAGATGCCTCAGACATAGCTTGGGGAGCTCATCTGAATGGAAAGTGGATACAAGACAAGTGGCCTGCCAGACTACAGCATCTACATATCAACATGAAGGAGATGTTAGCAGTCCAGTTTGCATTAATGGCTTTCAAGGAGTTACTTCTTCCAGGGCAGGTGTTGATTCTAACAGACAACACAACTGTCATGTGGTACATCAACAAACAAGGGGGAACACATTCTTATCCTCTATGCAGGCAAGCAATGATTTTGTGGGAGACTGCGCTCAGCTTGCAACTAAATCTTCAGGCAAGGTTTCTGCCGGAGCACAGAACTCCTTAGCAGATGTGTTAAGCAGGCAAATCATGGATCCCCACGAGTGGAAACTGGATCTTCATGTATTTCGGAAATTGACAGTGTCATGGGGAACTCCAGACATAGATCTGTTCGCTTCTCCACTAAACCACCAGCTGACAAAGTTTTGCACGAAAAGGTTTCATCACACAGCTTGGAAAGTGGATGCTCTTTCTTTCAGTTGGAAAAATCTTCATGTGTATGCCTTTCCACCTCTGCCTCTCCTCCCAAAGTTACTCCTAAAGGTCAGACAAGACCAGCCAAGGATGATTTTAATAGCTCCAGATTGGCCTCGGCAACACTGGTACCCATTACTGAGGAGTCTGGTAAGGAAGCCTCCATGGCCTTTACCTTTGATTCCACACCTATTGTCTCAGAGGGACGGTCATCTACTCAATGTCAAGCTTCACTCTCTTCATCTAACAGCCTGGCATATTCTGTTTTGAACCACAGCAGGTCTCAACTTCCTCAACAAGTTTTGAATGTGATTATGGAAGCCAGAAGACCTAGTACAAGGAAAGTGTACGCAGAAAAATGGAAGAGATTTTTATTTTGGAGTGCAGCAAAGGATTTGGAGGTTTCTGAGCCTAATTTGAGTGTGGCTCTTCAATATCTTACTGAGTTATTGGACAAAGGTTTGTCTTTCTCTTCCATTAAGATTCATGCTGCAGCAATTTCAGCTCACTATGATTGTGACCCACCATTGTTTTCTCATCCTTTGTTCAAGCAATTTCTTAGAGGGGCAAAGAATATAAGACCCCCACGTAGAGCTCCTACTCCTGCTTGGGATCTCAATTTTGTGTTGGAGAAACTTACTCTACAACCTTTTGAGCCTGCAGCTACTGCTGAATTGAAATACTTGTCATGGAAGACTGCTTTTTTGTTGGCCATTACTTCTGCAAGAAGGGTTTCTGAATTGCAGGCCCTTATGGCGGTTGAGCCTTTTTTGATTTTCCATAAGGATAGGGTATCATTACGTACTAATCCTTCCTTTATGCCTAAGGTGGTTTCTAGCGTGGCTTTAAACCAAACTATTCATTTGCCTACTTTTTATGCAGATCCCCAAAATAAAGGGGAAAAGATTTTGCACACTTTAGATGTACACAGGCAGTTGCGCTATTATTTAAGCAGGACTAAGGATTTTAGGCAGTCTCAGCAGTTGTTTGTTTCTTTTGCTTTGAGTTCTCAGGGCAAGCCTGTGTCAAAACAAACTATTTCTAAGTGGATTGGGTTTTGCATTGCATTTTGTTATTCCCATCATGGCAAGGAGATTCCAGCTGGGATTAGGCCTCATTCCACTAGGGCTACTGCCACTTCAACAGCATTTCTAAGGGGTGGCAACTAAGGATATTTTGGAGGCAGCTACTTGGAGTTCAGTGCATACTTTCTCTAAGCATTACCACCTTCCTCTCTACTCTAAATCTAGGGCTGGTTTTGCCACGGCTATTTTGCAGGGCATGTTGACAGCTCCTGCTGCTTTATGATTTGCCAGCCTCCCTTACCTCTGCTTTGGGATTCTACCCAAGTGTTAGGACTGCAGCAATGTGGGATGAAGAACATAGTACAGTTTTGTACCTACCATAAATGTAGATGTTCAAGATCCACATTGCTGCAGTCCAATTTACCCTCCCTCCTTCCCTCTGTGTTTAGGGGTGGTTGTGTGGGTGGGGTTGTACTATTGTAAATTTGTATATATTGGACATATATTTGGTACAGGAGTGTTTGGTGTTTTTTGGTTTTGGCCTTATCTTGTTAGGGTCTTCTGACATCTGGGGCAAGAAAAGACTGAGGATATGACGTTGGTCATGCGCATTTGTACCCTGACGTCCTGACGTCAGACTAATGCGCCTTGACCGACGTCAGCCTTATACTTTGGTATTCGGGCCGACTGGGACAGCGGACTACCCAAGTGTTAGGACTGCAGCAATGTGGATCTTCGAACATCTACATTTATGGTAGGTACAAAACTGTACTTTATGCAGGTATTTGTGAACCAATGCATACTGTTGAATAGCTGTAAACTTTTAAATGCTTTATAGTACTACTTTTTCTTGTCTCCCACATCTTCTGTGTTTATCTCCTAGGTATGATGATGTAAAACTTTTTGTAAAGTAACAGTGCATAAACTGCTATGACTGTATTCTAAAACTTGGTAAGCGCAAGGCTTGTTAAGCACTTTTCTAAAAGCAGAAAGATGTTTAGCATGATTTTATTAAACATGAACCCTGACTTTTAAGTTTTAATATTGAGCAAGAAACTTTAAAGCAGTCAGAGGATTCAGCTTTCCAAAAAAATCTAAATGAAGAGTTTAAGGATATTTAAAGCTGTTTTTCCATCCTGCCACTCTTCTTTGGTGGTCATACTCTGTGGCAGTAGTACGTTTATTTATCCTTTCCAAACTATGGCACACTTAGTGCTCCTACCTGTTTTTTCCTGTAAACATTTTTAGCACATAGGTGCTGGTTCAGGCATTATAATAATTATGAAGTCTCTGATCATAATCCAGTTGTTATATATTCTTAACATGCATGGCAGAATTCACGACTGGAGTTTGCTCTTAGGGAGAACTTTTTTGACATCCATGTCTTTAGCCTATAGCAAGCTAGATATGGTGACAGTACTTATTGTATTCCTCTGTGATGCTAGCTGGGAGGGTTATAATTACAGGGTAATTTAATGTGTTCAATCAATAATGAGAACATGATGCATTCACACTGACATATGCTAATATCATAAGTGAGTACCCATTTCCTCAGTTGTAGTGTTATCAAGACTTATATGGGCTTAGAAGTACTATATCTATTTATTGATGAAATAAAACTAAATGTGTGTTTTTGTGAAAGCAGTGACTTTCTGCATTCATCTGTTTATTGACTGATCAGTTGTTGTTGTTGTTGTTGTGTCTTTCAGCTTTTCCCGGTTAGGGGTCGCCACAGCGGAACTCCGGTCCGCTAATGATTGGCAGTAGATTTTTACATGCCGAGTTGCCGGCCCTGATGCACAACCTTCAATGAAGGTACGCCCATTGACTGATCAGTAAGTTTACAAAAACAAAATAAATGTACAATACCAAAAATGAAGGCTAAATATTTGTTGTAGCTTTGTTCATATAGAGCTTCAGACAGGAGATGCTATTTGTTAAGCATGTGGATTGGTTTAAATGAATGTCTGTGTGTGTGTGTGTGTGTGTGTGTGTGTGTGTGTGTGTGTGTGTGTGTATGCTCTCCCACATGTGCATGCTTTTGTGTGCATATATGTAAACATGTGCATGCATGCTCGTGTGTGTGTGTGTGTGTGTGTGTGTGTGTGTGTGTGTGTGTGTGTGTGTGTGAGTATGCACACATTGATGTCTGCAACTTTGTGTGTTTTTTGTGTATGCATGCATGTATTCATATACTGACAAAAAATCCCAGAATTGCCAGTTAGCAGCCAATTAACACACAGAAATCTGATTTTTCATTCTGTTGTCAAAAGTAAAAAGCTGTTTCCTGGTAATCCAGTGTCCAGCCTCAAATTTGAATAAATTCATTGTCCTGTATCTTACTATATGTCTGCCTTTCCATGAATTTTGTTAGGTATCACTTTCTCTTCTTAATTCGTAAAGATAGCTTGAAGCCGTCATAGATACATCTTCAGAAATACATTATTATCTTAGAACATAACCTGATTTCTCCATAAGGAGGACAACAAAGCAAACCTTCATGCATTGCTCAAAATATGTTCTTTTCATTCACCTTTTTAGGTATGCACCCTGATAGTGTGTCCATGCATATCCACCTTTCTATGCAACATGTTTTTCTGTGGAGTAAAAGTAATTCGGAAACCTACACTTAAGAAAAGCTTGGTGTCCATGCAAATTATCTTCCATTTAATTAATTTAATTGAGTTGGCTAGCCTGATATGAACTTCTACTAGTACCAGAATATCATTCTCTTATAGTATCCCACTATTAATATGAAATATATTAATGAATGGCAATAAATGTATTAATAAACAATTTCAATTAAAATAAAAAGCTTTTACAAAAAAGCTATATATTTGGTCATTAAAAATCATCATAGTAATTTACCATATTTACTAAGAACATATTTTGCTATCAGGATTTTTTTTCTAATTAGTTCAATAATAGGTTTCTTAAAATTGCTATAAATGGATGTCCCTTCATGACCTAGGACAAGGCAAAACCTTTTATAAATAGAATGTGACTGAAAACAAATTAAAACATTGAGATGAGATACAATAAACTGTGTCAACCACATTCAAGTAAATGATGTTCTTAGTATCACATTTTAAGTTTTCACTAATGGGAAAATGATTTGGTAATTAAATTGTATATGTTTATACGGCTATTGACCAAATATTAATAAAACTCATTTGCAACCTTTATAAGCACAGTTTTTCTTGTTGCTCATGTGCGCCTTATTAACCTGGCTAATTCATTTGGTTTAGTGATTAAATATATTGTGCTTCCAAAGTAAGCATCATAAGTCTCATAGCCCACACAAGCATTAGATTTATTAGAAGCTATAATTATTATGTAGTAAGGCCAAGTGACTATTGAAAATGGCTTGGGAGCAGTTGATTATTTGTTTTAACTATCATTAAGTCATTTTCTTCATCATGATTTAACTTACAGTGTAAACACTCTGAAGTTCAATTGGAAAATTAATTTTAAAAGTGTCTTATTTTCTAAAATTAAGACCATGGAAAGTAGGAAACACTGAGGTGCTTATGTAGCAGGGGAGCACATGCTAATTATTTTTCTCCAATAAAGCAGAATTTATACAGCATAGGAAACAATTTCAGACTTGCATTCTGCATACTTGGCCAGTCTATATCTATTTTCAGAGATGATCTGATCATGTAAACATATAAATATATTCTTGTTACCGCTGACTTACATTTAAATACAAAGAACAGTGCACAACACAACAGAAATAAAATATTATATACATTGACATGTATTGGCTTACTTTTTTAATGATTCTTAATTCATGACAACTGTATCAAACATCTGTTTGCCTGTTCTGAGACAGAGAAAATCATTCTGCACCACATAAGATGTTTGCATTAGTCGTTTCATAGACCATTGCTAGTGGAAACAATAATAAGGGATGAAAGTCATGTCTGTAGCCCTGTGACATGTTTTTGGGGATCACCTACAGAACACTGACAGCACAAAACACCGTCACCTATATGGCCGACGCCATATGGTCGACACTCAAAATATCGAACTTCACAAAAAGGGAAAATGAAATTTCCTTTTTTACACTAGCAGGGGGCTCTGCCCCCCACACCCCCTGTACCTTTAATATACAAACTCCGAGATTGCACTACAGTGCAAGAATGGAAATTTTTCCATTCTGCACTATTGGGAGATAGCGTTTCCCCATTTTTGATATTCTGAACATCAACCATATGGCGTTGGTCATATGGGTGTCAGGGTTGTGAGATCTCAACGTTCTGTATGGGACCCGTTTCTGGCTATATGATATTTTATCTCCCCATACAGGAGCTTGTTACCAGTCATGTAAGCACAGCTCAATGGAAGACAGCAGGGTAAGCGAACCTTTTACTTCAGAATGGAAACCATTTTGTGGAATGCTGACATCATCAGCCTCTCCGTGGTTATTATGGACCATTTTTTCTTTTTTGACTCCTATTCTTAGCATTACAACCCATTACTTCTGTGGTGAACATTAGTGACCAAAAAGCAAAAATGTTTTACCAGAAAACTGTTTTCCATGGAGCCACTTCTCATACCAAAGACTTACTTTTAGGGCTCAGACTATGCTTGGTACATAGAGTGGAAAGGGAAATGCCTTAGTTGTTTACTTTGTGTTTCATATGATAAGCAGTAGGTGAAAATGAACACATTTGTTGAAAGTAAATAAGTGACAGTTAAAAAGGATTATTTTAAGTAAGAGCTGAAAAAGATTATTTATGCAATATTTATATCATGACAGCTGTGCTCTGACTGCTCCTGCATCTATAATTTTAAATAATCTAAACAAAAACAGCAGAAAAGTGTTCAAACTTTGCAAATAATGTAGCCACAAGTTCATTGCACTGGAATATGTGAAGAATAATAAATAAAATAATCATAAATCTGGTGTTTTACTCATTCCTCCCAGAAAATGGATAATTTCTTCAGATTAAAATTGCTATAACTGGCCTGGAAGTATAAGAGAAGAAAAAGTAATATTTGCAAATGCAGTATTAGGACAGACCATGTTTTTTGAATTATGCATGCTGAAAATCTAAGGCAAAAATATGAATTTGTTGATTTAACTGTAGCAGTAAACACATCAGAATATTACTTGAAAGGTAAGTTTGTAAACAAACCAGATTTACTCTCAAGAAGGTTAGGAGAATTCCAGTTCCACTCCCAAATCATTGCTCTTAGTTTCCAACGCAACAGAAATAAAGGCTTAGAGCTGTTGAAAACTTTTGTTTGTCTTGAAATACTCAACAAATTAAATAAAGGCTTGTGATTTTAGTAATTACTAATTATTTTTATCAAACTTTGAGAATGCACAGATTTGTGCCCTTCCTCATAAACTATTGCCCGGTTTTGTCTGTAAGATGTCCTTTGTAAATAATAAATGTACAGCTAATATTCTAAACCATGTTACATGATCAAATGGTAAGAATGCTCCTAGAAAAATTTAGATTTCACTGTTTTAATGCTGAATATGAGGGAATGGGTTGCAAAGTTTCTGAGGTTTGAAAAACAAAGCATGTTTTATTTCTAAAATAAGAAGTGAAGTATGTCTTCATCTGGTCATGTTAAAGCAATCTGCACAAAGAAAGGGAATTTTGTTTGCAGAAAGAGGTGTATTTTTTAACAAAATACGGGTGAATTACCATGCTTTGAGTTAGTCTAGCAAAGTAAGCACTTGATACTGATTGGGGAATAGGAGTGGGTGTTTTTAAAAGAGATGGGCAAGCATTGTATATCAGTAAAGATTTCTACTTCTGAAATCCAAAGTTGGGTTTTCAAAGCTTACTTCCAGTCATTGTCTGTCTGTGTGGAGTTGTCAAATTCTTGGCTGGATTCCAGAAAGTTCATAGGATCCAGCATATTGCATTAATATCAGCGGAAAAGTTGCAGATAAGCAAGTAAAGTGTAAATATGTGTCAGTGAACTAAGAATAGCTTGGTGCAAAACAGAGTTTCTCAGTAGTAACAGTTCCCTGTATATTAATCACAGCTACTCCATAACTGATAAAAAATGTCTCACAAAGTGTGATGTACATAAACAAAGTTACAGAAATAACATCACAGCCTAAGCTGCTTGACATTCATAAATATATATTTATAACACAATTTCTCCAGTAAGCTTAGAGATTACTCAGGAATATCTCGTAAGTCCTTTATTATTAAAAGATACTAGCTTAACCTAAGGATTCCAATTGTTCTTCTTTCAGCTTTTCCAGGTTAAGGGTCGCCACAGCGGAACTCCAATCCGCTAAAGTTTGGCAGTAGATTTTTATGGTGCCAAGGTGCTAGCCTGACTCCCAACCTTCAACAAAGGCACGCCCATTCACGCATGTCTTTCAAACACCACTCGACCGCGGAGGGGGGGGGTACATGCAGACTCCACACAGAAGGCACTCCAGCCGAGATTTGAACTTCTTGCTGTGAGGCAACAATGCTACCGCTGCACCAACGCGGCTTCAACTTAAGGATTCCAATGAATTCCATAAAATTTCTAATAAAAATTAATAAAGGCAAAGTTCAATCATGTCTGTGTTGCAATTTGCTGCAGCTAATAGTAGCTAATAATAAAAGCAGGACATTTGTGAGGAACACAGATCACACATACACCCAAGGAAAAAGTGAGATAGAAAAGCAGATGCAGGATATGGATGAAGAAGAGGGACACATAAGAGGTATCTTGCAATATGAAAATCTGGGGGATAGTCAGAGAGCCATGGACAATGTTATGTTTTAGGTGGGAATAGGTCCCATGTTTCATTTTGTTTAGGAACAGAAGGAAAGGCAGAGACAAGGAAAGGGGAGGAAAAGCAGGACAACAATATGTTGCTAATTAATAGCCCCACATACTATAGTAAGACTTCAAATTCCCTATTAGACCAGGGGAAAAACATCAATGGAACGAAACAAAACCCACCCAAGTGGGGGGCATCACTTCCACATCCCCCATGTAGGGGTCTTTGCCCTCCACATCCCCCTAACTATATACACTAACTACAAGACTGCATTACAGTGGGGAAAAGGGCAAGGTTCACCCCAGTGGCTAAGTGGTTTATTTCCCAGGGAAGGCAGTTCGGTAGTCCATGGTTTCGGCTGAATGATGTTTCACTGAAGTGGAGTCAGCAATTTCCGATTCTAAGAAGTGTAAATTTGGTAAGTAGAAGTAGACTCATATATATATATATATATATATAGAGAGAGAGAGAGAGAGAGAGAGAGAGAGAGAAAGAGAGAGAATTTTTTTTTTTAGCCAAAGGAGGTGTTGAATTGACAAAAGCAGCATTATGAGCTCCTCAGCATGGATTCCCTCAGTCCTGTTGTCACCCAATAATGTTAGATAGTTTAGATGATGTCTTCGTGACAGCATGAGTTTCTATGGATGCATAGCCCCCCCCCCCCCAACCTTCAAAGAAACCTGACAGCTTCTAGATACTTCTACATTTCACTATTAGAATAATGGAAAAGGTAGCCATGCCTTTGATAAATTTACAAAAAAAAGTTTATTGTTAACTGACCAAACACACATTTCAAAGTACCTTTTGTCTATATTTGCAAATATGCAGCAATTTGTGGCCAACCACCCTAATTCTCTAATTAACAACACACTTTTGGAATTGGTCAGATCTGCTTTCCAAATCACTGTGGTCTATAAAGTGTGATTTAAATGATGTGGACAGCATCTCTAGACCTACTGCTACTGGAACTATAAAGTGTAGAAAAGTCTGACTATGGTTACAGAACTTCCCAGGGGATGTATCAACTTTTATGTGCCCCTTTGGAAAAGCATCTATTATTTGTTCATTTCTCAGTTCATTTCAGGCACTTAAGAAGGTGGAAGAGGGAAGCAAATTCATGCAAGACATCAAGCAACTGTTCTTGTCTTCCATTCCCACATATCAAAGAAATTATCCTTCCAGTCCAGGGCATTTCTTTTGAAAACCGTTTAAATCTATATAGAAAATCTTTAAACAGCAGTATAAGAAGTAGAAGAAGAAATGGAAAACTGATGCTACAATGAAAGGAAAGGGGTCTTAAGGACTTTCCTTGCAAAAGAAAGACCGGGGTCTATTCTTGCCTTTCATCTCTCCTACTCTAAACTGGCACTGACACCAAAATTGCAGACAATATTTCCCCAGTTGTCCAGTTTGGAAATCAGTACTTAAGATTATTGGTGCAAAGTATCATAGAGCAGTGATTCAGACAACAGAGAACATCCTCTCCCATTCAATCTGAAATTCTCCTTACATAGGATCAAATGCACCTTCTGCTTCAAATAATTTCTGAACTTCAAACGCACAGAGTTATAGGGTCAGGTCCCCCTTTCCCAATGGAGAAAAATGCTTTTATTTTGGACTATTTCTCATTCCCATGAAATAAGATGCTCAGAGACCCATTTTAGACTTTTCCAAACTGAATACCTTTCTTCTGGTTCTAAACTTCAAAATACTGAACCTAAAATCCCTCTTTCACTTTTTCTCTTCCAGTACATTCCTGATCATTCAAGATCTGAAACCTAAATGACTGCCTAATCTTCAGATCCACCAGCCAAGACACTGTTGTCTCTCATTCAGCATAAGTCCTCTCAACAACCTAAGTTTCAAACTGCACTTGAAAAAGTCATCCTTTTTCCTTTCTCACAAGATAGGTCTCCTAAGATGTCTTCTGGAAATGTCTCTGATAACAGCCTTTCTTCCATCTGAGAAATTTCTTTGTTATCATTAACAGTTTCTGAGTCTCTCCCAAAAAAAGTTGTAAACAACAATAGTTCTGAGAATCCTTGGACTTTTAGCTTCATCGGTACTTGTTATCCCTTTTGACAGCCTCCACATGAGAAAAATCAATGGTTTCTAAATTCCCTTTGCACCCAACATCTACATCCTCTATCCTTTCTATTTCCTGTGTTCAGCTTTGTAAATAAGGAACACATTTGCTGGGCCAATCAAGATTTGGTAAACCCAGGACTCCCTTTTTGCTCCCATACCCTCTCAGTCTTCAAATGTAGGTCAATTTCCCTAGGAGTCAAGATCCAGGGGATCTAGCAACCACACCTCAGACAAAAATAAGTCTGAAGGATATGATGACCCTGATGTAGGCACTAAACGGACTTTGGTGACCAGGGCCTTGGCTAGTGATAACAGATAATACCTCACAAATGTTGCCACGATTGCATCCAATTTAGCAATGCAATACAGCTTAATTCTAGAGGCAACATGCATCTTATCAGAGCAGATCAGAGCAGATCACTACAACAGACTCCCACAGCAGATCCTGGATAGTCTCTTCTGAGTCTTCCAGCAGATTGCCCACCTGTGCGGGAGCTCTACAAGTAGATTTCTTTGCCACTTATCTCAGTGGACAACTAGATCTTCACTGTTTCAACACAACCTGTAAAAAGGTCCAAAAAATATGCATTCTCATTCCTATGGATAGAAATGTTCCTCTGTGCTTTTCCCCTTACCTCTGATATCAAAAGCCAAGCAAAAGATTAAGAAGGACTTGTCAAAGATATTACTAATGACTCTATTGGTCTAGAAAATACTGGTTCTCTCTTCTCATTTATTTGGCCAGGGACTTCACTTCAGTTAAGGTACACCTCTTGACCATTTAAGCATGTCAGCTACTGGGTCCCCCCCCCTTTCTTCTTTATTCCAAGTTAAACAATATTTAAAGGATGTTTTACATATTAGGCCACCTACAAAAAAAAAAAAAGAAAGGCATCTTCCAGGGATGTGAACTTCATTCTAGAAAAGTCAGGCATATACTCAATTGAACCTGCAGCAAGCTCTTCAGTGAATTTTCATACTTGGAAGCCTGTTCTGCTTAGTGCTCTGGTTTCTGCCTGATTGCTCTCTGAATTACAGGGCCTTAGCCTTTTTTGATCTGTCATAAGGGCAAGGTGAGTTTTAGAGCCAAACCTTCCTTTACGCTTAAAGTCGATTTAGAATTTACCTTTAACCACACCATTTATCTCCCTATATTTTACCCTAACCCAAACAGCAAGTGAAAAAAGAGTCTTCATACCACTGATGCACACAAATAGCTAAGATGTTATCTGGAGAAAACTAAGGATTGTAGAAAATCTAGACAAATATGAGTGTCCTACAACTAGTATATAAAAAACATTTCTTTATGACTATTTCTTGCTACTCAGTTTTACTGCTCTAACCATGGTATACTTTCCTATCATAATATCAAGACTCATTCAACCAGAACTGTGGCCACTCAGTTCTGAGGTGCTTTGGAAAGGACTGGATTCTAGATCCATTCTAGAAGCAGCTACTGTATACTCTGTTCAAACTTTCACTAATGATTACAAGCTTAATTCAGTTTCCAGAGTTAAAGCTGGCTTCCTAGAGCTGTTCTTCAAGGAATCCTAGATTCTGGCCTTTTTCCATCCACCCTTTTATTCTGATTTATGGGAATAGTTGTGTATTATAATGGCTGCTGCAACTGTTGTATAAGTCTTCTCACCATAACAGTATTTGTTCAAATGAATCACTGTTGCAATACTAGCACCCTCCTTCCATCACCTTCTAATGTAGCTTTTCTGGCAGAGACAAAGCGTATCTGTTTCCTTTGCTCTTCTGACATGGCTTTTCTTTGAGCTTTAGTCTTCACCCTCCTTATATGTGGCACACCTATAAGCCTGAAGCTTTGTAGATTGGCAAGATATGTCCCATATTTTAATGGCTACAGCAAAAGTGATCTATCTGAATATCTGCTGTTATAGTAAGTATACTTACACAACTGTACTTTATTCCTTAACAGAAATTGCATAACTACCAAGGATTAATGTAGATATTTTTCTGTTTGTAAAATCTTTTATCAGAATCTTTTCTTGTACCCATGCAATTTAAGTTATAGCAGTTTCTTTGGATTCTTTTTCTCTTACCTCAATATTGCTGACTTGTGGAGTTTCAGTTTCCTGCCTGTTCAAAGCTGACCGTATCAGCATCTTTACAAGCAGCAGTCTTTATAGTGTAGAAATGGTCTTATCAAATTTGCATTCTGCACATCTCAAATACTACTAGTGACAACATTATTTGTTGCCTCCTTTCATCTCAATATTTCTATTAGTATTAACATTCTACATTATAAGTATCAGTTGGCATAACATAAGGAACATCACTACATGTTACATATTTATTTTGTGGTATTAGTTACCTGTTTCTGATATGTAGACAGGGGATTTCTGCATAGGGCCATCTTTACTGTTACTAATTTTCTAATTTGTAGTATTGTAACACTCTTCATGTCTTGTCAGTGCAGGGTCTACTCTAATTTGACATTCTGTAGTAAATTATCGAGTGCCCTGATTATGTTCAGGCATTAGCAACCGCACTAAACATCAAATATTATTCTGCCTATAATACATTTTTATACTCTCAGTGCATTGCTTTGCTTACTTTGCAAGCACAAATTCAACACTCATACATTATAATATATTCCCTGTACATGCTCGTGCAACTAGCCTAATTCTACTAATCCCATCCTAATGCACATTTCTTTACTTTTTATACTTGCATAACTTGACAGCAGCTTGCAAAAGCTGCAGTAGCAAAAAATAAGTAATTGAACTATATCTATGCATATACTAATTCTGCTGTGATTATTAGCTTTCATGTTTGCTTTCTTAGACAATTTATTTTGCATGCTGAAGTGGACAAAATTAGGCAGTTGTAGTACTAGACATGAGATTTGCCGGAAGACTGATTCTTAGATCAGCAACCGTAAAATACTCATTTTGCAGAAACGAGGTGACTGAAACAATTTTTTCCAGTGTAGAATGACTTAGTGCAGGAAATTAGTTGATGATGTACAAAGTGAAGAAAGAAACACAATCTTGAAATGCAATTGGAGTATTTTAAGGGAATTAGGTGAACATAACATATGTTTAACAATCTTAGTTTAACAATATAGTGTTTGATTTTTACAATCATGTGCAAACATCTCCAGAAAGGAAAAAACACTAAGGTCATTTAAAAATATATAGTTTTGCTTGTGTATACCTTAAAATAAAACAGAAAATGCTCAGTTATGTGACAGAGAACAGTGTACTGATATACGTTTTCTCAAGAACACCTAACATACCCTAGACTAATTCAGTAGCAGGAGTCAGTTGACTAGACAGAGAGTAAGGAAGAAAACATGATTCTGTAATGTTATCAGCATATTTTAAAGAAAAGATTGGGCCTGATGGTGGATAATCACCATAGTTGTGACAATACATAGTGCTTCCATTTATATTTGTTATGTATAAGTTAAGCTGGCCATCTGCTACAGCTCCTTCCAGTTGGCATGTGAGTACTACTAAAAAAAGTGTACCTGCAGAATAAGCATAATTAAATCAGAGTGAGAGCATAAGAGAAATGTGTCACATAGGACTGGCATGGCAGGGCACACAATCTGAAAAGAATTAAGGCACAATGAACTTCAAAATTGATTGTACTTGTTTTATGTTGAAATTTGAGACTACCATTGTAGAAGTGTCACTTAATCCTATGAAAGGACTGCCATAATTTCATGGTAAGAGGGAGTTCAAATTTTGAAACATATTCCATATTTAAGGGAGAATATGGGTAATAAATCTACTGCATACTTTTTAGTTTTGCTTATTAAGACCTTAGGGCTGCTTGTATTCATACATGTGTTAGCTTTCTCAGTAGATAGTCTGTGAGAGGCGTTGAAAGCAATCACAGAGTATTTCCACAGTGACGGTATGAAACCATGAAGAAAGTAAGCTCTTTCAGTTTATCTGATTAGTGCAGGTTGTTTCTGCCAAATCTGGTATCTTGTCAATAGAATGAAAATATAAGAATTCCCGATGACTAGCCAGACAAGTAGGGCATAAACAGAAGGAAAATCTCTGTGTAGTAACTTGTGATTTCTCATTTTTGTCAAGCATTTAACACTAAAGGTATTTCGAGCTACTGTGGCAACCAACTGATCAGACGTGAAACCCTCAGCTATACCTTCATCAAGGAATTTAAAAAAAAGTTTGCCTTTAAAGATAACCTCTCAGTACTGTAGATGGTGTGGACAATTTTCTTACCAAAACTGACAATACTACGTTTATTAATATTTGGTTCCAAACAGTTATATGTAAACCAGATTCAGACTCTGTCCAACCTTGTCATAAGAAAGGAAGCCTATAGGTTGAAGGGAAAGGACAATGGTCCCTACTTTTCAGTCATTTGCAAGCTTTGTGAGCCATATACATTAGTCTTCGGTCTTAAGTCAGAAAAATAGTATGGCAAACAGTAAAATTCCAAATATTAAACTTTGACACTTCAAAGGATACATTATTTAGTACAGATAGTTTATCAATCCCTACTAACAAATAATTTCAAAGCCAGTATTTAATCAAGATAATATAATAAATATTAACTACAGGATTATTACATGTACAGATAAAGTGGTATGATACAATATCTGCCTTAAAGTGGACTTGAATAATTGGACAGATATTCACAAATTCACCCCTGGTTTGACTGGCCTAGTCCACCTTTATGTTTAGTCCATCTTAGAGGGTAGATATAGTGTAGAGTGGGAACTGGCAAGGCAAAATAATTACATGACTTAGCAGTATAGAACTTTCTATTATTCCAATATTTTAAAATCTCTGCATGTGGGCCAGTTTTTAAAATAATTAATTAAAAAGAGTTTAAACAAGATAATAAACAATTGTGATCTCCACTATTATATGTAGATGTTATAGTATCATAAGACCTTCTGATATGGTAAAATGGAATATTTAAAAAAAATAAATACATTTTCTGGACTAAAGTTGCAGTCAGGTACGTTTGGAGTTAGGTTTATTAATATGAAGAATAAAATGAAGGACCCTAAGAAGAAAAGTGTGTGAAAAAGAAATTGGACTAAGTGTAGTATAAAGAAAGACATAAGCCATTTGTTTACCTTCAGACATCACAGATAAATGGACCCTTAAAGTGTGGTGCTGTGGCTCAGTAGAGGATTATCTGCCTAACAGCTGCAAGGTACAGGACTCATGCTTGACAAATAATCACTACTGTCTGTTTGGACATTACAAGTTATCCTTGTATATACCTGGGTTTTCTACTCCCACCTTGAAAAAGTGGAATGCAAGCATAACATTGAATAGAAAAAAAAAAAACACTAAATATTCAAATATCAAATGCAAAAGGTTGTAAAAATACCTGCAAAGAAGTGATATGCAGGGATGTAAGCCATAGGGATGTACCATCAACACCATCTGACACTTATATATGCCATCTCCAAGGCTGCACTGCAGTTAGGAAAGGGCAAAATCCCAGTCTCCACTGTGCTGCAATCATGCACGACAAGCTATTGGCTTTTTTTAGTATTTCTAAAAATTCAGTAGCAAATGCATTCTGCATTTTGTTGTTTCAACCTTTTGTGGTCAATCTTTCAGTCTTCAGTTTTTTCATTCTGGATTCTGAATGTAGCCTGAAAAATAAACATGCTATATGGTAAAATTGTTTGTATATCTATACAGATATAATAGATATAAATATAGATTATATATCTATATATATATCAGAGTGTGTGTGTGTGTGTGTGTGTGTGTGTGTGTGTGTGTGTGTGTGTGTGTGTGTGTGTTATTATATATATATATATATATATATATATATATATATAGAGAGAGAGAGAGAGAGAGATTCACACACACACACACACACACATACACACACACACACACTGCATATAACATATTTGATTATTTGCAGGCACAGCCTAATGGATAGTAAAAAGTAAACTGTCACATAAACAGCAAACAAAAACAAAAAAAAATAATCAAAAAATATTATTCATTATATTTATTATATACAAAGATTGAAATACATGAGTGAAGAAAGTTGAACTATTTCTAAACAAAAAATAAATAACATTTACATATGTTGGCTATATACAATGTGACAAAGCAGGGAAGTGTATGTTAAAGTGTACACAGAGAAGACAACCTAAAGTAAAGAAGATGTTCAAGGGATTACAAAAGCTGGATCGGAGGTACTTAGGTTGTGCATAGGTTCATAGGTGGGTACTAGGCTATTGGCTCAAGGGCCTAAGTAAGCCTAGCCAGTAAGGTTCCCTGGCTTTCGCCACCCAAGAAAGTTATTTTCCTGTACCCCTGTCGAGCAGAGCCAGAGAAGTGATGCCTGGGGTGAATTTCCTATTTCCCATCCACTCATCAAGATTTTTCTTGAAGAGTGCTAATGAGGAACTCTGCTTGACATAGATGGGTAGCTTGTTCCAGAGTATGGGAAGTCTCTGGGACAGGAATCTATCCCTCCAGCATGTCCTGTTTATTATGGTGACAAGGTTCAAGTCCCTAGAGCATATAGCTCGGAGGGATTGGGATTTCTTTAGGTGTAGCATCTCCAACAGCTCTGGGTTTGACATAGCTTTGTATGTTAGGCAGAGATCACCTAGGAGTAGGTGATATGCTACACAGTAAAGCTGGTGTTTTTTTAGATGGTCTGCATAGGGCATTTGTTTGAGGCTAGTAATCCTTTTTGTGAAGTGCTTCTGTGGCCTTTCCAGCTGGTGCAGATGCCTTGTGAGTTACATTGCAAATAGGGTGTTGTACTCTATAATGGGTCTAATGAGTGACGAGTAGAGGGGAATGATGACCTCTTTTTTCCTGCATGAAAACCCTTTTGTGATGAGATGTGCCATGTAGAAGGATTTCCTGACTATTGTGGCAATGTGATTATCAAAGGAGAGACTACTGTCCACCAGGGTCCCAAGGTCTGTTATCATGCATTCAGTGTTAAGTAGACTGCCGCCTATGTGGTAGTTCATGGGTACAGAGTTCTTACCAAAGGGGATGACAATGCACTTTTTGGCATTCAGCTTTTGGCCATGGCTCTGACACCAGGCATCTACTTCAGTGAGGCCTTTTTGTAGGATGCCTACATCATTTGGGGACTCGACTATGGCTCCTAGTTTGCATGCAGTCATCTGCAAACTTCATTAGCCAGATAACTTCTATGTTAGCCTGTAATTCAGAGAAGTAGATACCAAACAGGAGAAGACCCAGGACTAAATCCTGTGGTACTTTACTTGTCACTGGTTTGAAGTCAGATTTGGAGTCTGCAACTTTTACAGTGTGGGTTCTGTCAGTGAGCCAATTAGCAACCCATCTTGCGACATAGGGATTTATACCTAGCTTAGTGAGTTTATCTATAATTCCAGAATTGGGAATGATGTTGAAAGCCTTGACAAGGTCAAGATAGGCTGTGTGAACCACCTTACCCTCATCTATGGCTTTGGTGACTGCCTCAAAGAAGTCGATCAGGTTCAGGAGGCATGACCTGCCTTTCACAAACCCGAACTGGGTGGGGTCCAGAGTTTGGAGGTTACCAATGTCTTTGTTTATAACTTCCATGATGATGCATTCCATGGTCTTGCAGACCAGGTTCATCAGGCTAATAGGGCGATAGTTCCTGGGGTCCATGGTGGCTCCCCCTTTGTAGAGTGTGTGTGCTTTTCAGAGGGCACAAAGCCTGATGTGAGGCTATGATTGAACATGGTGCTTAGGTGGGCAGCCAGTTCATTCTGAAGTTCATGTAAAATGCAGCCTGGAATGTTGTTTGGTCCCATGGATGCTGTGTTCTTGGCTTTACAGAGGTGTGTGTGACTACAGGGATACTGCATTCTTCCAGTACAGATATGAACCCTTTAGTGGGTGAGAGGGAGGATAAGTTAGTACTGAACCTATCTGGCAGGATATTGGCAATATCAGTTGGTTCTGTAATTTTCTTGCCATTGTGCTGTAACTCAGAGCAGATCTGGGTGTTGCCATTGAGATTCTTGACATAGCTATAGAATGCTTTGTGGTTGTCCTTAGAATCAGTGTAAATTTTGTTTTTGTATCAAGCTTTGGATGATTTTATGAGGGATCTCAGTTTCTTACTGAAACTGACCAGGGAGCTCCTCCACTCATGGGATTTTGCTCTCTTATGCAACAGTTTCTTCCTTCTGTCTTAGAGTTTGTTTATGGCAGGGGGCCACCAGATTGGCTTCCTTTTTCTGGAGGATAGCATCTTGGTTCTGTTAGGAATAGCACGATCCATGCACTTGTGCAAGTGCTTATAGAGTGCATTTGTGAAGGATTCAGCAGTCATAACTGTACTGTCCATATGCATAGGTGTCATGATGTTTGCCACTTCTGTCTTAAGAAGCCTGAAGTTGGCTTTGGAGAATTTTTTTACAGTCGTTTCCTTAATGGGGGGTGGGATGTAGATATCTACGGTGATTAGCTTATGGTTGGATCTGACCAACAAGGAGATGACTTCAGGTGTGGAACACCGGTCACTCATGTTGGTAATGACTAGGTCTAGGATACTGTTGCCCCTGGTGGGGATGTGGATAAGTTGATCCAGAGCATTGGAATTTATGAATTCCAGAAAGCATTGAGCGAAGGAGTTGGTACTTGAGTAGCTTTCCCAGTTAATGGTGCGGTAGTTGAAATCACCCATTATTAGGGCATTTGGTTGAACCCTAATATTTTCCAGTTTATCAAGAAAAGAGGAGTGGGAGTCCTGGGGAATAGTGGGGTATCTGTAGCAAGCTACAATTTGGATTGCAGTTTTGCCCAGAGTTAGGTGTACTTGAATAATCTCGGATGCGTTATGCTGGGCAACTAGCCTGGAAGTGTGGATACTCTTAATGAATATGGACACACCTCTGCCTTTGCTGTTCCGGTCTAGGTTAGATGGCTGAAAGGTGTGGTAGGAGTTATAGCCTGGTAATGCAGGGGTGCTGTCTGGAGCCTTGAACCAGGTCTCAGTCACTGCACAGATATTGATGTTCTCCATTTTAAGGAGTGCCTTGAGTGAATGCATTTTGAGGTTTAGACTTCTAGCATTGAGTAGCATTACCCACAGTTTTTGATTGCCTGTACCTGTTACAGTGGTAAGTTTGTCATTTGAACATTGCCTAAAAAAGGCACTAAAGGGGTGGCAAGAGACTTAGCCAGTATCCAGAATCCCAGGGGTGACAGATGCAGGCCATCTCTGGCAAACCATGGTGGTCTGTCGACCATGTTGTCCCAGGCAGACAGATACTGGATCCCCTTAGAATGACACCAGAAGCTTAGCCAATTCTTGAAGTCAATAATTTTGTCCTTGTACTGCGATATCATTCTGGGCAATGGCAGGATGCTACTCAGGGCTAGGGTCATACCTGCCTGGGCTACAAGATCAGAGAGCTCTTCCATGTCTCTTTTCATGTAGCCCAGGGAGGTACATCTCAGGTTGTTCACACCAACATGGACAATGACAGAGTCATATTTGTACTTGTGGAGTGACTTCAGTGCATAGGTAATGTGGTGGATCCTGGCACCCGACAAACCTTCTCCTTGTTTAGCCTGGTGAGTGAGATATCATTGTGCCTGACTATAGAGTCATCTAAGATTAGTGTGTTGGGTATGTTGTTATGCCTTATGGACTGTGGTCGAGTGGCACACTGAGTCTGTGGGCTATGTTTCATTTGACTTGTGTTGGGGGGTGGTGGTTGCTTGCGTTTCTGCTTTGGAGGACTCTGTTGCTTGGGTAGATTATTATTGAGAGCCTCCGCAAAAGTTTTTGTGCTTCTATGTGTGGATTTTGGTGGTGTAAGTTTAGTGAGACTATGTGATGAGTGTGGTGTGGTGCAAGTGTTTACCTTCTCATCTTCACTGTCAAGTTGAGTCTTGGTTGGAGAGAGCTTTGCCTCCAGTTTGGCTAGATAAGTGCATCTCTCATAAGTTGTAGTGTGTGGTAGGAGGAGAGGGTTGTCTGTGTACATGAGGCAATTGCTACATTGCCCCAAGATGCCTAGATTCATCAGGTAGACAGGAGAGAACACTGGGAGCTGCCCTTTGTTCATGCCTGAAAAAAAAACTATTTTCCTCTAGACATGTGAGGAAAGTAAGTACAAGAGATGTTTTCCTGTCAGCAAGTGAAGAAAGTAAGTACAAAAACTGTTTTTCCTCTAGGTAACGAGGAAGCTTGAGTGCTGTAGTAATTTGTAGCTTATTTAGTGCTTACAACAAGCTCTGAACAAGTGCTGAGCTTGAAGAAGCAGTTTCAAGTGCTAAGACTAAGAAACTGGCTAGTTCTAAGGGAAAAACTGAAGAGAAGACTTTATTGCGCCAGGAATAGTTTAATTCTAGCTAAGCAGCACTGCGTGATGTGCAAACTCATGCAAACTCGTGCAAACACGTGTTTTTAACTCAGAAAGTTGAAAGGGATAAAAATCAGCCCAAAACAGCAAATAAGTTTAAATGTCAGAGCTGAAAATCACTCATCTTGCAACAGATAGGCAGCTCAATGCTTACCACTCTCACTGATAAGCAGAAAGACTTCCCACTACCACAACAAGATCTGGGTAACTCAGAAACACAAACTAAAGTCCTGAAACCAACAAATCTGGGATCTGGACTATTCTAGTATAGAAAAAGGGGGGAAATGAGCAAAACAGATATCATTTTTTTTGTTTGTTTTTTTTTTTTGTGAACTTATGCAGAAATAAGCAATTTTAACAGTAAATATACACAGAAAAGGCTGTTGCACTTAAGTGTGATGCCTACAGTATTAAATGCAGTTTAAATTATTAACTTTAAGTTGAAAATCAAAGTACACACCTAGTAAAATGATTTAACAGTAAAATGCAGCAGAGATATTAACAGAACTCTAAAATTGGCTCTTAAAGTGTGATAAACAAAAACAGTCAAGAAAAAGTCAAAAAGATACCTAGAATCAGCAAAAAGTCTCTCCTTCTCGCTTCTGATGCTGTGGTAGTCTGCAGGATGCCCAAACAGGATCTGCCAAGCTAAACCAAGCATAAATCCATGCAAACATTGTTTTTTAACTCAGAAAGTTGAAAGTGATAGAAAGCCCAAAACAGCCAATAAGGTTCAATTTCAGAGCTGGAAACCACTCCTCTTGTGACAGATAGGCTGCTCAATGCTTACCATTCGCACTGATAAGCAGAAAGACTTCCCACTACCACAACAAGGTCTGGATAACTCAGAAACACAAACTAAAGTCTTGAAACCAGCAAATCTTGGATCCAGACTATTCTACTATAGGAAAATGTGGAAATCAAGCAAAACGGATACTATTTTTTTGTTTGTTTGTTTTGTGAAATTAAGCAGAAATAAGCAATTTAACAGTAAATATGCACAGAAAAGGCTGTCATACTTAATGATGCCTACAGTAGTAAAAGCAGTTTAAATTATTAACTTTAAGTTGAAAATCAAAGTGCACACACAGTAAAATAATTTAACAGTAAAATGCAGCAGAGCTAATAACAGAACCATAGTAAAATCAGCTCTTCAAGTGCAATAAGCAAAAACAGTCAAGAAAAAGCCAAAAAGATGCTTAGAATCAGCAAAAATTCTCTCCTTCTCGTTTCAGGTGATGTAGTATTCTGCAGAATGCCCAAACAGGATCCACTGAGATAAAACAAGTACAGACCCATGCAAACATGGGTTTTTAACTCAGAAAGTTGAAAGGGATAGAAATCAGCACAAAACAGCCAATAAGGTTTAATTTCAGAGCTGGACACCTCTCCTCTTGCAACAGATAGGCTGCTCAATGCTTACCACTTTCAGTGATAAGCAGAAAGACTACCCACTACCATAACAAGGTCTGGACAACTCAGAAACACAAACTAAAGTCCTGAAACAAGCAAATCTGGGATCCGGACTACTCTAGTATAGGAAAAAGCAGGAAACGAGCAACACAGACAGTACTTTTTTGTTTGTTTTTGTAAATTAAGCAGAAATAAGCAATTTAACAGTAAATATGCCAAGAAAAGGCTGTCACACGTGAATGTGATGCCTACAGTAGTAAATGCAATTTAAATTATTAACTTTAAGTTGAAAATCAAAGTGAACACACAGTAAAATGATTTAACAGTAAAATGCAGCAGAGATAATAAAATAACCACAGTAAAACTGGCTTTTAAAGTGCAAAAAGCAAAAACAGTCAAGGAAAAGCCAAAAAGATACTTAGAATCAGCAAAAAGTCTCTCCTTCTTATTTCTGGTGCTATAGTAGTCTGCAGGACTCCCAAACAGAATCCACCAAGCTAAACCTAGCACAAAGCCACGCAAACACGGGTTTTTAACTCAGAAAGTTGAAAGGGATAGAAATCAGCCTGAAACAGCCAATAGAGTTTAATTTCAGAGCTGGAAACCACTCTACTTGTGACAGATAGGCTGCTAAATGCTTACCACTTGCACTGATAAGCAGAAAGACTTCCCACTACCACAACAAGATCTGGACAACTCAGAAACACAAACTAAAGTCCTGAAACCAGCAAATCTTGGATCTGGACTATTCTACTGTAGGAAAAGGTGGAAATCAAGCAAAACAGTATTTTTTTTTGCTTGTTTGTTTTGTGAAATTAAGCAGAAATAAGCAATGCAACAGTAAATATGTACAGAAAAGGCTGTCACACTTGAGTGTGACACCTGCAGTAGTAAATGCAGTTTAAATTATTAACTTTAAGTTGAAAACCAAAGTACACACACAGTAAAATGATTTGCCCTTTTTTGAGGCAGGTGCATAGGGCTTGCTTTTGAAGGTGAGTTTTGAGATCATGCATGAATGTAGTCAACTTGGAGTTTACTTTGAAGTGATGGGTAAGGACTGCCAAAGAAATAGTGCAATTATGGGAAAGGGTGTTTGGTGAACTGAGGCTGTATCTGGGAGCAGACAGTCTGGGCAAAGTTTTTGAGAAATGATGTAGATTGTATGAGGTGTTTTTCCATGCAGTTTAGCAGAACAGAAGTGTAAAATTATACACATTATAGCTTATAAATTGCCTCTTTGTTTGATGGTAATCCATATTGTTTTGTTAAGTATGTGGCAGAGCTGTTATTGCACTGGAATGCTGGTGATGAACTTGCAGATTAATTCATTTATTTTATTTATTGGTATTTGTTTACTGGGAAAGTCCACTGGCCCAAGCAGAGCTCATTTTCAGTGGAGGCCTGGAGAGAAAAGCTCCACAAAAAACACAAGTAGAATGTATAGTACATCACAAGGCATACATTAAGAGTACATACAGCACAGAAACATTTCTGAACAGTAGTACAGAGTATATATACACACACATGATACACACTTAATAAACACTTAATAAACTAATTACAATATAGTATAACTATAGTCAATGCCGTATGGGTGAATAAGCACTCAGATAACGTCTGAGATTTAGGAAAGGCGTTGAGAGGCTATAGCAGTGATGTTGCAGAAGATGTAGTATATTAGAGGAAATCAGTGTAAGAATAAGATAAGGTACATGTAAGAAGTTCTAAGTGATAAAAGTAGTGGCAAGAAGTGTGGGAGTAATACAGATGGACCTCAGGAGAGAGGTCATATAGTAGTAATGGATAAAGAGAGAGTGAAAGTGTGAAGAAATTTTATTGTACTTGAGGTAGTTATATAGAAAAATAAGGGGAAAGGAAATGTGAGGGGTAAGGAAGGGACTAAGATCTAGGTAATGGCCGGGGGAGACTTAGTACAATTACAGATCCATTTGGAGTAAAGGTGTGTGCGTAGGGAGGTTTTGAAGAAGGCAGTGCATTGTGTTGTGAGAATGGAGGGAGGAAGGTTGTTCCAGGTTTTAGCTTTTGCACAGGAGTAAAATAGTTGACCAGCAGGTAGTTTACATTTTGGAATTTGGTGGAGGTGTTGGTTTTCTGATATTAGGCACCTAATGGGAATATTGTTAAAATGGTCTGTAGGTAGATAGGCAGGTAGATAGATAGATAGATAGATAGATAGATAGATAGATAGATAGATAGATAGATAGATAGATAGAAAAATAAATACATAAATAAAACAAAATAGCTACATGAATTGCCTAATTGAATTCAGTTTGCATAAATAAAAAGATAGACTGGAAATGATGTAAAGGTGCACAAAGTAAATAATATGCAGAAAGTACTTATATTCTGACTGCTACTCTGTTGGAATATTTTAAGTATGTGTCATACTAATATCGAATAAATTAATTGTGATATTCATAAAGTGGCATCCAGCACCATTCATATCTACCTCAACAGAATACTTGTGTTGACTCACAGGCACAAAACAGCAATCACATGATTGTGAATGGACATTTTTGTATGCTTAATCCTTTGTGCAGAGGGCTGCAGCCCTGTACTTCTTGTCACTTAATATAACCACCAAAAACATTTCTATTAGACTAACAAAATAGGTATGTTCAGTTTTTGAACAAAAAACTGGACTTGTCTTTTTTATTTATTCACTGAACTTGGAAGAAGGCATCAATTTTGTAACATATACACACATTTATACAATCTAGTCACTTGTAGTTGAAAGGAGCATGTAACATAATTCACATATTGAAGAAATAATGCTTAAGTGATCAGAACTGGTGGGGAGGTAATATCTTAACAAGGAGTACGAAGAAGCTGGGATCAGAAGAAAATTAAGTTTGTATAGATGGATAATACGGAGCAGTTACTTCTTAACATGTCTCATTTATAAAATTCAAGGTCATCGAAAATTTATGCTTGTGAAAAAAACACTATACAAATTTTAGTACCATGTAGTTGTAAATGGATAGACAGTGATTCATTCAAAAGAAAAGAAAAAGAATGCAAGATTAAGAATGAAATATAAATGTAATTAATTGCTTTTCTGGGAAGCATCTTCACAGTGAACAATAATAATCATTTCAGAAAAAGATGCAAAAACTACTTCCCTTCCTTGAGGTGGAAACACTACTCATGTTTTCAGGGGTGGGTGGAGCATCATAGAGATATGAGGAAACCCTGCAAACTCCATAGAGACTATGACTGGAGAGCAGGACTGAAGCTTACAATTTGTGCTGAAAAGGCAAAGAGCTTAACTATTAATCATCTATGTCATTTTATTTAATAGCAACGTTGTGAGTAAAACTTCTTTACAATGATAACAGGAAGTGCATTCATCGTCATTATATTAATACTGTAACATAGTATACTGCTCATAAAAAGAGAGCTATATTTTTTTCTGTTAAAATTTCTCAAATAACTTTTCATATCTTGGAAAATGTGCAATCTAGAAATATAACGACATATCAATTTTATTCCACCTGACGTGAGCTTTAACATGGCAAAAAATATTTCTGTGACTGATGATTTTAAGATATTGACTGAAATATGAAAATTATATTTATTTGTCCAATTGACAATACCAATAAACAGAGTATCTCACAAGATATATAACTATACTGTGTATGTATGTGTGAATATATATATATATATATATATATATATATATATATATATATAGTACAACTATCACTGAATTTTTCTTTGGCATAAATCAAGCTTTCATCTAATAAAATGCTATATTTATTATTTTATTTATTTTACATTTGTTAACCAGGTTAGTCCATCTGAGCATTTGGCTCGTTTTCAGTGGAGACCCGAGGTGAAAAGCTCCGCAGTGAGTTTTTACATTTTACTTACACACAATTAAGACATTTTCATTTGCAGCTAAACAAACAGTTAAAGAGATAACATTTACAATAAATTATACAGAAAACAATTGGGTACAATGTCAGAAATCATACCGATAACACTTAGGTACAATGTCATGAAAGAATAAGGTGTTCATAATTCCTAAGTGGTTATATACAGTATAAGTATAAAAGGAATGGCATGGGGATGAAGTGGTTAAACACAAAGACAGAGGGGTAGATGTTTATTATGCTAGATAGTGGAAGGTGAGGAAAAAGAGGTAGAAGAAGCAGAAGGGAAGAGAATGGGGAGAAGGAAAAGAAGCTAAGGTAGGGTAGTTTCAGGGAGGATGACTACAGTGGCAGGACCATTTATTTGTTAGGTATCTCCGAGTGGCTAGTTTGAAATGCTTGGTTTGGTCAAGAGACCTAATTTCTATGGGTAGTTGGTTCCAAGTTGCAGCAGGGTTATAGTTATAGAGTAAACATCCTGTTTTGGTGTTGGGTTTAAAAATCTGTAGGAAGTCCTGGTCTGAGCTACATAGTGTCCTGGTTGGGGAATATTTAGATATAATAGATAGAAGGATAGGGCAGAAAGATGGTAGATAGAGGATAGAGTGGATAATTTGCAGTTGATGTAGTAGCAGCAAATGAGGGAATTCGAGCCAGTCCAATTGTTTAATGGTTAGGCAATGGTGTGACTTGTAGGTTTGGTTTGCAGCAAATCTAGCAACCTTATTATAGGTAATTTTAAGTTTAGTTATGAGTGTGGTGTTAAGATGTGTGAATAACTGACAGCTATAGAGAAGGGTGGGAAGACGAAATGCATGAAAGAGAGTTATTCTGGCTGTGTTGGTTAAATGTCTTTTGTTATGATAAAGGAGTCCAAGTTTCTGGTGACTCTTTTTGATAGAGGTAATGACTTGGAGATCAAATTTAAGCTGATCGTCTATTATGACTCCCAGCAGTTTAGTGCTAGGTTCAGTGTTATGGCTTGATAGGATGGAAAATTAGTTTTGAGATTGATGAGATTTTTTGGAAGGAAGAGTAGGAGCTTAGTTTATTTAGGGTTGAGAGTTAATTTGTTATCACAAAGCCATGTCTCTATGGTGTTGAATGATGCTTGGGTAGTAGAGTGGAGGTCAGATGGATTGTCAGCAATGGTGATGACCGTTGAATCATTGGCATATTGTACAAGTGTAGAGTGAGACAAGAGGTGTAAAGTAGGTTTGTGAAAATATTGAAGAGCAGTGGCCCAAGTATGGATCCTTTGGGGACACCCATTGGGATGCTTGGTGGGGGGATAGAGCAGAGTGCCATTTAACAGCTTGCTGGCAGTTAGAGAGATAGCTAGAAAACCAGGATATAGTGGGAGGAGAGAATCTTAAATGAGCGAGTTTGTCTAGGAGGGGATGGGAGACAGTGTCAAAGGCTTTGGACAGGACGAGGAACAGACATGAAACTAGTTTATTGTTGTCACGGTCTAGTGATACAGTATTGATGAAGGATATTAGTGCAGTTGTAGTACTGTATTTAGGACAAAATCCATGTTGTATGTGAGTTAGAAGGTTCTCTTGGAGAAAGTACTGCATTATCTGCTTGTGAATGCATTTCTCAAGAATCTTGGAGAAGGGAGTCAGTATAGAAATTGGTCTAAAGTTTGATATATCAGAAGAACTACCTCCTTTATGTATAGGTAATGTATAGAACATTTTCCATATTGCTGAACATATGATTCAGAGATAGATCAGTTGATCAGGATGGATACTGGATAGGCTAGGGGTTCAGCAGCAATCTGTAGGTAGTAGGAACATAGATTATCAGCTGAGGGGGAGCAGGGTTTGACTTTAGAGAGTAGAGATTTAATATACTTCGTTGAGACTGATGTAAGGGAAAAAGACTTAGAAGGATAAGGAGGAGAAGTTGAGAATGTGGGTTTGTTAGCATTTTTTCTAGTGGGAAGAGCATTTATTATGGTAGTTATTGAGTCATTAAAATGATTGTTAAAGTGGCAGTTTCTTCAGGAGTTTTATTTGGGCATGGTTTAGGAGGGGAAGGGTTTCCTGGATTTAGTATATAATTGACTGTGTTCCAGATTTTTGGGGTCACATTTTAGGGTAGTGGGAGGGTTTTCATAGAAGTTAATCTTTTCTTTGTTGATAATTTTCTTTATTTGATTCCTAAGTTCTTTATAGATCTGTAGGAGAGAAGGGATTTTAGTTTTAGTCCATAATTTTCATGGTTTTTCATCAGGGCTTGAGTAGATTTGGTCAGCCAAGGAGCAGTGTTAGCTTTGATTCTGATTGTGCGGAGTGGAGCAAGGGAGTTGAGGATGTTTAGAAAGGTGGAGTTGAAAGAGCGGACAGCCTCATCTAAGGGGAGTGTAGTGAGATGGGACCAGTTAATTCTAGGGAGTTGGTCAGTGAAAGAGTCAGGACTAAAAGATGGGATTTTGCAGGAAGTGATAAACCTGAAAGGTCTGGTGAAATGGGGTGTGTGTCTACTTACTGTGAGTTAATATGTCACTTGGATTTAGAAATAACTAATGTATATATGGAAATATTTATATCTTCATATTTATCAGCAAATGCTTAGCAATATCTCCAATATAGTGCAGATTTCATGGACTGTTGTCGCATATTCTTCTGTCTCACACCATGACATTTCATTCCATGCCCTTCAATAACTCGTAGCTCTGTTGCATTAAAATATGAATGTAATATGAAAATACAAACAATAAGTGACAAACAGTGATTAATATCACAACTGTAAGACACCCTTGATTGACAATTTTACTGTAATTTTGTTGCATGCATCTTATGTTTTCTTAAGTTGCTTATTATTTATTGGTAAGCCACTTAGTTAAGAAAGTCAGCCATAAAATATCAGGATGCCATAAGGAGATATGGGTGTTAAATGGAAGTACACACAAATGGTCCTGTAGGTGTGTCTGAATTAGAAGGCCATTGTGTCCTATTTCTAACCCCTTCTACTAACTGCATTTCAACCTGCACCTTTTCCGCCATTATCACCTTTGTTGCACCTCTGTTAGCCATCTTGCACTTTAACTACTCAGCATCACCTCATGCTTTCCATCAATTTTTTTGCTGTATCTTTTGCCTGAATTGTTATGCTCCTGTTCATATGGAGCCATTTTCACCTTCTCTTCTTTTTTGCCTCTTCATCTTGTCTTTATCTACAGTATGGTGGATTCTCTCATTAGCAGATTTCCATTTACTCGTACACATGGGTCCCAGTTTCCAAACTTACCTTTGATCCTGTCATCAAGTCTACTATAATCCAATCTTCACCAGTCACTCACCACTACGTGCAGTCTTGCCCATTAACTGAGACTAATCATTGGTCAGTTATTCCTTTAATGTGTATTAAACAAACATTACAGACACTTGATACTTAGTATCCCTTCACACAGTTTCCCTTTTCTCAACTCCCCTCACTGTTTTTTCACATTGTATTTATTTTTAATAGATTTTAACAACACCACTATGATACTGATATATCAGTTTTATTTGTACTAGGTGATGACACCATTTTGTGTGAAATTAACTTTTTATTAAATGCTTATTTTTTCAACTCTACAATTGTGTAAAGTGTTTTCACTATTCTTAGACATCCTGTATATATTTCTTTCACGTTGTATGATATACACATTCTGCAATAAAATATGTGTACGATGAATAATGTTTGTCTTCATTCTGTGGAATATTATTACTTCTAAGCTTGTCAAGTGGTTAGATGATTTGTACTCATCAGACTGGCCTGAAAAATGGTTTATTGAGTCAGTGCTCTAAACCAATAAAACAAAGTTAAACAAACAGACAAATAAATAAATTATTAGGTTTAAATACTACATGAAATATACAGTATCAGTTTTAGGGAAAAAATCAAGTGAAGTATATATGAGCACTTATAGTAACTCATCAACCATTAAATTGCTAAAAGGAGCTCATAACCATAGCTATGCATATGAAGCAAACCTGTACAAGTGAAAAAAACACAGATTGAAAACAGTGAAAACAGCCACAAAAGTTATCAGTAAACCATAATACCCAGATGCAACCACCCCTCTGTTCTACAGGGACCACACCCTGACCTTGAGCACCACGCCCTTGATTTAGTTCATAGCCTAGTTACTAGAGGAGATGACAATAGAGAGTGAAGAATGATGAAGTTAATCCTTATGAAGGAGCTTTGAGGGCATGACCTCTGAGATGCGTGTTCTTTCTCAGTTTCTAGTGAAGATCAGACATGCATCACAGGCATCCAATTCCTAGGAGAGTCTGGACTGTTACAGGACAACATCATTCAGAGAAGTATGTGACAAAGCCCTTGCACTACCCACTGCATAACCAGCCCTTAGGCTTTTTGAGTACTGAGCATGGGAATGGCAGCACGTATGAATAGCCTCATAATTATTGATTGACTGACAAGCAGAGAAAGGAAATAGTGTACACAAAAACAAATTGATGTTATGATTCTGCATTCCATAGAAACAACATCATCATGATTGCTGTAGCAGTTATCAATTTCATGAGTAAGGATATTGTGAGGTAGAAGGAGCAATAGATATAATCAATATCCATTATGCAACAATGTTATCTATTTTGTACATCACATTCAGTTCCAAATGGGTCAGTGAATGAAACAATATTGATAAAAATGATAATTACAAATAAAAAATGTATTTAATCAAACAATATAAAAGGTGCGTTTACTATGACAAGGTAACAGACAAGCCAGTAATGTTTTCTCCATCAGAATGAGTAGGTTTCAAATGACAATGTTGTGTGTAATGCCAGCGACAGATATAATAGGTGAAATGACTGACGCTTCATACTTCTTTGGTATGCACTGGGAAACATATCAAAATCAATGGGCCTTCTTCACCAGCATGATAAAGATAAATAACATCCCATGATTATCATCTTAGTCAGCACTGTGGCATAGAGGACTAAAGCTTGGACTATGGCCCAGGCAAAGGAAGTTTGATTAATGGGCCAGGACACTGAGGTGCAGGCAGGAGATGATGGGCATGTTCATCCTGGAGATGAGGTTACACACTCAGGTAACTTCATGTTGCTCTCTAGCAGAGGCTCAGAACATGCAGTAGGGAGTTATCCATCGGGATTCAGGGAAAGTGTTTGAGTCAATGCAGAAGCAGGATATGCTTGCACACCCCCATAACATGCCCTTCCCATAACATTATAAGTACACACAAGGGGGTGTTGAAAAACTAGGGCATAGTAAAACATCCTCCTTCAGCATCACTGCCCCAAGGTGTCTCAACCTCCTTATTAATGCAAAATGGGTTGGATAAACTGTAGAAGCGGCTTGTTGGCTTCACTAGACCTGGTGATCAAGACACTTCCAGCAGAAGATGATGATTAACTGTTGGAAGAGGGGCAAAAATGATTATGTATTATTATTTAGTGTCATAATAAATCATATGAAAATGACATAGTGATTCAATTCGTCAGTATCATGTTGAATGAAATCCAAACATACTGGTCTTTTAAGGTAGCAGTGCATAGTTATGTGGCATGCATTTAACAGATGGAATAAATCGACACTTGCCTTCTTAGTGCAATGGCACATATCATGTTTAGAAATGTAAAGTTGGGGTGTTTACTCGAATGACACAAACAGCCTGTCATTTCTTTTTGAACTGTGTCATGATACTGCAGCTAACTTTAGTCAGTGCACTACTGTGCTTTAAAGGTCTCAGCATATACCTGTCACAGCTACACACAGTCTTAGACTTGTTCACAGTCGTGTTTGAAAAGGTCAGTCAATCTCAAAATTTCCAGAACAAGCTTTTAAACATAAAAACATGCTGAGAGTATTCTGAATGATAAGGTATATAACATCACTACTGTCATAACTATAATCTTTATTTTCTTATACTCTGACGCAGTGAGTACTTAACTTTGGGTTTCTCTAACAACAAGGAAGAAAGTAGTAGACTCCATGCATCTGGTGGCTTCTGAAATGTAGTATTCTATTTATTTTACATGGTGCAACCATTAAAAGTTCAAAGAAATAAGAGGTATAAAGGTTGCTTCTTTTTTTCAGAATGTCACCACATTTTCAAAGCAGATTGTTGTACTGTAGAAAAAAAAATATCCTATGCAGATCAACCCAAGGCCTTATCCTTGTATTTTGTCTCCTATAGGGTGTTGAAGGGAGATCTATGCCTGGCATACAAGGCATTATCAGGCCCCACCATGATGGATCTTCTGCATACCTATAAAACAAATAACACCATAATTACCCATTTTAAAGATTTAAACCCTGCCTGTGATATAAACAGGACCTGCTAGATAGGCAGGTATGTATCCCAGAGACTACTCCTTCTCTGGAACAGGCTCCCCATCCATGTGAAGTAGAGTTCTTCCATAAGCCAATTCAAGTGTAAGTTGGACAATGGGATAGGGAAACAGTTAATTCATCCTTGATTTGACACCTATGTCTCTAATGGACACAGGCATAAATGTTCCATCTCACAGGCACCTGCTTGCAAATGTGTCCTCTCCCAAGCCCCACTTACACTTGTCAAGGTTATCAGAACTTGTCAGAGATTTGGGATGCATGGCTAGGCTTAAAAAGCTCTTGGAGCCATTAGCCCAATAAACACCTGTGAATCAGTAAACCAATAAAAGACACATACACACATACATACATACATACAATAGATTCACAATGGGTGACTAAAGGGTCAGTGATGTTAGGGACAGCCATTCATACAGTCCTGCAAAGGAATGCTGCAATATTCTTCAAAATGACCACTGGAGAGGTATTTTAACATGTGTTTTATACGGGCAAAGTGCACACTTGTTGGATATAGGCTATATGCTCACTGCAGAGGTGTATGTCATAATAGGTAGGCCATATGATATAGGTAGTCACCACTAGTCCTGTTCATACAATAACAATACAGAATTCCCAAAGGCAAAGATTCATAGGTTCATAAGTGTATAGTAGGCTAACAGCCACTAGGGCCCCTAAAAACCTAATTGCACAACCCAACTGTGACCCACACATTTGTTTTATATTTGATTTATAGGGGGTGATTTACTGAATGCCTGTGTTCATCAGAGACATAGGTGCCAGACCAGGGGTGAATTTCTGATTACCAATCCACTGGTCCAAGTTGAGTTTAAATAGGGGTATGGAAGAACTCTGCTTCACATGGATAGGGAGCCTGTACATACATATTCATGAAAAAGCCTCAACATTAAAAGATAAACAGCAATACACACAACAAGATATACGAGTCATACAGCATGTACAATGCACATCAGCCATGGAACATAGAGCACTGATTGTTGCATTACACATTTCCTTGTTGTCTGCCATTCGCACATGTGCACATATGCCACTGTATGCATACCTGTGTTACTTATGGCCTGTTATGTTTTCAGAATCTACAGGATTGCTTAAGAATTTGTAGAATAAGGTAGTGTTAAGATTAAGCACAAATGACCTTCAATGAATGCTTTCAAAAAAATAGTTTTTAAAGTACACTGTCACATTTAAATTGCATTGGATGCACCTGTTGTCTTGGAATCTGGTGGGCTGTCATGGAGTCCATATTTATCTAGTGCTGAAAAGATAATCGCTTGGTCCTGTTTTATCATCTGTTATAAAATTACTGTCAACATTTGTAGGCTGACATGTTTCTTCAGCATGGTGTACTGTCCACAGATTTCTTCTGGAATCCTGCTGATTAACTGTCACATAGGGTAACAGTAAGACTGAAAACTCTTATTACATTAAGTGTAATTTTTAACGAGAAGTTTATTATGTAGGGGCATAAACCTTTTTCATGTTATAATTTATTTATGGCAAAAGTACCAATTCCAGTAATGTTCAATTAAGTTTTGTTGCTTAGGTAATGCCTTGTTACTGGGGAGCCATTGTTTTTCGTCATAATTTTATTAGCAGCTAATAACAAGTATAGTTCCTAGTTGGCATAATTAATAGTATGTGTATATTTTTGTGAGCAAGATGCTGAGTTCAGTTTCCTCATAGGTTGTGTTGCATATATACATATCTATCTATCTAGATATCTGTGTATAAATAGCTATAGATATTGATATCTATTTATCTATCTATCTATCTATCTATCTATCTATCTATCTATCTATCTATCTATCTATATATCTATCTATCTGTCTATCCATCTATCTGTCTATCAATCTATATATATATAGAGAGAGAGAAAGATTTTTTTTTTCTTCTTGTCGTATTTCCAGTGGTTTATAACTTTTTCCTTTTGTCACTTATACAAAAAATGTTGTGAAAGATAGTTATGGATTACTGAAGATTTGCCATCAGGAAGCTTTGAGTAGTCTGTAGGCTTTCCACATGGTACCTTGAAGAGGGATAGTCAACAGATAGCTGATATGGCAAGTTATGAAGAGCGAGTTCCACTGAAAAGATTGAGGCTCAAGGCAAATAAAGATCCAACAGCCATGTCTGAAGAACACACACCTAGTTAAACCAGCTCAAGTGATGGGACTCAGCTGAATCACCAAGGCTCAGAGAAGGGGCAGAGGTAACAAGAAGATCAATATTTAAAAAAGGTTCTTAATGCACTTAACCAACGAGGCAGGGACAGGTTGTTTGAAATGGTTTTAGCTAGGGCTTGCCCCTCTTCCTTAGATGTATGTCTGAAGTCAGGTGATGGTAATGTAGTTGGATCTGATCCCTTTAGTATATTAATTTCCCAGTTATCACTGCATGGTGAACAGTCAAGCAGAGCCAGCTTGGGTATAATAGGTGATTCGGGAAAGGAGCAAGGTTCATTACAGTCTGGTCCCTGTGGTAACCTGCAAGGCTCTCCATTCACTGCCTACATTTCCCATTTGTTAAAAGAGAACATCTGGTCAGGGGATTTTGTTGAGATGTTTGACTTAGTTCATCTATTTGGGATACAACAGGTTGTGGATTCTGATTTACTGGGAGCAAAGAACCTGGTATAAAATTTAGGCAAGAGTCAACCCAGTAATTTTAACATGAAGTCTTAGCATAATAGAGTGTTGGGTTTTATAAATTTCATGTGTGTTATAATTGAAAAGTAACATTCTTAAGTACTGCTTTTACTCAATTATTTCTTATTAAGAAAGCCCATTATATGAGGGGAGGTCTAGCCTGGTTTTGGTATAACCATTCTTTCAAACACTTAAGGCAGTTATCAGATATAGTAAGTGGAATTTGAACCATGGCACTGCTTGATTAGGGATGATGAGTGACAATCCAAGTGTAACATACTGTACCGAGGAAGTCCACGTAGGTTTCAAGTTGAAAGTTTTTTGGACATTGAACACTGACCGTTATGCATGATCATCTTGTAGATTTTCACATGTTGGCTCTTACTGTGGGGGTGTAGACATGCAGACATTGAATGTTGGCTTAAAGATGGCAACAAAGGTCATCATTTTGTCAGTGCAGCAGAAGGCATACCATAGGATACATTAGTTACTTTATCAGAGAAAGCCAAGTCCTGCTTTTGGAGTACTAAGAGGGATGATTATTGTACTCACATCTTTCATGCAAAGATCTAAATTTAACACATGGCTACTGGTTAAATGCTAAATTAAATGTACATGCAGTTAATAGTACTACTTGCAATTTATAGTTATAAATATAGAAATATATTGTCTCTACATTGTTATGGTACTGTGTATAACTTTTTTGTATTTTTTAGTTCTACCATGGTGCCTCAGTCATGGGTTATAAAGGTCTATTTTCCAGTCTTCTCACCTGGTTATCATACTGATATAAATAAATTAATAATACATACAAACATACCTACATACATGCATACTGAAGAATTTCAGAATGTTTGTAAACTGTTCACCTATTAAAGTAGAAGTTTTCTTATCTAGCTCATCGAGTCAGGCTGGAACTTTTACAAAGGTTCATCTTAGGGTGTTCCATCAAATCTAGGGTCTGCACAAATGTTTTAACTTGTAAGAATATTAAAGTCCATGCAGTGAAAAGAAGCAATTGTAAAGGAGTTGTTTGCATGAGGAGATTGCCAAAGGTAGCATTGCTGGCCCCTTTCTTTCTCCACAGTTTGACATTTTTAGATTTTATCTGCTAAGTCTACTGCCAATAAAGAGAGACGTCAAGTTTCAATTAATTTAACATTTTATTCCCAAATGGGTTTTCACTCAATAATGAATCTGGACTTGTAGGGTTCAATATTCTTCTTTAAGTAGCATAATATATATAATTCAATAGTTTAAAGATCCCTATTGGCAAAAATGGATATAGAATTAGGCTTCTGGCTTTTCTAAGTTTTTCCTTGGGATTGGAATGTATGGGCATGTACTCTGAGGGCAGTTGTTTCTTTGACATGACCAGGTCCAAGGGCTGTGTGATAGCTTATGCAACATGTGAAAAATGTGCATACTTTTGTAGTAGTATTGAGAAGTGAGATCTCCAGTCAATGGGAATTTCATTATTTAGACCATCTTTGATTGTAGGTAAAGGACAGCAGGGTACAATGGAAGTGCCTCAGTAGACTGGTGTGTTCTTAGCTCAAGAAAAAAATAGCATGCCCTTTGAAAACTCTTACATTTTTAGATCTTGAAGTGAACTTGTCTTCATCTTTTACACTGCCAGAGGATAAACTGAGTGTTTTGAGATCTCACATCAAGACATTTTATTACCTAGAAAATTTCAAGTTCACCACGCCATTGAACTTTCCATACCACTTGCATTTTCTTGCAGGATAGTTACCAGATTATTATTATTATTATTATTATTATTATTATTATTATCATTATTATTATTATTATTTTTATTATTATTATTATTATCTAATCTGCTTTGTGGTGGACATCAAAAGCACTGCACTGTTAGGTTACTAAAAGGGTAAAACTAGACCTTCATTTGTGGTTTATCTTTCTAGTCAGCTGTGATGGTGGATCTTTTTGGCAGGATGAATGGATGGTAAGTGATATTGACAGTTGTTAAAAGATGCAGTGTGCATATAGGATAAGATTCTACTTTAAAAGGCAATGGTTTTCTGCACTGTGGTCTTCAACTGGTCCACTGAGAAGAAAAAAGTATCAATTTGCTGGACTAAATACCCACTAGGGATGCAGTGATTGCTTGGCAGAGTGATTTGTGAAACACAAAGATGACTTACTGGTTCAACAATATCCTGGTGATTCACATTTTGAATAAAATGTCCTCAAGGTCTTTGTTGGTTCAGTCATTTTTAAAGCAGTTAACCCTACAAAATTTAAATATTAACATCTTTGTCTGCCAAAATATAATGTGGTTCAACAAGTGATTTTAAACAGATGCAGTTCCCTTACACTGTCTCTTATTGTGCTTTACTGCCCTATAAAATGGCTGGATTACTATTCCATTTCCTGAATGAGATGCAATTTCCCCTTAGAGATCTTGATACCTGTTTATGTAAGGCTGTTCTTTCTCACTGTTCACCATGCAATGAGTTTTCTTCCCATTCATTTAGGATGGGTCGAGTCTCAGATTTGGTCTTTGATTGTCAGTCAGATAACTAATTAAGACAAAAAATAGATTATGTTCTCATGCGTATTTGTCTTATGTTAGATAGTTTAGTAATTTACTGAAAATAGTTATTTATTCATGTTTTGACACTTTTTTTTTAGTTTCCTGTAGTCAACAAATTTTGATATTTGGACATTTTTTTGTTTGCCACACACCCATTAGAGAAAACGTATAATGAGGAGGATTCAGCTTTGATCTAGATCCTAGCACTTGTGAAATAATTTAGAAAGAGTTTGGTAGCATGGGTTGGGATAATTTATTCTCATTACTAGACAAAGTGGTGAGGTAGGTCAGCCACATGTTCTTACAGTTCTCCTATGTGGCAATGACATTGGCAATATTTCTAAGCAGGGATTACTTTAGGCATATTGACAGATTTTAATTAACATAAAACATTTATTTCCTAAACTGCTGGTTACCTGGTCCTCTACAGTGCCCAAACTAACTTAGGATAGGGCCTTTATGAATGAGGAGACTGCATTGAAATTTATGAGTCATAGAGTTGCACTTGAAACTCCTCACTTGTGGTTTGTTGTCAACGATCATTAGGACTTTTCAGAAAAAGATCCCATTTGGTTTCAGGAGGAACATATCCATCAATCTGGCATGTTTTTTTTTTCTTTATTTAACCTCATCCTTGCTTTTTATTTAGAAATATTTTATATTCAAATGCCCTACACTGTAATGCTATTAAGAAATATTTTATTATTATTATTTATATTTGTTTTGGCGAATGACCAGGAATGGGGGAGGGACAGGCAGTTTTTTCAGCAGTCTGATGAGCATTCATGGCACTATACCCCTTTCCCTCCAGCACCCCAAAATTCTTTCAGTGAGCTGTCTACAAGACTGAGTGTGTCCCCTGGCATTGTGAATATGCTACTGTGCTGGAAGGGATTAGGCCAGATTGATTGGTCAACAGGGCTGTTTTGGAGTAATTGCTCTTTTCTGCTGCTTTAGATTTATGTGGTTTTATAATGCTGTTTTCATTCAAGACAAAGACATGTATTTAATTAATAAACTGGTCTCAACATCTTCAGTGTGTTACAGTGCTTTGTGGGTGAATGATGGGAGGGAACAAGGGAGGTTTACTATGCAAACTGTTTTTTTTTCTGCTTGAGATTGCTGAGGAGTATTTAATCCCTGGTTGCAGGCACATTCCATCAGTTTTTGTGAGGCAGTCTATTTGCTCATCCTACTCCTTCAGTACAGATTTTGACAGCTGCTGTGCCATCTTCCAATATTTTCATCCCCATATGCCTTTCCTGGATCACTCAAAGATTAGAACATGAGAGGGAAATGTCAACAAAACTGCATGTGGTCACTCTCCATTTTGTTGAAGGAATGTAGTAAGCATGCCACTTGGATAGAAGTGGACAGGCCAGGCCACTTGAGCAGTCTGTTCTGCTACCAGTCAAAATGGCTGTTTGGTGTAATTTGTTTTTATGCAGACAAATGTTTCAGATTTACTTAGATGCCTTGGCTTTTTAGTCTGTGAGTTTTTGTACTGTTGCAGATGGGCTGTTTCTTTTGTTATAACATTGTGCTGAGGAGATGTAATGGATCTGCTAAAGTTTCTCTACCATTATATCCTTTTTACTCCTTTAAAGTTAATTATTGACCATGTGGTTTCAGCTGCTTTGCTACAGCTGATATTCTAGGTGTTTCAAATGTGCAGAATCTTCTATTCTGTAAAAGAAGTTGCCTATCAGAACCTTCTTACTGCTTAATAAGTGGTCTTGTAGTGATTGTGTTCTAGTAATTATGATAAGGGTGCTAGAAACTAGTGAAAAGGAACATGTTAAAAAATCTTTATATAGATTTAAAAAGCACTGCAAGCTGACTGCAGAAATATATAGAGATGGCTTAATTATATTATATTCCCCATTACTTGCTTGGTTCAGAAAATCCAGTGTGATTATGTGGAGAAGCAGGAATTTCTCATTTGTTTACCATAGAATAGGAAACTGAGGGTGAAAAGGAGCTCCCAGCTATACATGCTCCAAAACCACTTTTAAACACCATTTGGATCAGAAACTGAATCAGCCATAGTAAATATACATCAGATCTGGTGTCATAAAGTTAAGAAATAAAGTTAAGGATGTTACATGATAAAATATATCTTCTTTTGTATATAAAATTTGTATTAAGAGGAAGATAAAATGTCATTATATGATCCATTCTGAGAAATGCGTAACATACAGTGGCCTACATTGTGCTAGTTAAGGGAAAGCATCCTTAAGAACAGTGCTCATGTATTTTATTTATTTATTTTTATTTATTTATTTATCCTGTGTTGACTGGGTTAGTCCCACTAGACTAGTAGCCTCTTTTCAGGGGAGATCAGAGGTAGTATTTATACTATGCACAACCTTAAGCCTTCAGATGACAATCCACCTGTACTTTAATACTCAGCCTTTAACATATTCAACAACCTCATGTGAGGAAATAAAATAATTTTAGACAGTTTGTACTGAAATTGTGGCACACAAAAGACATAGTGTGTAAACAACACATATGTCAAAGAACAGTGCACGTGTGTGCTGCAGTGAATGACCATATTAATGGTAGTGACAGAAAAATGATACAGGCATTAACTTTTCATTTTCCTTTTTTGCCATACAATGGTAAAACGAATGTAACTGTATTATAAAGAAGAAAATGCACAACTTCCGGAGAAAGAAGTTGTTGCCCTAATATGCAAGCTGGAAAGAATCGTAGTGCAGCACAATTGGGGAGGCATATGTAACATACCTTTTGATAGGTTTTTGGACAGATCGTCTGCCACGCTAAAGTTGTGATACAGCATAGTGATAAGTCCGTATTTGGAGATAGACCTTCATGCAAGGTCTATCCCTTAGGCATGGTGATAAGTGTGTCCTTAAGGTAGTCCTTGCATGAATCCAAGATATAACCTAGCCAAACAAATGTCCAGCAAAGATGCCGCTCCTATACATGTACAGTTTAATGCTAGTAAAGTCTTTGGGCCTCTGTTGACATAATGTTTGGTGGTGGATGTGATGCCTCTGCACTGGCCCGGTAATCAGGGAGCCTCAATCCTCACCACTAACACCAGTGAGGGACATGCACATTGGAAAGATGACATGTACACATACAGTGAAGTACAAGTTCCTTTAAGAGCACAGAGAGATCACAGTCAGTCTGGGGCTGGTTTCTCCCTCTTTCTCCAAATCCCCAATAAGACTCCCCACTGGCACAGCTATAGAGTTAAGATCTCAGCCGAGTGGTCAAGCAAAAACCTCCAGCACTCTCTCTGTCCAACCAGTGCTTCTTGTCTCAGCTCAAGTAGCTGACACACATACACACACACACACACACACACACACACACACACACACACACACACACACACACACACACACACACACACACACACTTTGAGATTTTATTTATATACACACACACACACACACACACACACACACACACACACACACACACACACACACACATATACACAGACACTCCTGGGGAAGGCTACCACAGGTTCACTAGCTATGCCCCCTTCTGCCCAGACTATACGGTAGTACCAGCTGCCACCAACCACTCTTACTAATCAGCTCCAATAAGGCCCTTCCCAAAGGGTGACCAGTTCTACTGTGTAATATTACTGTTATCCAAATGGTAAGTGTGACCAGAACTTTTAAGGCTATTTAGGAATGGCATATACAGTATCACCAAATAAATATGCAAGTACTCTAAGTGCTTAAATATCTCTGAACCAAACCAGCTACAATTAAAAGGTTTAAATATATTTAATAATAAATAATAAAAGCACAAGATAATACTCATTAACTCAATACAGTGACAGAGCTCAGAATCACAGAAAATACTTTAAAACAACATTTCAGGACAGTCACACATAAATACAGAAAACATCTAGACTGATCTTACTATTTTCCTATATATCTCTAAGAGAGATACTATGATTTAAGTCTTACTTATAGGGCAAGGCAAATACAGATGAGAAGTGTTGAAGATGGATGTGTTTAGATCCAGAGACAAATACAAAATGTCCAGACTTTCTCTCTGAGATAGTTCTTAAATTAATAATACACATTACTGGGTTAGCTAGATGACATCACTATTTAACACCTGCCACTAGTTCCCAGGCTAAACAAATACCAATAGAATTTAACATGTCTCTATGAAAAATACTTATCTCTTAGAAGCTGACACTTATCTTTTACAAGCTTGACAGAAACTGGAAGTCGTAAAACAATTAACACTTTTACAGCAGTGGCTCTAATGGTTAAATTGAAAATGTACTAAAATATTCTGTGGATTTTGAGTATTAGGGTACATCAGCTGATTGGATGTGGCATCAGTATAATAACGTGTAAGGGTTTGAATTTGAATCTTTTTTGAACTATGTGACTTTGAATGTTTATTGTAACACCAGCATTGGGCTATCTCATAATACATTAGTTACATTTCCAGGATAAAATCACTAGAGTTTAAGAGATCAGCCACTAATGAATCGGAAGAATGTGCATCATACATGCTGATCACACCGATTATAGAAATGTGGTTTGTGAATAAAGTTTTTCAGAAAAGAATCCCCTTACAGACGACTAGTGGGAGTCACAATTCTAGCAGAGGAATACCATATACTGGATGTTCCTTTGGTTAGGGATACACTAGATGATGTTACATTCCTAGGCAGCCATAAAATCTTAAAAGAAGTGAAGGTAAATAGTGATTCAGTTACATCACCAGTAATAAAATGTATGTCATATCAAAAGTAATGGGTGCTCACTGACTTTAAGCATCAGATTATTTATAGGAGGTAGGTAGGGAGAAGCACAAAACATGAATGAAACTTATAAAAAATAATGAAGAACGAAGACCAGCTCACAGGAACAGACTACAATTTAATATGAGCACTTTCATCGGCGTAAAACCATCTGACTTCTTCAGATTAACTGAACATAAAACATTACTTCCTTTTATAGAAAAACATCACTTCCTTTTTATACAAAAAACATCACTTCCTTTTATACAAAATCAGTCACATGATCCTTGAATAATGCATTTCTTAAAAGCTTTACATTCAATTGAAATAAAATAAAATCCACTACAACACCACAGTACCTTCTTCAATACAATCAGGAATGTTTGTGCAACATAGAATAAACAAAATAAATAAAGTGCAATATGCAAGTTTGGCGATAGCCTGTTCATTTACACAAGCCCTATTAGATACCATTTATTTGAGAATGTCTTCAAATATGAAAGTCTGCCTTTAATTTTAGTAAGCTAGAAATGGAGGTCATGTCATTGAGTCCAGGTGGGTGTGTGACATCACATCTCAGTTGCCACACTAGCTTATTGTATTCAAGGAACAATGGGGTGGGTCCCCCCTCCCAAGTTTACTATTTGTTCCCCCCTCCCCTGGTTTACTACTTGTCCCCCCCCCTGGTTTACTACTTGTTCCAATGCATTGAATTTAAAGTGGTGGTTGGGAAATTCATGGATATGTTTTGTTAGGGCATTATTCATGTTGCCTTTTCTTATGTCATATATGTGCTGGTAAATGCATTTATTAAAGGAGTTAATGGTCTTCCCTATATAAAAATTGTTGCATTGTTGGCAAATAGCAACATAAACCAAGCTCTTGCTTAAACAATTAAGACACTGTTGTAAAGTCACTTTACCATACCCTTTGATGTAAACAGTGTTGTTTTCCAAAATATAAGGACATTGGGCACAATGTCTACATTCTTTTCATGTGCCCTTTTGTTTTAACAACACCCCCTCTTTCCAACAGTTTTTATGCTCAGATCTTTTTTGTATATTATCAAGGGTTTCTCCCCTACTTTTTTAAGATTTTCTTCATCACTACTGAAAATTATCCAGTTTATAACCACCTTTCTAATGCTTTTAAAACAGGGGTTATATGATAATATCATGGCATTAGTAAAGGGTTTAACCACATTTCCAGTGTTTTCACTTATCACTGCTGTTGTTCTCATTTCCACAAGTGCTGCACTCAATAGGGGATAGAAATGCCTATTTTGTCTCTTTATCATGACTTCACCTAGTACAGGTTTTACAAAATGACCAGGGTATCCTCTGTTTAACGGTTTACTATTGAAATGTTGCCGTGCAATTGCACAGCTATGAAGTATTCAAACAACAGATGTTCAAATATTTCATATGTGTTCAGGTTACATGAGCAAACATCATATTTGCGAACGGACTGTGCATTCACAAATATAATGTTTGCTCATGTAAAGGGATTGTGGTACAGTGTGGTTAGGGAAATACATCCTGTTCCTCACTGTAGTGCAATCTTGGAGTTGAAATATTAAGTTGAGGGGGTGTGGGGGGTGCAGCCCCCATAGGGGGGTGCAGGGGGGCTTGCCCCCCTGCATAAATAGGATGTTAGGTGTAGGGATTAGGGAGTTAAGGTAAGGGTGGCGTTGTTGTTAATGCCGTAAAATGTCATTGTCGACATTTTCGGCATAACAGATGTTTTTCGACATTAGGGCTATTCAGTTAGTTGCAGTTTCGGTACAACACTTCACTGTTTCATACCGTTTTTCTTTTAAATTTTGATATAGTGATAGAAAACCCTGTTTAACAACATACTTTTTAAGATTTCCTCTCATTTAGGAACACCCTGTCATCACTGACCATTCTAGCTAATCTGACAGCCTGCCCTTGACTAGAGATCTATTTTGATGCCTAGGATTGCAGCTGTCGAAATACAATAGAGCATTAGAATAGGTTAGCTTTCTGTATAACCTCCAAGGTAAAAGTCTCGGTCTCTCTATCCTTGCAAATGGCAATGTCCACAAAATTGATCATGTCACTACTAGTAGTCATAGTAAACTGTAGGAAATGTGTCCTTGTGTTTAAAAAAGTGAAGAATTCACCTAACTGTTCCTCAGAGCCTTCCCAAAATATTAATATATCATCCAGGAAGCGCCCATAGAACCTGCAGTATTTAAACAGTTCTGATTTAAAGACAATAGTAGTCTCCCATTGAACCAACACAATAGTGGCAAATAGGGGGCACAAACCTCCCCCATTGCTACACCCATTTTCTGGCTAAACATTTGATTGTCAAAAATAATGAAATTATTTTTCAAAATAAGTTCCATCAGAGTCCTGAACATCCAAATTCTTGAATGACTGAGCTTAGTATTGGTACATAGAAAAATCATAAAACATTGTAGTGCCTTGTTCATGGGGGATTACTGTCAATAAATCTCTGACATTGACTGTAACCAAAATTAAGTGATCTGAGTAGTATTCATTGTGTATTTTCTTTAGACAATCCCAAGAGTCCTTAAGAATGTGTGGAAAAAAGTCTAAGGTTGCTTTTAAGTTATAATCAATAAATTTAGCCAATGTAAAAGTTTTAAATGCCTTGGCATCAACAATCGGTCTCATTGGGGGGTTATTGATGCATTTATGCATCTTGGGTATCCCAAAAATAGTTGGTGTACAGGGACTTTGCTGTGTGAGGAACTGGCATTCGGTGATAGTAATCTGGTTATCAAGTAATAAATCATTTAATATGATATCAATATTGGGGGGTTATTGATGCATTTATGCATCTTGGGTATCCCAAAAATAGTTGGTGTACAGGGACTTTGCTGTGTGAGGAACTGGCATTCGGTGATAGTAATCTGGTTATCAAGTAATAAATCATTTAATATGATATCAATATTGCAGTAAGCAATATTCAATTCATTCACCGATATCTCATCATAGGTGTCACTGTACAGCATTGTCAACATTTTGTCCACATAGGCACGTTGGTCTATTACCATCAAGCCCCCACCCTTGTCAGGTTTCATGATTCTTATGTGTTTATTATCCCCAATGTCTGCTAATAGGTTTTCTTCTTCAATTGTCATGTTGGATGCAAAATTCCCTCTCTTTTATTTTATATATCTGTCTAATTTGACTTGCACAGAAGGTTTCAAACACATATAAAAGGGGGTGTAAAGGTGGATTAAATACACTAGTCTTTTTACATCCAACAGTGTTGTCTGTTTGGTTTTCACAGTCAAAGAAAAATCTAAATTTCAGTTTTCTGACATATAATTTTAAGTCAAGTAAGGCACTCTCAATTTTAGGCAGTCTGGAAGGAACAAAATTAAGGCCTTTTTGAAATAGGTTAGCCCATTGTTTTCTTACACAAACATCACTCAAATTGTATATCTTAAAATCACCGCAATCATTTGTTACTATATTACGTACATTTTGCTCATCAGACCCTTCTTCTGTTACCACTGTGTTCTTCCTCCTCTCCCCCTCCCCCGGTATATTCTCCCCTGGTGGGAGTAAGAATCCAAGGAGTTTAAATTGTTCATCTGCCCCATGTTGTAATTTTGCTGTCTCTGATTCTGAATATGTTCTGACCTCCGAAGAGGTGCTTCTAAAGGGGATTGTTCAGCATTGTTATACACATCATTGTTATTGTCATTCAGTACGGGCATTTCATATACATCGTCATGGTTCACCTCTTGAGGTGCCATGTGTCTGTTATTGAAATAGGTAATGGATAAGCCCTCTCCCCTTCATATTTAATTCTGTCCCTCTCAAGCTTTTTAGCTTTTTTGGATTTTAGAGCTGTCACAACCTTGTCAACATTAACAAAAACAGCCCTGTATTCATTTGATTTTAAATCAGAACATAAATCATTCTTAATACGGTCATTCAAATGGTCAGTGTTGACTTAGTTTATTTTCCTATCATTGTCTCTCACCAAAAGTTCTAAAAGCTCACAACCATGGTGATTAAACAGTGTTAATAGTTCTTTATATAATTCAGAGCCGCTTACAGTTCCTGTTGGGAATTTAAACAAACGTAGCCCTTTCGGCACTTCTTCTCTTCTCAGGCATTCCCTTAGATAGCAGTTCTCTGTTTGAAGTTTTCTTAACTTCAAAATTTCAGTTTCAAAAGTTTTTAATTGCTGGTCCAAAGTCCCATAGTTGTTTCCAATGTTTTCCAGGCGAAATTCACACTCAATACCTTCCCAAATCCAGTCTGAGAAGGAAAAGGACACCTGTGAGGTAGGTAGGATAAGTCAGCAGCACATGCACAAAAATATTAAATGGTGCAGTAGAAAAAGACCTGAAATTTGTGGATTGTGGGATAGGTTTAATAGGATGACAACAACCACTCCATAATAAGGAAGACTGATATAATTCTTAAGTTCTAAACATAACAGAGGTAAGGTACAGGGTTTGATTCTGACCTCTGGTTATTAGCTAGACATGTAATAGTCTGATACAGTAGTACTTACCTATGACCATTATTCAGCTTAGCTGTTGTGCATACTATGGGATTACAGCTTGATTGTCTGGAATAATAGTTGTAACATAAACACATTTATTGTTTAATATAAGTTGCACTGGGAAATCAGGGAACATGAATGTGACCAAAGAATGTATCCACTCCAGCTGAGCATCAAGAGTTTGCAAAAGTGTATATTTGCTTAGATCCAGCTCTGAGGGACCTTTTGTGCAAAATGAACATCATCAGAAACATTAGCTCCAAGGATTTAAATTTTGCTTGTGACACAAATATGACATGTTGGCATGACAAATATGTGTCTCAGAGGATCCCTGTGCTATGGGACAGGCTCCCCATCCATGTGAAGCAGACACCATCCTTCACCCTATTTAAGTGGTAACCTTGACCAATGGATAGAAAATTGGAAATTTACCCCAGGTCTAGTCCCCATGTCTCAGATAGACTGAGGCCAACATTAATGCCCAAGCTAACATATCCCCCACATAACCTCTAGAAACTTCCTAACATACCACTTCTTAAAAAACGCCCATGATACATAGGGACACAATTGAGATGGATTGCCCAGCTAAGCTTATAAAGACCCTTGTAGTCATTAGCCTAGTATATAAGATCATAGGATCATAGGAAGTTACTAGGCTAATGGCCCTAGGGTCCTTACAAGCCTAGCCAAGTTCTGCCTTTATTTCCATGATCAGCATCTATTGCCCCTATCCAAGAGAGACACAGGTGAAACCCCATGGGGGGAATTTATGGTTACTCATCCAATCATTCAGATTGCACTTGAAGAGAGCCAAAGAGGTGCCCTGCTTGACATGAATTGGGAATCTCTTCCACATGTGAGGTAGCTGCTGAGAGACAATCCTCTCCCTCCAGCATGTTCTATTAATGTCACATACCAGGTTAAGGTCTTTAGCGCGAGTAACCCATGGGTCATTTGACTTAAAGAAATGCAGCATTTTCAATAAAACAGAGTCAGAGATTGCCTTATATGCAAGGCAGAGATCACCTCTAAGTAGTATGTATGAAACAGAGTAAAATGACAGTGATTTCAGCTGACACACATAAGACAGATGCTGAATACCTTGACTTTTCCTTGTGAGGAACTTTTGTGGTCTCTCCAACTGCTGCAAGTGCCTGGAAAGGGGCATTATACTCAATTATTGGCCTGATGAGAGAAGACTACAGAGAGGTGATAACTTCTTTTTTCTGAAGGCAATGCTCTTACTTATGAGATGAGCAACATAGAGTGCCCTTCTTACTACTGTGAAGGCATGGTGGTCAAAGGTAAGGTTTCTGTCAACCTGTGTGCCCAAGTCTCTCACCACTGAATGCATGTTTAGGGTATTTCTATTGATATGGCAGTTAGCAGGAACATCACTCTTACTGAAAGGGATGATAATACATTTTTCTTGCATTGACTTTAAGGCCGTGACTTTGGCAGCAATCATTTGTTTGCGTAAGACCGTCTTGTAGAATGTTAATATTGTTTGGTTATTCTGTGACTGCTCCCACTTTGCAGTCAACAGCAAACTTTGTCAGCCACAGAGTGCTCGCTTGTACTTCAGAGAAATAGATTCTGAATAGTAGTGGTCACAGGACTGATCCTTGTGGAACACCACTGATTACAGCTCTGCTGTTGGAGGTGGATTCCCCTATTTTGACTGTATGGGTTCTATCAGTGAGCCAGTTATCAACCCACCTAACAATATCAAGGTTGATACCTAGCTGGGTGAGTTTGTCAATAATGCCTGAGTGGGGAATAGTGGCAAAAGCCTTGACCAAGTCCAGGTAGGCTGTATGCACAGTTTTCCCCTCTTCTGAGGCACTGGTGACTGTCTCGAAGATGTCCACCAGGTTTAACAGGCATGATGATCTCTCTTTGACAAATCCAACCTGAGTAGGGTCAAGTGTTTTGAGATTACCTATATCTTTGTTGATAAGGTCCATAATGATTTTCTGTATGGCCTTGCAGATAAGGCTAGTCAGGCTAATATGTATATAGTTCCTGGGGTCAGTAGGAACACCACCCTCGTGCAAGGGGATAATGGTGGCAGTGCGTAGACTATGATTGAAAAGAATACACAATGGTGTTGATAAATTGGAGCCCATGTAAGATGCAGTCTGGGTTGTTATCAGGTCACATAGATGCTGTGTTTTTGGCCTTAGAAATGGAATTTATGACTTGGTCTCCAGAAATACAAGGTGGGGAACTGATGGAAGGAATGTCATGGGGTATGTGTGGTGTGGACAGGGGAGTGAAGTTTTCTCAGAATCTGTCAGCTAACAGGTTTGCTATGTCCACAGGCTCAATGTATGTGGTATCATTAACTACCAGTTAGGTGCAAATCTAGGTCTTACCTTTTAAGCTATGGATGTAACTAAATAATGCCTTATTTGGATTCATAGTTTGCATTGGAGGCCTTCACAAGAAGTCTTATTTGCTTCTTTAAGATGAGGTGTGAGTGTTTCCAGTTTAGGGCACACTCCCTCTTACTTTTGAACAACATTTTCTCCCTTTTATTATAAAGCCTATTAAGAGCAGTTGTCTAAGAGACAGGTTTGGTCTTCCTTGATGAGCTTCTTTTGGTCCTATAAGGTATGGCTGTATCAATGCAATTACACAGGTGTTTGTGAAAAGCATTGATGTAAAACTTGGTATAGTTGCTAGTTTCATCTGAGGGGGGAGGTGCAGTGAAGCTATTTATACCATCCCTTAGAAGTATATAATCTATTTGGAGAAGTCTTTTAGTTTAGTTGCTGCCGGGGGATGCCGGTGTGATAGTTACTTCAAATGAGACTGATTTATGGTCACATCTGACAATAGAAAACCTCACAGTGGCATGCTGCAGTGGTTCCCCATATTGGTAAGCACCAGATCCAAGATGTTGGTACTCCTAGTTGGGGTGTCCGTCAGCTGTTCCAGGGTTTTGGAGTTAATGAACTCAAGGGACCTTTGGGCAAGTGAGTTTGAACACAAATAATGTACCCAGTTAATGGATAGGTAGTTCAAATCACCAACTACCATGGTGTTTGGATGTGTCTTCATAGATTTCAGTTGATCCAAGTAGGCAGAGTAGGTGTCTTGATTCATGGAGTGGGTCCTATTGTTGGCAATGATTTGAATAGGTGTCCTACCAGCAGTTAGTTGCACCTGAAGTGTCTCCAGGGAATCATACTGTTTAACCAATCTGGAGGTGCATTTATCTTTAATGAATATTGATACACCACCTCCTTTAGTTTTCATGCCTTCCATTCGTGGTCTGAATTTGTGGTAGGAGGTGTAACCCAATATGGCTGGGGTGCTGTCCACTGCCTTGAACCAGGTCTACATGACTGCACATATGTCAGTGTCTTCCAAGGTGAGTACTGCTTCCAGTGAGTGAAATTTCATGCTAAGACTCCTAGTGTTTAACAGCATAACCTTAAGGTTGTTTTTTGATTAAATTTTTGCATCGAGAATTTTGTCTTTGTGACATAGCCTAAAATAGGCACTATGGGGGTGAGAAGAGCCTTTGCCAGTGGCAGAAATCCCAGGGGTGACAAATGAAGACTATCTCTGACAAAGCATTGAGGTCTATCGATCATGTCATTCCAGAATAACAGAAACTGGATCCCTTTAGAATGATGCCAGAAACTAAACCAATTATTGAAGTCAATTATTTTCTGTTTATATTGCGATATAATCCTAGATGAGAGTTATATGCTGCTCTAGGCTAGGTACATACCTGCCTGTAACACATAATCAGACAGTTAGCTCAGTCATGTCTCTCCTCATGTAGTCCAGGGAGGTAAATCTCAAGTTGTTCACACCAGCATGTTCTATGACCAAATCATAACGGTACTTGATGTTGAAAGACTTGAGTGCCTGAATGATCTGAAGAATCTAGGCACCAGAAAGACAGCTAAATGTGACTTTCTCCTCAATCAGCATAATGAGGGGGATGTCCGTGTGTCTCACTATACAGTCTTCTATGACTAAGAATTTAGAGTGGATGTGCATTGCCTTATGTGATTTGATTGTGAGACACTTGAGCTTGTGTCATTATGTGTATTGTGTGTTTTGGGTGGTATGCTTGGTTTAGTATGTATGTGTTTTGGAGGCCTCTCGTGTTTTGGTAGATTTTTTGTGAGTACCTCCGCATATGATAGTCTATGTGTAGGCTGTGTGTCATGAGTAGGAGTTGTGGTAGGTGGGCTGACAACCTGCTCTGTATTGCTATTTACTGCATGTGAGAGCTGTGATTTCAGATTCATAATGTAGGTGTATCTCTAACAAATGGCACAGGAATGATTTAGAAGTAGGAGGTTGTCAGTGTACATGTGGTGGTTGCTACACTGTCTCAGTAGACCCATGTCAACCAGGCTGGTAGGAGAAAAGGAGGGAAACTGAACGTTCATGGTCGTAGGAATAATCTTGGTCTGGCTATCACAGTTGAAGAGGGAATACAGCAGGGGCAGGTATTAGTAAGTTTAGGCTTGAAGAGCTCTGGTTTATGTAATATTTGCGTGGCTAGAAAGCAGGCGTCATTAACTGACATTCCCTCTACACAGTAGTGTGTGATGCTGTGTGATGCACAAAACAGGCTCAAATAAGCACAAACTGGTTCAAACAGATGTGCATTAAAGCAAAAAAAACCCCAGGAAACAGCCAAAGTTCAAATTATTCAATGAAAATACCCTAAACAGAGCCCTGCAACAGTAACTCTAGCTAGATCAGTTAAAACTGCACCTCCCTCCTACAAGGACAAAGGATGGCCTCTCCAGACAAAAGATTAACTGTTTTACAGGTTCCAAAGGTTACAAACAGTATTAGATTCAGCAAAAACCTGAACCTTGTCTATGCCACCATTTTTCTAGTGCAGCAAACAAGTAAAACGAATGAAACAAGCAGATGAACAGTAATTACAGTTGTACGAAGAATTCAATTAGCAGACAATCTAAACATGCAATAAAATACAGTTACACAGTTTAAACAATCAGATATGCAGCAAGTATTGTTTTAGTAGATCAGAAAGTGCAGAAAGCAGTTGAATGAACCTATGAACAATGTATAAATTAAGTTGCAGGGAAGAAGTGCAAATTTTATATGGAGTTCCCACATGATAATTTAGTCATTTCTAAAATAATTGACTCTTGTAGGTCTGAAATGACAATAGCACATTACATTATACTCAACAGAATTAGAAATCAAAGAGAACATGGATTGTGACAGTTTGGTTACAAAGCATAGGAGAACTGTTCATATCGTAATTCTTGAAGAAGCACAGCAACTATTTTTAGAGATATATTATTACTGCAGTAGCATTTAATCAACACACTTGTATCTTCGATGGAAGTATGCATAATTTTTAATAATATTTATATGGTTATGAGGCTTTATACAATGTAATAATAAATGCTACTACGTTAAGGCAATGTATTTGTATCAACTGATGTGTTCTAAGTAAGAAATATCCTTCACAACATAGCAGGATGTTTGCAAGGTAATTGACTTACCCCAGGATTCATGAAGCTTGCGCCAGGTGCATGCATAGCGTAGGCGTTATAATGCCAAATATGGCCATCGAGCGATTCAGGTACGATCCAATTCCACGTGCACTACCGGCGTACGCCAGATCTGCGCAGCCCCCGGTGTAGGTATGCTAATCATCCCATGTGCAGTGTCGCACCATGCAAATGAAGGCATATAGCGATTCATGAAGTGGTGCAGGCGTAGCGTAAGCCCACGGAAATGTAAACCAAAAAACACGGTTTACATTTTCCTAAACAGAACATCAGAGCTATGGAAGAGGGCCAGACCCAGGTATCACAACGTTAACATATGCCAATGGTGAAGTACACAGCCAATGGCATAAGAAAAGATGCACAACACGTAAACAACAACATTTAATGTCATGTCCACAGTAACGCACAGCACAACTGCAGGGCATGTGTGCAGAAACTGTAACATAAAGAAATAATATAAAAATGTCATAAAATCGCAATGTAATAGAAATCAGGTTTACAGCATAATACACAATGGTAGGCATGGAACACTACAACCAAGGTGCAAGGGTTGCTAAGGGCTTGCGATAGTGTTTGTCGCGGTAACTATGAATTAGTAGTCAATGCCATGCAACTGAGGCAGATAATACTAAATCGCAAATGTCCCACCGGATGAAGGTTGTACCATATGGCGCAGCGGTATAACACCGAGGAGTGGCTCAGAGGAGATACATGACATCAGCAGAGGGGTGTGCCACCATAGCAGTAAGCACATTGGAGCATTGCAAATCTGGCCTGTCCGTTGCTAAGCAAAGCTGCAGGACAGGGGTGGGGAGGAATCGATTAGCTGAGAGCACACATGGTGCCCAAAAGCGCATGTGTACGAGGATGAAAACATGCCCGAAACCCAGTAATTCGACGCACGCGCCGCAAACAATAGCAGAAACAGGAAGGTCAGGGGAAGAAAAGAAGGAAATGCGGAAGTAGGGTAATTGGAGTACTAATGAGCAATCAACGCCAATCAACCCACGAAGGCCAATCGACGGCAGCTGCCAAGTGTGCTTGCAGAAACCTGCAAAACAGGATAGGGGAGGCATTTGAATGCAAAGAAAGGAGGAGAGGTATTGGATTGCAAAGATAGGAGACTTGACACAGCAGAGCAAAGCAAACTGACAGCAGACTGGCAGTAGCACACATAACGCAAGATACGCCAGGTCCAGGAAAGTACAAATGAAAGTAGGCTGCAGGATGCACGCCAGAAAATGGTAGGTGCAACGTGCAGAAATGTAAAGGGAAGGTCAAGAGGTAATCCACGGCAGGCAAATGTAATTCAACACCAAAGGCACCACAATAGTAGTTCCAGCAGTAAAACACATAAGATAACCTGTAGCTACGATCGTACATACACACCCTATGACATCATCGGTGTTCACAGCACAATAGTATAAAGTGTGAAAGCACCCAACACACACCTGTGTATTCCCAAACACCGCACCATAGGTGTAAACACACGGGGAACTTTTAAAATGTACATGTTGGGAGCTGCCATAGCTGTGATTCATCAGCATGTGTTAGAGACTGACGGTGTTGTGGAGGATGATGCCGACAACCACCGCAGGCCTCGGAGGAGAAGGAGAGTGTTCAGACCAAGGGTAACCTACCAGGGGCTACATGACCTGGAGATAGTAGAGCATTACAGGGTGGACAGGGACATCTTACAGCAAATAGTGGAGCTGTGCTGGCCACGCCTGAGAACCAGAAACAACAGAGGTGAACCCATCCCAGTGGACATGAAGGTATGTGTAAGCCTGCAAATACTGGCCACAGGTACCTTTCAAAGGCCAACTGGAGATATAATGGGTATCTCACAGGCATCAGCATCCAGGGTATTACACCAGTTCCTGGATGCCATGTTACCACATGCCAATGAGCAGATATACTTCCCCAGAACTCAAGAGGAGTTGGCCAGCAATATGCGCCACTTCCACCATGTGGCACAATACCCGGAGGTACTGGGTGCGATAGACTGCACGCACATACAAATCAAGTCACCACCTGGTGAGCAGGGTAGGCGCTACATAAACCGCAAGGGATTCCACTCCATCAACTGCCAGGTCGTGTGCAATGCCCAGGGCATTATCATGGATGTGTGTGCTGGCAGCCCTGGAAGCTACCATGACTCCCATATCTGGCATGCCTCACAGCTGTATCAGGTATTTGTCAGGGGGGACATCCCACATGGCCATCTCGTGGGGGATGCTGGCTATGCACTGGAGCTGTGGATGATGACTCCCATCAGAAATGCACACACACCCATGCAAGAATGCCATAATGAGGCACACGCACAAACCAGAATCATCATAGAGCATGTGTTCGGGATGCTGAAATCATGGTTCCGGTGCTTAGATACATCTGGTGGAGCCTTGCAGTACTCTCCAGGCACGTGTGCCCACATCGTCATAGTATGTGCCATGCTACATAATATGATCCTGCGAAGCAGCTGCAGCAGGGACAAAATGGTGATGGCCCTCATAGCCCACCGCTATTGCCAAGGCCATTACAGGCACAGAGGATTCAGACCATGAACACACTGTGCCAGCCCCAGTAGGCAGACGGAGGCATGCCCAATATGCCTATGCCTTGGCAAAGAGGGAACGTATAGCACATACTCTGACAGTGTAGACCCCTATGGACTGACACCTCTCCACCTGCACACACAGTAAAATGGATGGCACACAAACATGACCACCTGTAAATTGTAATGTATAGGTGGCCCAATGTGTGACTCCTACATAGGCAGCCCTCAAACATTGTAAACACAACAGTCAGTGGAACACGGAATGCCAACACCTGAACAGTACATGAGTCTTGCAGCATATGGTGGTGCTGTGTGCCTGTCACGTTCCCCGCCAGATATATATATATATATATATATATATATATATATATATATATATATATATATATATATATATATATATATATATATATATATATATATATATGTACACATATGCATATATATAATACAGATAGAAAGGGCAATAGAGGGATATATGGTGATGTAGATGGATTCAGCGATATCTGCAAATATAATAGATAGTTCAACGACATTCATAACATCTTGGAGGTACAAATAAATAGGATACCGCCAACCATGGAATGTGTAACATACTGACATGCGTAACCACGAGGCTGAAAGACTGATAGAACACAGTACCAGAACAGTACATCCGCGAGTAATAGTATGATGATATGAAGGGACAGTTAGTCACCACTGCCGGTGTCGCAGTCCACATAGGTACTGTGTTCAACTGTGTCTGTGAGTGCCGTAGTCTGTGTAAGTGTGCGTTGAGGGTGCCGTGTGCGTCTCTGTGTGACTGTAATGTGTGTGTGTGCCCGCAACATGTGTTTGTTAGTGCCAAGTCAGAGGCAGATCAGTACGGTAGGTGTGGGTATAGCTAGCCGTAGGCATACAGTTACTACCTGTCCCACAGTAGAGGGACAGCCCCACCCTGGGCAGGTGTGTCCTGACATAAAACAGTACAAAAGGCAAATGTCCGAGATAGTAGGACATAAATATGTCCCATATATAATGTAACAGTCGTATTTAATAGTTATGTCTGTATGTAAGAAACTTAAATGTTACATGCAATATGTTAAGTAGCCAAAGTCACACAACAATAGGTATATAGTGAGGATAAAAGTATGTGCTACCTGTGTACTGACCATGGCTATGTGTCCCGCAAGTGTCCAACAATGACCATATGAAAAGGTGGCAACCCATGGCAAACAGGCTCTTTTAACAACACAACCACAATGACTGCAAATATCTGGGACAGAAATACAAGGGATAGCTGTCACTTTCACATATCCCCTGATATATCGCTGCAATTACGGAGGTATACAAGTAGCAAGCTCACCTGCAGACGATATAGAAACCAATTAACAACAGCCCAACGTACAATCCCGTAACATAAGTCTACTAACTGTTAGCTCTCTAATTAGGGACGGAGCCCACACACATATATACGGATTATGTAGAAATGCAAGGCCCACAAACCTTATATGTTACGTACAACCACCGACATCCCCACACTAGAAACTAAAGCAATACAAACTGTAATAGCAGCACAAACATCCAGTCAGTCAATTACATCCACAGAACCCTCAACATACCATGTGAGAGACACAATTAAAGGCGTCATGCAAAATTGCAGGCGTTGTATAATGGAACAAACAGCCATGTTACAGGTTTTGATTGCAATACTCCGTTATCAGACGTCGGGATGACAGGTACACCCACATGTTGAACCAAATACTCTACCTGTCACACACAATCCACGGGGGACATGAATCCAAACTATACTTGTCTCCATGCATAGCAGTTGCAGTTACACATAACAAAACACAATACAGACCGTCTCCCCGAAGGTAGGGCAAATATTCAACGCTCAAGTGGAGAATCCAATTATATCCCACTGTCACCGCGTAATTGGCGAATGGAGTAGCTGCACAGCTGATATGCAAGTAATTAGTCACTCAGGAACACCAATTGGTGGGATGAATCCACATGTTTCAGGTATCGACGTATATAAGGATGACTTGCCAGACATTCAAACCGTATGCTCATACCGAATAACAGTTGAAACACTGTGAGAGAGATAGAAACGAAACACCATAACGACAACAAGGTATGTAGAACACCCGATATGTAAGGTTATGTATAGCATGATCTGTATTCATTAGTTTTACTGTATGTATAGCCTGTTTTGCATTAATTAAGCGTGTCTGCAATGCATAAAGTGGGGAAAGGTATTTATGTAGTGATGTCTTGCTGAGCATACTAACGCTTGTAGAAACTGTGCGTCCAGCAGTGGGACACAAGGTACACAGCACAGACACCACAAGGGATGCTACATGAGGCAGTTAAACAGAACAATGCCATACAACCCGCCGTCAGTGGTAGGGTATGTCCAACAAGGACGTGCCATAGCAGGGGATAGTATATGTTGATATACTGTCACAGCACGCATGTGTATGGGCATATAACGTTAATGACATATGTAAGGTGGTCCCACTGTGCAAGTATGCTTTGCATTATGGGATACTGTGTGAAATATGTGTAATGTATAGTATTATAGGTAGATATGACAGATATTCTACACAGCATAACAGGCATATCATGCATACCACAGGTATCGTCTATTGGTATTTACATTAACAGGATACATATGGCCTGTAAGTATGGGACATAGTAATAGCATGATAGCTAATGGGGGCTACCAAGTAACCATGCACAAAGGACATGTAATAGCTGCACAGGTGCATAGTGGGGTACTATGCAGTCTGGCAAGTCCATGTGTAAGCACAATTACAGTGTTCATACTGGTGGCACCTCTCTAGGGTAGTGTCCTGTGAACAGCAGAGCCAGGTGTCACCTGCACCTCTGCACAGTACAGCCACTGCAGTGATCCCAGGCCTACATGTGTCTCCCAACCACCAAGGGAGGTATCACATGAACAGTGCTACTGAGTGTCCCTGCGTGATGTACATAGGACTTATGTTCCACAGCATTGTGAGTGTCTGGTTTGGGAATGCAACCCAGAAGCACATCCCACTCATTGTGGCGTGTGTGCACATATCCATGAGCATGTTGCTCACAGTCGCCTCTGCTTATGTCGCGTATGAGGAGTTTATCCATCAATAATGTTGTGGACATGGGCCCTGTCTGATCAGCAGAGGTCACCCCTGAGTATGTAGTATGCAAATGTGTACAGATGTTGTGTCCATAGTGCAGCCGCATATTTAAACTGTCGGAGCTCAGTAAAGGTCATGGCGTGTTAATGTTGTGGCATGTAAAGCTGTAGCTGTTGTGTAAGGTACACCCTAAATGGGGTGGTGTACCCTTGAATGTGTGTAGATGTCTTGAGTTCAGAGGTACAATGGGTGCCTATGTACCAGCTACACACCCAGTACAGATAGGTGTGGCCATGTAGAAGGATATCCATGCCACAGTGGCAATACGGTAACCACAGGAGTGGGTGCGACATATGTGTGTACTGCAAACATGTACAATGTGATATGTATGTAGGGGACTACCATCCATGTGATAGTCAGTGGGTGAATGGTGTAATGCAAAGGTGATGTGCATGCACCTTGTGTCATGCAGCTTGATGCCATGATAGTCATATTATGTATCTGTCACAGCGACACCCATATGGTTGGAGTCAGTATCAGCTGTTGGAGCAATCATGGCGCTTGGTATGTAGGGGTTTGAAAGCTAGGCAGGGAAAGTCCCCTGTGCCAGCCTGTTCCACAGGGAAGCATATACTGAACATGAGGGGCCCTATGACTGAGGACCGTGGTATGCCAAATGTACCTGACATGTAGTAGGTACTATGGTATGCCAGCCTCACTGTGTGTCCTGTCCATGAGCCATATAGCATAAAATCCTGAGACACAGGGTACGATGTGCAGGTGGATGTGTATGTTGTCATACCAGAATGGGGAATGGTGCTGAAAGGCAATGAGAGGACAATGTAGGATGTGTGGACTCCCGTACCATCAGCAACTGCACTGGTAACTGTATGAAAGGAGTCCACCATGTGTAGGGGCCATGCCCTGGCCTTAACAAGCCCAACCCGGGTGGCAGCAAAGGACAGGAGCCCAACAATGTCTCTGTGAATGACGTCCTTGATGATGTGCCCCATAGCCATGTAGAACAGTCCAGTCAGGTGTGTAGGACTATAGTCCCACTCATACAATGTGGTGCCACCTGTGTGTAGTGTGATAACTGCTGCTGTGTGCCATTCATGGGCTACAATGTCTGAAACAAGGCTATTACTGAATATGGTGGCCTAGTGGGAGACGTAATTCAGAGGTTGGTGGACATCACAGCCTGGGACATTGGAAGGTGACATGGGGCCAGTGTCCCAGGACATATAGAATGTAGGTCAGTACTGTGTTAGTGTGACCACAGGGACACCACAATGTTCATGTATGGATTGCGGCCCTGTAGTGAGTGAGAGGGTGTACTGTCAGCATTGAATCCATCCTCCAGCATGTTACCAACAACACCTGGGTCTGCAATGTTCCTGAGTGACTGTTGTATGTGACGGCAGATGTGGGTGTTGCCATCGAATACTGACATTCCACCATAATGCCTGGTGGTACACCCCGGAATGTGTGGCAGTCATGTTTACGTAGCTAGTCTTGGAGTATGTGATGAGGGAGCCTGTGGCCCCACCATGGCTGACCAGTGAACCACCCCACTCATGGGAATGTACACCACTGTGCAACAGCCTACACCTCTTGTTGTACATCATATGTCCATGGAGCATGACCACCAGAGTGGCGTCTGTTATCTGGTGTGTACCATCATGGCTCTGCGTGGAATAGCATGATCCATGCAATTGTGTACATGCTAATGAAGTGCACTGGGGTATGTGTCAGCATTTGTATGTGCATTGTCCATCTGCATGGGTGTCATGATGTTAACAGCCGCTGTCAGCAGACCTCTGTAGTAGGTGTTGTAGTACACATGTACTGTGTATGCTGTGATGGGTGTGTTGCCGGGATGTGGCTAACAAGGTCGATTAGCATATGTTTAGAATCCACCAATGAGGGGATAACCCCAGGTGTGTAACACCAGTCACATGGTGGTAGTGTTCATGCCAAGGGTAATGTAGGTCTTGGACGTGGTGTGTATGGGTTGATCCAGCAGAGCGGAGGGTATGACTCATGGATGTCTTGGTACATGAGTGGCTATCCCAGTGAAATGTGGGGTAGTGTCAGTCACACATCAGTAGTAGCTGTCTGAGGCCCACTGTCCACTATACCAACATAGAAGGTATGTTACCCGTGGGGTATGATGTTGACTCTGTCGATTGTTACAATGTGTATAGCAGTCCCGGACACAGTTAGTTGCATGTGGAGCACCTCTGATGCATTGTGCCTTAAAGGGGAAATATTCAACGCTCAAGTGGAGAATCCAATTATATCCCCACTGTCACAGCGTAATTGGCGAATGGAGTAGCTGCACAGCTGATATGCAAGTAATTAGTCACTCAGGAACACCAATTGGTGGGATGAATCCACATGTTTCAGGTATCGGCGTATATAAGGATGACTTGCCAGACATTCAAACTGTATGCTCATACCGAATAACAGTTGAAACACTGTGAGAGAGATAGAAACGAAACACCATAACGACAACAAGGTATGTAGAACGCCCGATATGTAAGGTTATGTATAGCATGATCTGTATTCATTAGTTTTACTGTATGTATAGCCTGTTTTGCATTAATTAAGCGTGTCTGCAATGCATAAAGTGGGGAAAGGTATTTATGTAGTGATGTCTTGCTGAGCATACTAACGCTTGTAGAAACTGTCGTCCAGCAGTGGGACACAAGGTACACAGCACAGACACCACAAGGGATGCTACATGAGGCGTTAAACAGAACAATGCCATACAACCATGCGTCAGTGGTAGGGTATGTCCAACAAGGACGTGCCATAGCAGGGGATAGTATATGTTGATATACTGTCACAGCACGCATGTGTATGGGCATATAACGTTAATGACATATGTAAGGTAGTCCCGCTGTGCAAGTATGCTTTGCATTATGGGATACTATGTGAAATATGTGTAATGTATAGTATTATAGGTAGATATGACAGATATTCTACACAGCATAACAGGCATATCATGCATACCACAGGTATCGTCTATTGGTATTTACATTAACAGGATACATATGGCCTGTAGGTATGGGACATAGTAATAGCATGATAGCTAATCTAAATGGAAGGGCTACCAAGTAACCATGCATAAAGGACATGTAATAGCTGCACAGGTGCATAGTGGGGTACTATGCAGTCTGGCAAGTCCATGTGTAAGCACAATTACAGTGTTCACACTAGTGGCACCTCTCTAGGGTAGTGTCCTGTGAACAGCAGAGCCAGGTGTCACCTGCACCTCTGCACAGTACAGCCACTGCAGTGATCCCAGGCCTACATGTGTCTCCCAACCACCAAGGGAGGTATCACATGAACAGTGCTACTGAGTGTCCCTGCGTGATGTACATAGGACTTATGTTCCACAGCATTGTGAGTGTCCGGTTTGGGAATGCAACCCAGAAGCACATCCCACTCATTGTGGCGTGTGTGCACATATCCATGAGCATGTTGCTCACAGTGGCCTCTGCTTATGTCATTATGAGGAGTTTATCCATCAATAATGTTGTGGACATGGGCCCTGTCTGATCAGCAGAGGTCACCCCTGAGTATGTAGTATGCAAATGTGTACAGATGTTGTGTCCGTAGTGCAGCCGCATATTTAAACTGTCGGAGCTCAGTAAAGGTCATGGCGTGTTAATGTTGTGGCATGTAAAGCTGTAGCTGTTGTGTAAGGTACACCCTAAATGGGGTGGTGTACCCTTGAATGTGTGTAGATGTCTTGAGTTCAGAGGTACAATGGGTGCCTATGTACCAGCTACACACCCAGTACAGATAGGTGTGGCCATGTAGAAGGATATCCATGCCACAGTGGCAATACAGTAACCACAGGAGTGAGTGCGACATATGTGTGTACTGCAAACATGTACAATGTGATATGCATGTAGGGGACTACCATCCATGTGATAGTCAGTGGGTGAATGGTGTAATGCAAAGGTGATGTGCATGCACCTTGTGTCATGCAGCTTGATGCCATGATAGTCATATTATGTATCTGTCACAGCGACACCCATATTGTTGGAGTCAGTATCAGCTGGTGGAGCAATCATGGCACTTGGTATGTAGGGGTTTGAAAGCTAGGCAGGAAAGTCCCTGTGCCAGCCTGTTCCACAGGGAAGCATATACTGAACATGAGGGGCCCTATGACTGAGGACCGTGGTATGCCAAATGTACCTGACATGTAGTAGGTACTATGGTATGCCAGCCTCACTGTGTGTCCTGTCCATGAGCCATATAGCATAACATCCTGAGACACAGGGTACGATGTGCAGGTGGATGTGTATGTTGTCAATACCAGAATGGGGAATGGTGCTGAAAGGCAATGAGAGGACAATGTAGGATGTGTGGACTCCCGTACCATCAGCAACTGCCCTGGTAACTGTATGAAAGGAGTCCACCATGTGTAGGGGCCATGCCCTGGCCTTAACAAGCCCAACCCGGGTGGCAGCAAAGGACGGGAGCCCAACAATGTCTCTGTGAATGACGTCCTTGATGATGTGCCCCATAGCCATGGAGAACAGTCCAGTCAGGTGTGTAGGACTATAGTCCCACTCATACAATGTGGTGCCACCTGTGTGTAGTGTGATAAATGCTGCTGTGTGCCATTCAGGGGCTACAATGTCTGAAACAAGGCTATTACTGAATATGGTGGCCTAGTGGGGAGATGTAATTCAGAGGTTGGTGGACATCACAGCCTGGGACATTGGAAGGTGACATGGGGCCAGTGTCCCAGGACATATAGAATGTAGGTCAGTACTGTGTTAGTGTGACCACAGGGACACCACAATGTTCATGTATGGATTGCGGCCCTGTAGTGAGTGAGAGGGTGTACTGTCAGCATTGAATCCATCCTCCAGCATGTTACCAACAACACCTGGGTCTGCAATGTTCCTGAGTGACTGTTGTATGTGACAGCAGATGTGGGTGTTGCCATCGAATACTGACATTCCACCATAATGCCTGGCGGTACACCCCGGAATGTGTGGCAGTCATGTTTACGTAGCTAGTCTTGGAGTATGTGATGAGGGAGCCTGTGGCCCCACCATGGCTGACCAGTGAGCCACCCCACACATGGGAATGTACACCACTGTGCAACAGCCTACACCTCTTGTTGTACATCATATGTCCATGGAACATGACCACCAGAGTGGCGTCTTTTATCTGGTGTGTACCATCATGGCTCTGTGTGGAATAGCATGATCCATGCAGTTGTGTACATGCTAATGAAGTGCACTGGGGTATGTGTCAGCATTTGTATGTGCATTGTCCATCTGCATGGGTGTCATGATGTTAAAAACCGCTGTCAGCAGATCTCTGTAGTAGGTGTTGTAGTACACATGTACTGTGTATGCTGTGATGGGTGGGTTGCCGGGATGTGGCTAACAAGGTCGATTAGCATATGTTTAGAATCCACCAATGAGGGGATAACCCCAGGTGTGTAACACCAGTCACATGGTGGTAGTGTTCATGCCAAGGGTAATGTAGGTCTTGGAGGTGGTGTGTATGGGTTGATCCAGCAGAGCGGAGGGTATGACTCATGGATGTCTCGGTACATGAGTGGTTATCCCAGTGAAATGTGGGGTAGTGTCAGTCACACATCAGTAGTAGCTGTCTGAGGCCCACTGTCCACTATACCAACATAGAAGGTATGTTACCCGTGGGGTATGATGTTGACTCTGTCGATTGTTACAATGTGTATAGCAGTCCCGGACACAGTTAGTTGCATGTGGAGCACCTCTGATGCATTGTGCTAAGCAACTTACCAGGATGTGTGCAAAACATAGTGGGATATGGGAACCCCTCAGCTGTGGGTGTGCCGGTCCAAGTATGTGCCTGAAAGGTATGGTCTGTCTATAACCTGTCATTGCAGGTGTGCTCTGCAGAGCCTAGAGGCAGGTCCCAGTCACTGCAGAGATGTGTGAGTGGTGCATTATAAGGTGTGCCTTGCCTGCGTCACAGAGGAAGATGCAAGCATTGAGTCACATGACCCCATGTCGTGCCTGCCAGTTACTGCCCTGCCGGTGACAGTTATTGGAAACTGTGCAAGACAGGCAGTATAGAAGCAGCAAGAGCCTTACATGTGAGCTGTACTCCCAGGGCTGACAGGTGCAAGTCATCTGTGCCACAGCATTGTGTTTGACCAGAACAGTCATAGCAGACAGATACCACATGCCTGTGGAATGACAATAGGAGCATAGGCAACTGTTGAAGTGACACAGTCGGTCATTGTACAGTAGTATCGTGTCCGGACGAATGCAAAATGCTCCCCAGGGCTAGGCCCACACCCTCAGGGCTATAAGACTGGTGAGCTATTGCATGTCCCTGCACACGTAGTCTGTGAAGTGGCATCACAGGGCAGTCACACTAACATGGAGAATGACAGACATATCATACCTGGTGAGGTGTGGTATGGGTGCATAGGTTATGTTGCAGAAGCTGTTACCCGACAGCAAGATGTAAGCGACTAACACCTTGTGTAGCCTGCTGTGTGGAACTGCAGTGTGACTCCCTACAGAGTCAGCTATGACTGGTGTGTAGTGAATGTTATAACTCACTATTGGCTGTATGTGATGGGCACACATGAGTCTTTGGGCTATAAGCTGGTGATGTTGTCTTCCATAATGGGGGCTACCTCTGGTGCCTACAGTGAGTATGGAGACGTACTGCACAGGCTGTCCTCATAGGTGTGGCCAGTGGTGTAGATCATGTGAGACTATGTGATGGGTGGGGTGTGTTGCGAATGTTACACATCCCCAAATGACTGTCAGGTGCAGTCAGGGTTGGCGACAGCATTACCCCCAGCCATAGCTGTCAGCCTCCTGTCCCCAAACTGAGGAACATTAGCCCTCATACTGTGTGACAAATGGGCAAAACGTGGAACACTTACAACTGGCTTACTAACAGCGTCAACTAGGAAGGGCATATGATGGCTAAAATAGGCTGGTCTTATGTATAAAAAAGATATTCCAATGAATTAATATGATTCCCATCTATTTAGCCATGGCTAGCAGGTAAACTATTTACAACAATGAATGTGTGACAGACCCTTCCAATGTGGAACCTTGAGGAACATGCACCTTTTAGAACCCCAAATGAGGTACATTCCTCATAATGAGGTACACCTGAGTGCTATGGGCCCAGCACGGCTGCAGAAGTGCAACCCCCACAGACTGTAGTGCCGTATGTTGGGAGGTGAGCATTGAATGTGTACATGAGACAATTGCTCTATTGCCACATGTATGACATATCCCTCATATAGACAGGCAGTAGCACTGGTACGTGACAGTTGGACATGCCTGTATGTACAACCATGTCCCACAGGATATGTGCGTTATGTGTGTATAACAGCTGTCGTACCTTAAGCAAGCTGGGAAGTGTAGGACAGCCAGTGTACCTGTGGGAAATGGTGTGGAATGGGCGCTATAGTAATCAGTAGCTCATGACATGCTCACAAGTTCTGAACAAGTGCCTAGCATGACCATACAATACAGATAGGGTGTTGGATAATATCAACCCACAAGTGGTGATGACAGTCATTTAGGGTGGCACCGCACTATAACCCTGCTGAGTATGGTGTGCATGTTCATGAACCATTAGCACTGTAGATGTTAGCAGTACAGATGTACAAGACAGCACGGATATTTGATTACAAATACCTTTGCATGTCACAGGAGTGCTCCACCAGTGGCCTGTTGACAGACTCACAACTACAAAAGGTGCAAGAGTGACATGTGCACAGCACACCAGTGCCAGCTACAGTAGAACAGGGTTAATGTGTTGTACCCCACCCTCATTGTAGCCCATACCACACAGACAAATGTTAGGCATCTGTGTATGTAAGGCTGTGAATGGCCATGACCTATCAGTATAGCTGTGTCAGTGTTGTGAACAACATACAGAATGGGCTGTGTGGGTGAGGTGTGTGACACATGTGCACAGTCTGATGGATGATACCAGCAGTGTCACCACTAGGTGAACATCACTGTACCCATAAACTACTACCTAGGCTGTGGTCAACATTATGGACACTGTGTAAGGGATGGTGCAGTGCAGTGCACCCCCTGACATGGTGACGTCTCCAGGCCCCTAAGGTAGTCATATGAGGTACCCATGTCATGTCAGGGTGCCATCCATGAGCACGGAGATCACTGGGCAGGCATATACAGCACTCTGGTGACCAATATTGGATCACATATCACCTGTAAGGGGTAATGGCTATGCATGGATGTGTGATACCAGCCTTCACAATCCACACCTCCACTATGCAGCATGCTGTCTACCTTGCAGAAGGACATTTGCTACACCATGATGATGGACATGCTACATGTCCATATCCTGATCTATATGACATATGTCATGGACAGCCACCGTCCTAATACTAGGATCGCCACAGGCTGTACAGATCCCTGTGCCATATATGTGACATACTCCCGCCATACCATGCAACCCTGTCCATCAAAGCTGCACATGTCATCCCAGTCATACATGGTGTGATGGCCGCATGGTAGATGTACTATCAACTGACTGGATCAGTAATGTGGCACTGATGCACCTTGCGGTGGCACAATGGCTGTCTGTTACAGCTTGGAAACTGTGCCCACACATGCTATGGTTGATGACCATCCCTGTGAATGTCATCTGACTAGCCATTGTCCCATGTCTATCACATGTGCAATACAGGCGATCCATGGCAGGATGTTGAACAGTTGTACAGTGCTGTGTAGATGTATATGGCAAAACACATACATGTACAGGTGTCCATGCGTATGTGTGCATTGTCACTGCTCAAGTCCATTACGGCTGTGTCTGTGTTGATATGTGACATATACACAGCATCCAGGTCAGCAGTAGTACCGTGGACACATCGAGGCATGTGCAGATAAGTAAGAACACAAGTGCAGGCAAATAGACATGCCCACAGCAAGACAGCATTTACATGGAGTATGAACACTGTAATGAGGTGACACACATATATGGTGATGATATCCAATGCATAATGGGTGTGACATGTGTGACACAAACACGTCAGTCATGTCAGTGTCATGATGCTTTGCAAAGATAACTGTGCAGATGTAGTAGATGTCATAAAAATGTATGTGCAGCAGTATCTCTGTACATCTCTGAAACTGTGACCTGTCACCATCATTATGTCTTACAGATAATGCCCCGTACACACCTCCCAGCATACACCCGCCAGGAGGATGATGTTCTCATCCCACAGCTCCATGACAACTATGACTTGTTGTTCAGCCATGTGCCACAGCATGCCCAGCAGCGGGATGACCTGTGGCAGGATCTACGCAGGAGGGTGAACGATGTGGGTGGCCATAACCGCACCTACCAGCAGGTGCGCAGACACTGTATGGACCTGATATGACATGCAAAACAGCATGCCACTGCAATCGCCAGGGAACAAGGTGGTACAGGTGGTGGACCACCAACCCAGCCCCCACTCACACACACCGAGGAGCTACTGGCCAGTCTGGGGACACCCAGGAAACAGCATCCAGAAACACTAGCTGCCATCGTGGAGGTGGGTGTCTCCCAACCAATGAGCCTCGAGTTGCCTGGTAAGTCAGTACTACCCATATGGCTATTATATCCCATGTAGTTGCATGTGTCACTGTACATTATGTAAAGTAACAACATATGCCAGGTATGTGGACACACATGCTGCATACTACAGTATGCTACGTTGTGAATGCACACATGTGCATACTATATGCTATTACACAGGTGAATGTGTTCACATGCACAGTGCAACCTGTGGCTGTCATACAGTCATAGATAATGTTCATACTGGTGTGTCACCCCTATACAGGTACCTCTGGCGTGCCGCACAGACATGGGTCCATTGTAGGTGAGACTGTCATCATTATCAGGCATGTTACAGTGTAGATCTATTTGCCATGTGGCCAGTTAACACTTGCACACCTGATGTTTGTTCCAGTCATGATATGCAGGTCGTACCACCCTTCATTCACACATGCCACCCATGTGCAATATATACAAACGTAATGATACACCGACTTGAAACCACAGTACTTGTCATTGCAACATATGTGGCCAGCTGTGCATACAACTGTGGAGGTGTTCTACAATGGAGGCATGTGTAGTATGCATTGGAACAACATGTGTGGTACGCACACAGTACCACACAGTGTCATATGCCCCTGCATTGGGTGCACACATTGTGATGTGCCACCTGACATGTCCCAGACATGTAGTGTTCTGTCTGCAATATTGTCACACTATCGCATGACCTATACCCCACGTACCAAGCATACAACCCGTTGTCTGCATAGCCCTGTGGATTGTGACATATCTGACATCTATGGGTGTATGTCATATGGGACAACACAGACATGTGGAAAAGATGCCCATCACACACAATTCACCAGCACATGTGCACACATGGCCATGGGGGATAGCCAGAGACATGTAGCCACACAGTACTTGGGATGTGTATACACCCTGTTGCACATTGTCCACACATGGACCAATTATAGCCTTAGTTGACTGATTATACAGTTGATGTGGTACACTGGACAAACTAAAAGCCTGTGCCCAGCTACTGGAGGTGTCACTGAAGTCTATCATATACGATCTGTTGAACATCACGACTGTGTTGCAGTTATGGCTATGCAATGTGTACATATTATGCATTCTACAGCAACATAGATGCCTCATGTTGCCATGCAATGGCACAGTGTCTGTACTTCACACTGTATAGCAATGTAGACGGCTCAGACTACCCTCCCATGATCATGCACATTTGCTAAACATGCATTCTATCTGTAGGGCATACACACAACACTGCAATGTGAAGCCCATTATGATGCTGTACATGTGCCAGGACACCATTGTGTCAAACATGTATGCATGTTAATGCACATGTCAGCAGATTACATGTCAAGGTCATGTCAGCCATGTGTACTGTTATCCTGTTCTGGGCCGCATGGTGTATCACGGGGATGCATGCATACTACCATGATTGTGTGAACTGCATGGCTACTGATATGACACCTGCTTGCTGTAGTGCTCACCCCAGGGAGGTATGCTTACTAACACTATTAATTTCTGAGCTGCATGCCCTCTGCTGTATCACAGGCATGATGCATGCCATCTGACAAATCACATGCATGGTGTGTCTGTGTGTGTGTGTGTCTGTGTGTGTGTGTGTCTGTGTCTGTTTGTGTGTGTGTGTGTGTGTGTGTGTGTGTGTGTGTGTGTGTGTGTGTGTGTGTGTGTGTGTGTGTGTCTGTGTGTGTGTGTGTGTGTGTGTGTGTGTGTGTGTGTGTGTGTGTGTGTGTGTGTGTGTGTGTGTCTGTGTGTGTGTCTGTGTCTATTGTACTTTACAGTATTTCTTTGCATTCACAGGTGATGTAGGTGCGTTACCCTCCTGCGGTCCATCTGATGTTAGTGTCCCCACAGATACTAGCAGTGATGAACATATGCATGAGGTACAAGCAGGGTTGTCAGGGGTTGAATCTGTGCTAATGGTTACCATCCCAGCTATGTCCCCCTCTTCCCCGCACACAGTTCTGCTGCCAACACATACCACATCACCAGTGGCCATAAAGGAAGGACAGTCAGCGTCTGTTAGCGTGGAACAGGAACGTGTGGTGGCTACAGAAGGTGTGTCTACACACCATGGTGTCAGTGTAACGACTGCAGATGTGCCACACAGGCATGTGGCCGGTGCTGCTTGTAGGAAAAACTCTGGCAGACATGCACCTGCAGGGCAGAGCGCAGCAGTTGGTATCACCAGACGCATGTTCCAGACTGTAATGGCGGCACAGGCACGTGCTGAACGGCAGAACAGAGAAGGGCAGAGGCTGCAGAGGGCTGCTATCCATACCCTAAATGACAACATCCAGGCATTGGCAAATGCTCAACAGCAGATTGCTAATGTTCTGGATAGGCGATTATGTGAAATGGTAGGAATCCTTGACCGAGGCATGGCAATCCGCGAGCGGGAGCTGTCTGTGCTGGAACACCTGGTAGGAGTGAGGCGTAGGCCACGTGGACATAGGCCAGCAACACCACCTAGTGTAGATTGACGTGAGCGTGCCACCTCACATGCCCGCTCCCATAGTGCCGGTAGCAGTAGCAGTGCAGCTGGTGCTGCGCTGTCAATACCAGGACACAGCAGGCCACATGGACGTGGCCCTGGATGGTCTCAGTGGGGACACGGTTCCAGCAGACATGTGTCGGCAGACAGTAGCCACTCTGTACCTCCACCTGGTAGTGCTCGTGCAACCCCAGGCAGGCACAGGTCATGTGGCCGTGGACGGACACAGTGAGCTGTACAACCTGCTCTGTACAATCTGGGGCTGTCAATTATACCCCGTGTAGGCATCACAAATGGCAGAACTGTGTACACACATACACGCACACAGCAAACACAACTGTAGGGCTCCACAACATCCACATGCATTCTGCACAGACATGTCCAGTCAACTCACCAGCCCTTACACACACACATGATGTTATCCATTGCTGCAGCCTATGCCCCTGGCAAACATATCACCCTGTGCATATGATGAAGCCTGTGCTGCATCCCTGTCATCCACACCATCGGTGCAGGGTTATGCACAAATATTATGATGCACAGGGTGAACACCATAGTGAGAGGTGTATGTAATATTGCCTGTGTATGCATAGTGAGGGATGTGTATGTTGCAGTGGTTTTGTGTGAATAATGAGAGATGTGTATGTGACATAGGTTGTGTACTGTCGACATGCACCAGTCATACCATGTAGTGCAGATGCAGCATGCATTGTGATGTGTTCACGGTATGTGTCTCAGTTACATCTGTAGCACCATGTTGGTTGTGATACCCTGGTTCCCTCCTATGGTGTACTTGCATGTGCCTACAGGTAGCAGTGTTTGCAGTCCCCCAAGTGTAACTGTGGATTACTCACAGGCACGTCTGGCAATATCAGCATGCTACATGTACCCTCAACCTGACTATTGGACACACCAACATGACACAGATGTCCGCACATATACTGTACCTCACACATGTGGTCGGTGCCACAGGCTACACTGGACAGAGACGTGACATACATAGCAGGACACATTACAGGTATGGTGACATGGTGCAGGGGTTGTACACAGCGGCCTGGCCAATGATGATGTGAGGTGTCACTTGGTAGCTGGAGGCCACACTGTGCAGCAGTAGGACCCTGTAACAGTACGGGAACATGGCCGCATTCACGGGGTGTACACCACTATAATGCACACCCCATAGTGTGCAGGTGGGGACCCTTGCCTGTGTGGTCATCACCCTCACAGTACTATGCACCCACACGACATGTCACAGAGAAGAGACATGCACAGGTAGCCAGTATGGCTGGGACATATGGCATAAACAGGGTTGTGCAATGCATCGTCATTATGGGTTAGTCACCACGTGGGGTTAGTGATCATTTCCCACCGTATATTAGCATACACCCTCACACCAAGCACCAGACATACATACAGACACACACACACTGTGGTGACCACACATGTATACGGACAGCCGACGTGTGTGATGCACCACACTGGCCAATGGCATGCTTCCCACACTGACGTATGTACAGATCTCTACAATGGTGTACAGGAATGTGTAGCAACTGGGACATATTCCCCGCGAAATGTGGCATCCCTGGTCACACATTCAGACACACATGGCAGTGCTGGGAATGATACACCTGCCATATGATGACACGTTTGATAGACATGCAGCGGTATTGATTGCATTATGTGTACCAACGCTATATCTGGCAGATGTGCTGCTATATGCACACGGGAGTTTGTAGGTGTTACAGGTGCCATGTGACATATAGTTGTTAACACCTGACTGCTGTGTATGCATTATGTCAGCACCATCACGTAACAGTGACATAGCGTACTGTTTGCACATGGCATGATAGGATGGTGTGTGAGCCACCCCCTGCACACATACATCTACACAAGTGGTTCACCCCGTTATGTACACACATCCCTCCATACGTGCTGTTTGTATGCCACCATTCCAAAGACATGCATCTGGAGCATTTCTCCCCGGGCCTCCGCTGAAAACAGGCTCTATGGAACCTAGTCGGACATTCCCGGTCAACAAATGTTAAATAAATAAATAAATAAATAAATATACAGGTGTCAATGATGGGTCTGCATTGCATCTGCATGTCGTAGGTAGGTGCAACTATGTTACGGACATCGGACACTGCACATGCATGGTTGCTGTATGCACAGTACAGATGTCACATGTGTCTCCTGTTGCCATGTTTGTATGCATTGCTATTGGTGGACATGTGTGTTGACATACATAACACATGGACTGCGGTATGATATCACGGGTGTCACAGGCGACCAGTACAAGGGTATGTGTCCCAGTCAACACTGCTACCCCCTGTAGTGTGAGCATTCAACAGACATGGGCCCACCTTCCATTCGCGTGTGTAGCATTGATTAGGCCAGTGTTATGCACGTGGTACATCAAAGGCTATGTATGTATGTGTTGTGTGTGCAGTCCATGCACACATCCACACAATCACATGTATGACATATCCAGACGTGTGTTCATTGGTGTACAGCAACAGTCAGGTGTCACAGCTGTGTAAGGTGCATGGTATGTGTTGAGCCGACCTGTTCATGTATACTGGTATCATTGCAATGCATAACACCTGTTGGATCCCTGTTGGCACATGTGTACTCTGCACAGCTGGTGTACACCGCTGTACAGCCCAGTGGTCATGTGTCACATGGTGTTGTGGGACCATAAGGCTGTGTAGTGCTGCACCGATGACATGGTGCTGACTTGTCAGCTACAGTGTACACTGCAGTGTGCACGTGTGTGACCTGCACCTGTGACAGCTGTGATGGCAGCTGTGTGTGTACAATTCACTGCATGTGTGACCGCCCTGTGCGTGGGGACAGTTATACCTTACTGTGCCCTTCTGTACTGTGCCCTTCTGTGTGTACAGTCCATCTGCATGAAAGATGGCCCTTTGCAACAGCTAAGTGTGTGAGCATGCCCAGTATGCTGTTGTTTAGATGGACACACAGTACATTCCACACTGCGCCCTTCCGTGATTAGACTCCGTGTGCATGCAAGATGGCCCTTTGCAACTGCTAAGTCTGTGAGCATGCCCAGTATGCTGTTGTGTAGATGGACACACAGTACATTCCAAACAGATATCCAAAGAGATGTTCAGAGCTATAACCAAAGTTCCACCAAGCAGAAAAATACAAAGTCCAAAAATATAAGAATGGTAGGACACTGCTGAAATTCCTTCTTCCTTTATTTAAAAACACACAAATTGCCAAGGATGAGCGCTTTCGGGTAACAACCCTTCATCGGATAACATAAGAACAAACATTTCAACATTTAAACTAACATCCAACCAATGAGTTGTCAGTAAACCACCCGCCTTTTCTGTAGGGCGGGCTTTAAAGGTACCACATCGTTTAACCCAGGACTGCTATGGGCCATTAGCTCTAATATCCATTTAGATTCTAAGGATTCTGTGAGAAGCTTGATGTCACCTCCTCTATTATTCTGTCTCACATTAACCACAGATCTGAAACTAAAGGTGTGCGTGGGATTTGTTTATATGTGTCTATAGAGGGCATTATGTAAGTCCTTATTCAGTATAGAAGACAGATGTTGAAGCACCCTGATTTTAAACATGTTGTTAGTTTTTCCTACATAGAACCCAGAACATTGTAAACATTCCGCCAAATAGACCAAATTACTGGTCCTACAAGTGGCCCTGGCCTTAAGATTAAAACCTTGCCACTAACAGGATGGGTGAAGGTGGTGCCCTTGTTGATAAAGGGACATGCTTTACAAAAACCACACGGGACACTACCTGCTGTATCCGTGAAAGGTTTCAATGTGGTTAAAGTTTTTTCCCCACACAATAAATCTTTTAAGTTTTTATTTCTCCTGTAACCAAAACTAGGTCTTGCCCCTATAATATTTCTTAACTTGCTGTCACTCCTTAAAATATTCCAATTTCTATTAACTATGTCCCTTATATCACCAATATTACTACTATAGGTAAAAAATAGTTTTAGGTCCTCTGGTTTACTCATGATGGAGGGGGGGTGTCTTTTCTTCACCTGCCATACATCTAAGCCACGGTTTAAACTTATTCTCCCTTTTTTGGTTGCTACTACACACTACCTTGTCTACTAGTTTTTCTTTATAACCCCTATCACAAAAACAACATTTTAAATCATCCACCTCTTTCTTATATTGTATATCATCTAGGCATAACCTAGATGTCCTACCAATCTGTCCCCGGATAATGTTGGAAAACATGAAACGGGGATGCATGCTATCATAGCATAGCAAAGTGTTCTTCCAACATTCCTTCCTATGTAAACAGGAGGAAAAACCTGTCTCGGTTTGTGAAATGCTGACATCAAGGAAATCTATCTGTATGTCTGAATGGTTCAGAGTGAACCTAAGAAAGGAGGTGGTAGAATGCAAATATTCCACAAACTTTTCCAATAATGTAAAGCCTCCCCTCCAAAGAATAAAAACATCATCCACAAAACGGGTATATGTGTGGACATGCTGCATCCATCCCTGATTATTGAAGATAGTGACCCTTTTCCAATGCCACAAAACTAGATTGGCGTAAGTGTTAGCACAGGGGGTGCCCATGGCTACCCCCTGTGCTTGCCTATAAGTCTGTTTGGCTCCAATAAACACATTATTTTCCAGGACTATATTCAATAACGTCCTGATCAAGGCTATTCTCCCTTCATCTTCACCCATCACTCTCAGGACTTCACCTATGGCATGAATACCATATTCATTCCTAATCACAGTAAAAAGATTTTGGACATCCAGTGTCACCATCAAAAGATTACCCTGTGGTTTACTGCGATTGACTTCCCCTATAACCTTCAGAAAACCGCCCGTATCTTTTAATATGCTGGTCACCTTGTCAACATATGGCCGGAGAGTAAACTCAAGCCAAATGGAGATGTTTTCTGTGACCCATCCTCTGCCCGAAACAATGGGTCGGAGAGGTGGGTCTGTGAGGGATTTACGGATCTTAGGCAAGGCCTTAAAAATCGGAGTAACAGCCGTCTCTATCCATAAAAATTGGAACAAATCATCACTGATTTTCATTTCAAAACTTAGCTGTTTCAGGCAGTTGTGCACCTTATCTACCACTAGCTTAACACCAATTGGATGGATCGGAACATAAGTGTTCCTATCTGATAATAACACTTGCATTTTATAATCATAAAACATTGTATCCAGTACCACAACCGCACCTCCCTTATCGGCCATCTTTATGACCAAATCTTTATTACAACTCAAATCCAATAGTGCTTTTTGCTGGACCTGCGTTAGATTGTGGAACCTATGAAATTCCCTTGTTTGAAAATATTCCTGCAGATCATGCTCACAACTACTAATGAATAAACTCAAGGCTGGAGAAAAAGGTGGCACATAACAACTAGGTTGTTTCATCTTAGTTCTAATCTCACTGTTAATCCCAAAAATGCTTCTTAAGGCTAAATTTCTACAAAACAACATTATATCCAACACGACCTCATTAAAAACACTGGCCCTACTGGGCACAAAAGTTAAACCTTTGTTTAACACATACAACTCATCCTTCGTTAAAACATGTAAGGATAAATTAAATACAATACCAGTATTGTTATTAAAAGTCATTCTAGAGTTCTCCTCCTCTTGTCTGGGTCCCTGCCCTCGCTTAGAGACCGTTTCTAGGCTCCTCGTTTTCTGACTGGAGCTGGAAGCATCTCCAAAAAACGTTGACATCCATGTGTATTCTTGGGTCGTGCCCCCATTACAGTCCCTTCTGGGGCCGACATGCCCGGCTGTACAGATAATCCACTAGCATACATATTGGTTGTACTTGTAGTAGCTGAACAAACAACATTCTCAGTTTGCATTACGACTTGCGTGTCCTCGATGTTTTCCACAGTGGCCCTGAACTCCCCTTCAGATCAATCTCCACATGTTTCCATGATATTGCTTCCATGCAACAAGCCAGAGCCACTGGTTGCCACACTGACCGTTGGTATGGTTGAATGTCCTGTCTGACTCCTCCCCTCCTGCTGTCATCAAATCGGCTTCCTAATAACATCGTCACTCACGGTGGAATGTTGCCCTTGTTTCTTGGCCAAACGAAGATGTTCCCTTGGGTAAAATCCTCGTAGTCTCTTTTAAGTTTATTGGTTTTCTGTAAACGCAACTTCTCGTCGCTAACAGAGAGCGTACTGTATAGTTGTTCAAAACGTGTAGAGTAAACAGACCCACAAAACTCAGTCTCTAATTTATGTCATAAAGCCTCCACTTCTTTTTTAAGTAGAGCTATCTCTGGAGCAAAAAAAAACATTTATGATATCCATATATTTAAAACTAGTTTGAATGTTCAAAGACTGCCATTGTGCTAACAGCTCAGGGTAGCGTTCACCCTGCGTGGGCATACATAGGATCCTCATCCCTCGTGGCACTATACCATACTGTTGACAGGCTTCAAGATGGTATGTCTGCCATTGTAAGCGTCGCAGCCTTCCAGCCTTATAGCTCAAATCATGTAACAAATTGTCAAAGTTTTTATCCGTAGCAACCGAAACTTTGTTGCTTACCATGTCAACCTTGCTCACTGTAAACCCCAGGTTGAGTAGAGGATTTTCTTGAATGAAAAAATCTTTGAAACATGTATGGGAGGACTTACCTCTTGTGACTCCCTCACCATGACTAACATTGGAAGATATTCCAATCGTCTTGTTTTCCATAGCATGCATAGCACTATAGAACGAAAACACAAACGAATATCCAAAGAGATGTTCAGTGCTATAGCCAAAGTCCCACCAAGCAGAAAAATACAAAGTCCAAAAAATATAAGAATGGTAGGACACTGCTGAAATTCCTTCTTCCTTTATTTAAAAACACACAAATTGCCAAGGATGAGCGCTTTCGGGTAACAACCCTTCATCAGATAAACTAAGAACAAACATTTCAACATTTAAACTAACATCCAACCAATGAGATGTCAGTAAACCACCTGCCTTTTCTGTAGGGCGGGCTTTAAAGGTACCACATCTTTTAACCCAGGACTCCTATGGGCCATTAGCTCTAATATCCATTTAGATTCTAAGGATTCTGTGAGAAGCTTGATGTCACCTTCTCTATTATTCTGTCTCACATTAACCACAGCTCTGAAACTAAAGGTGTGTGTGGGATTTGTTTCTATGTGTCTATAGAGGGCATTATGTAAGTCCTTATTCCATATAGAAGACAGATGTTGTTACGCTCTCTGTTAGCGACAAGAAGTTGCGTTTACAGAAAACCAATAAACTTAAAAGAGACTAGGAGGATTTTACCCAAGGGAACATCTTCGTTTGGCCAAGAAACAGAGGGCAACATTCCACCATGAGTGACGGAGTTTTTAGGAAGCCAATTCGATGCCAGCAGGAGGGGAGGAGTCAGACGGGACATTCAACCATACCAACGGCCAGTGTGGCAACCAGTGGCTCTGGCTTGTCGCATGGAAGCAATATCACGGAAACATGTGGAGATCGATCTGAAGGGGAGATCATGGCCACTGTGGAAAACATCGAGGACATGCAAGTCGTAATGAAAACTGAGAATGTTGTTTGTTCAGCGACTACAAGTACAACCAATATGTATGCTAATGGATTATCTGTACAGCCGGGCATGTCAGCCCCAGAAGGGACTGTAATGGGGGCACAACCCAAGAATACACATGGAGGTCAACGTTTTTTGGAGATGCTTCCAGCTCCAGTCAGAAAACGAGGAGCCTGGAAACGGTCTCTAAGCGAGGGCAGAGACCCAGACAAGAGGAGGAGAACTCTAGAATGACTTTTAATAACAATACTGGTATTGTATTTAATTTATCCTCACATGTTTAAATGAAGGATGAGTTGTATGCGTTAAACAAAGGTTTGACTTTTGTGCCCGGTAGGGCCAGTGTTTTTAATGAGGTCGTTTTGGATATAATGTTGTTTTGTAGAAATTTAGCCTTAAGAAATATTTTTGGGATTGACAATGAGATTAGAACTAAGATGAAACAACCTAGTTGTTATGTGCCACCTTTTTCTCCAGCCTTGAGTTTATTCATTAGTAGTTGTGAGTATGATCTGCAGGAATATTTTCAAACAAGGGAATTTCATAGGTTCCACAATCTAACGCAGGTCCAGCAAAAAGCACTATTGGATTTGAGTTGTAATAAAGATTTGGTCATAAAGATGGCCGATAAGGGAGGTGCGGTTGTGGTACTGGATACAATTTTTTATGATTATAAAATGCAAGTGTTATTATCAGATAGGAACACTTATGTTCTGATCCATCCAATTGGTGTTAAGCTATTGGTGGATAAGGTGCACAACTGCCTGAAACAGCTAAGTTTTGAAATGAAAATCAGTGATGATTTGTTCCAATTTTTATGGATAGAGACGGCTGTTACTCCGATTTTTAAGGCCTTGCCTAAGATCCATAAATCCCTCACAGAACCACCTCTCCGACCCATTGTTTCGGACAGAGGATGGGTCACAGAAAACATCTCCATTTGGCTTGAGTTTACTCTCCGGCCATATGTTGACAAGGTGACCAGCATATTAAAAGATACGGGCGGTTTTCTGAAGGTTATAGAGGAAGTCAATCACAGTAAACCACAGGGTAATCTTTTGATGGTGACACTGGATGTCCAAAATCTTTTTACTGTGATTAGGAATGAATATGGTATTCATGCCATAGGTGAAGTCCTGAGAGTGATGGGTGAAGATGAAGGGAGAATAGCCTTGATCAGGACGTTATTGAATATAGTCCTGGAAAATAATGTGTTTATTGGAGCCAAATAGACTTATAGGCAAGCACAGGGGGTAGTCATGGGCACCCCCTGTGCTAACACTTACGCCAATCTAGTTTTGTGGCATTTGGAAAGGGTCATTATCTTCAATAATCAGGAATGGATGCAGCATGTCCACACATATACCCGTTTTGTGGATGATGTTTTTGTTCTTTGGAGGGGAGGCTTTACATTATTGGAGATGTTTGTGGAATATTTGCATTCTACCACCTCCTTTCTTAGGTTCACTCTGAACCATTCAGACATACAGATAGATTTTCTTGATGTCAGCATTTCACAAACCGAGACAGGTTTTTCCTCCTGTTTACATAGGAAGGAATGTTGGAAGAACACTTTGCTATGCTATGATAGCATGCATCCCCGTTTCATGTTTTCCAACATTATCCAGGAACAGATTGGTAGGACATCTAGGTTATGCCTAGATTATATACAATATAAGAAAGAGGTGGATGATTTAAAATGTTGTTTTCGTGATAGGGGTTATAAAGAAAAACTAGTAGACAAGGTAGTGTGTAGTAGCAACCAAAAAAGGGAGAATAAGTTTAAACCGTGGCTTAGATGTATGGCAGGTGAAGAAAAGACACCCCCCTCCACCATGCGTAAACCAGAGGACCTAAAACTATTTTTTACCTATAGTAGTAATATAGGTGATATAAGGGACATAGTTAATAGAAATTGGAATATTTTAAGGAGTGACAGCAAGTTAAGAAATATTATAGGGGCAAGACCTAGTTTTGGTTACAGGAGAAATAAAAACTTAAAAGATTTATTGTGTGGGGAAAAAACTTTAACCACATTGAAACCTTTCAAGGATACAGCAGGTAGTGTCCCGCGTGGTTTTTGTAAAGCATGTCCCTTTATCAACAAGGGCACCACCTTCACCCATCCTGTTAGTGGCAAGGTTTTAATCTTAAGGCCAGGGCCACCTGTAGGACCAGTAATTTGGTCTATTTGGCGGAATGTTTACAATGTTCTGGGTTCTATGCAGGAAAAACTAACAACATGTTTAAGATCAGGGTGCTTCAACATCTGTCTTCTATACGGAATAAGGACTTACATAATGCCCTCTATAGACACATAGAAACAAATCCCACACACACCTTTAGTTTCAGATCTGTGGTTAATGTGAGACAGAATAATAGAGGAGGTGACATCAAGCTTCTCACAGAATCCTTAGAATCTAAATGGATATTAGAGCTAATGGCCCATAGGAGTCCTGGGTTAAACGATGTGGTACCTTTAACGCCCTACAGAAAAGGCGGGTGGTTTACTGACAACTCATTGGTTGGATGTTAGTTTAAATGTTGAAATGTTTGTTCTTATTTTATCTGATGAAGGGTTATTACCCGAAAGCGCTCATCCTTGGCAATTTGTGTGTTTTTAAATAAAGGAAGAAGGAATTTCAGCAGTGTCCTACCATTCTTATATTTTTTGTACATTCCAAACAGATGTGTGATACTAAGCGTGTGGGCATGGCCATTGACATCCTGTATAGCCATGGTGGTCATCCAGGCAACCGATGTCCATTTTCAATGTCACGATGGATGCCTACATTGAACACACTGGTTGCTCTCTCGAAGGGTGTACTGTCTGTGGCGCATCCCGTATCTATTTAGTATTGCAGTGCTCCGTAGATATTTAGTTTGCCCGATGACAGCACTGCCATGTTTGTGTACGTCTACCTTGGTACAGTAATATGCTTTCAGACTGCTCACTCTCTAAACATTCCCTGTCGGCATCTTTGCCTTTGTGGATGATGTCACCCACCTAGAAGTATGCCTCTGGGAGTGCTGTGTTCAGTAATCTCGGTAGCATGATCTGTAAATGCGTAATGCTGTAGTGTGTTAAAGTAGTTAGGTGTATGTTCAACTCCCGACCCTTCCAAGTGTGTGTGTGTGTGTGTGTGTTTCCTGCTGCCTGGGAACACAGTAATGCTTTTAGATGCCTCACAACACATACATTCCCTATTGGCGTCTTTGCCTTTGTGGATGATGTCACCCACCTAGAAGTATGCCTGTGGGAGTGCTGTGTTCATTAATCTCGGTAGCACGTTCTGTAAATGCGTAATGCTGTAGTGTGTTAAAGTAGTTAGGTGTATGTTCAACTCCCGGCCCTTCCAAGTGTGTGTGTGTGTGTGTGTGTGTGTGTTTCCAGCTGCCTGGGGACACAGTAATGCTTTTAGTTGCCTCACAACACATACATTCCCTATCAGCGTCTTTGCCTTTGCGGATGATGTCACCCACCTAGAAGTATGCCTCTGGGTGTGCTGTGTTCAGTAATCTCGGTAGCGCGTTCTGTAAATGCGTCATGCTGTAGTGTGATAGGGTAGTTAGGTGTAAGTTCAATTCCCAGGCCTGCCAGATGTGTGTGTGTGTGCATGCTCACGTCCGCCTGGGGACTCAGGTTATGCTTTTAGATGCTTCGCAACACAGATATATCCTGCTGACGTCTTTGTCTTTGCGGATGTTGACACGCACCTAGTAGAATGCCTGTGTGTCTGCTGTGATTAGTAATCTCGGTAGCGCGTTCTGTAATTGCGTCATGCTGTAGTGTGATAGGGTAGTAATGTGTAGATTTGATTACCAGCCCTGCCACATGTGTGTGTGTGTGTATGTCTGTATCTCTCTCTGTATATATATGTATATATAATCTATTTTCTGCCCATAACTCTGCTCTTGCATGGACAGCTGACTGTTTCATGTATCGCATATTTGCATAGCTTTCACATACCAATGGGGTATGTTGCAAATCCCAACATTGTCCATGCAACGTCCGTGTTATGGGCGGTGTTACAAGCCCTTACAGGCGTTTGCTGTATATCTTGGCAGACATCTATCCTTGCTGTACTCTCACTGTACTCGTACACGCAGGAGGCTTCATGTATCATGGCCTAGTTTTGCTGTGTGTATGTCTATTTGTGCTGTGTGCATGGCTGTGGGTATGTCCCACTATCATCATTTGTAAAGGTGACAGCCCTATAGGTACTTCATGTAGACTGCTGTGTCATTTGACATGTCAGCACATACCTGCGGACAGTACTGAACGCCCTACTGCAGCGCATTTCATACCTTCTGCGTTATCTTGCAGTCAATATTGCTGTTTCCTCAAACATGTATCTGTTTCTGATCATACCACTCCACCTCCTAGAGCAAATTTCTGGACAAGGCCTTATCTGATAGTGGGACACATAGGGGCAGTATTGACATGTTGCTCTTACAAACGTAGATAGTTGACACAATAATAGGTTTTGCATTAGTATGGCTTTTCTGTCGGATTTGGTGTCTTAATCACATGTTTGTCATTATTTCATGACTTCAGTTATCAGGAATGTGCCAGAATGTTACTGATGTTACGTGGAACACACCAAACATATGAGGCAGAACTCTGCACATTCTGCGTAAATCTGTACAGTTGTGGAGTATGTGTCTGATACAAGATATCAGCTTTCTGACACCAATACACACACTGTATGGCGGCATCACAGGCCACATGCCATTACATTTATATTGCAGGACACACCCACCCAGACAGTTGTATTCCTCACACAGGCCAACAGCTGCTTATCCACACTAATTGGTCTATCATGTACCATATGTGTGCGCCGGTATTTGTGCTTTCCGTCAATGGCAGAGCTCACGTACGAGTATGGGGGACTGGACATTGTTACGGTGACACTGCATGACACCCTGAGGGACACATTACTTTTGTGTCTATTAACCTTCCACATTGACATTCACAGGGCATACGTTGTCATTCACATTTGTCGGAGTACATGCGTATGACTTGTACATGTTTTCTCATTTGTCCTGATGTCTTTCTTCTCACCTGTCCACTTAGTATCACTAGTTCTGTACATGTATTTTGGACAGGTTACCTTCATACCCCTAACCTGTACACATTATGGGTAAACGCCCTGACATTTGACCTTTACCCTTGTTACATTTGTCATAGTAATGTGCCTTTCTGGTAAATTGCTGGCAAGGCATTACGAACTGTGCGGTTAGATAATAGTGACTGACATTTCCATTACATGATTAGTAACACTCATAACATACATATTCCTGGCTACGCCAGTATTCTCACAACATTCTGACTTTGTCTGGGGTATATCTAATATAGTCCTTATTTGTATTTCATATACTATGCCTTAGTGCAGCTGTGTTATTTTGCCAGTTTGCCAGTTATGGGTACCATCTTGGTCGTATGCATGTCCATCCATGCCTACATGTAATCGCCTACATGACACTGATATAGGGCCCTACATATTGCCAAAATGGTTTACGCAATATCCAGTGGATGGTTTGCCCCATTATTGAGATTATAGGCGTGTGCTATACCCACATCACTACCACGGGGCGGGCCTACGAAATCTCTGCCAAACAACACCTAGGCCCATTTCTGCATACCCATGATTCCCATACCTGACAACCCTCTACAGTACCCATTACACATGTTTAATGTGTGTGGTACTGAAGTGTGGAGACACTTATATGCACTCCCCACTCTCCGGATATCAGTTCGTACATCATACATTCTATTGACACATGTGTCATCACCCTTGTACCTGCTACTGTTGCATGTACAGCTATATCGTATTTGCTGAGGTCACTAATTTTGCGTCAATGTCGGTTGACACTATGTATGAATCAATTTTTGGGGTCCTGCATTGGACACCTATCTGCATGTTTAAAGTGTAGAACTTGCTGGACTGTCACTTTCTGGCCAATGGTTTGGAATGCAGTGGTTTATTCACCTTTCGTGCATGTCTGTTTGTCTACCCATATTAGCTATAACGTGGCCTATTTATGTACATATGTCATATCTACGGGACATATGTCTGTTGTGTATACATATATACATGTACAATCCTCATTTCATAACTTGCTTTGGTTTTCGTCTGTGGATTATGTGGATACACATATATCTATATCCATACCATACCTTTCCACTGTACAGATTGTCGCAGAGTGTACAGCTGGTTGCCTCTTTATCTTCGGTGTGTTTTACATAAATCTGTGTCTATCTGGCAAAGTAGTGGCATTTCATTTGAGACTTATGGTGGGGAATACTGGCAAGCAGTGCAGGTTACGACTGCATACCCTTCAGAGAATCCATGCTACTGACACACCTGTTATTCTATCCACTTTCTATGTTTGTTCTGGCACATATCTGGGGTTTGTCCCTATTTGTACCGGTAGTTTGCATGCCTTTGTCCGGTTTCATACTTTACGGGGTTAACAGGTTTGAGCCATGTATATCTAATGTGGGGGAAACAGCATTCATTTACTATGCTGTGAGCGGATCACACACGCACAGGCACACTTGCATTTCCTTATTGTGGGTTACGCGCAGGCGCACATGCATATCCTTATTGTGAGTTACATATGTTTACTAAGTCTTTGTGCTTACGTGGGCTTTATTACTTGTGACAGTACCAGTATATTATCTGTAATCCGGTTAACGGACGTATGCGAAACACACGTTCACCTTTACATATTTAACTGTCTGTACAGCACAGACGCATTCATTACACTTTCACATTATATGTGCTGTAGTCGTAGTTGAACTGGGACTGCATTCATGTTGGCCGGATGCTGTAACCACTATACGTTTGGTGTTCTGACTCATTTATATGCATACCCATAGTACATAGCTACATTAACATATGCCTCACCGCTTCACATACAACACAGGCATCCATTCTCCTGCTGGGAAAAATGCGGTATTGCATGTTACACATTCCCTATTCCCTACTGCTCTGGACCCAAGCTGCATATTTAATCACTGCAGGGATATTCAGAACCCCAAGGCTTATAGTCCTGACACATACAGGTCATTAATTGTCAGGGTATTCATGTGGTGATCTGGGTTTAGGCTTGTCCGCCTGGTGAACGGAACTTTCCTGACCGTGTTCAAATATCAGACAAAGCACATGGACAGGGTTTGTCCATTTTAAACATTTTATCTGTGTTTACAGACACAGGTGTTTGGGCACCTGTCAGCAGCTTATAATGTTGGCAATACATAATATGAGTGGGGGTGGTTACAATACATAATCCACGGTGAGTGGTGTTCCCATTCACATTTGACTATTTCCTGTATTCATTCTTATGAGGGTTATTATTTTGCACATGACTTAACTATGAATTAACTACAGGTATGCAGTAGTACAGTCAACATATGTGATGGTTTGTTACAGTATAAATGTACGGACCTCTGCAATACTGGGGACTACCCCACATCCTTCACAACATTTCATGCTTATGTACATACTATTATTCTGTGAACTTTCAAAGTTTGTGAGAGCAGTAATTACATCTGTCCCTATTTGTCCACCCATCCTTTTAGGCTTTGTCCAGATTTTGTTGCTGTAATAGGTTGAGAGGTGGTGTCAGTATGTGATTGAGTTGAATATATACTGTCGATAATTCAGTGGGGAGTAGGGTTACCACCTGTTCCTCTTTGCGATGGGAGGTCCCACTTTGGACAGTTGTGTCCTGCGATGAAACCTAAGACATGGCAAATGTCCTTTGATTTTAAGACAAAAATATATTTCTTATTTTCTTTACTAGTTGCATGATATAGGTATTTTGTATCTGGTACACATAACTATTATTTGGGATAGCATAAGCTATTCAAATGCTATAGGATAAGCTTTTATCTTGGCATACAAGTGTAATTCTGTCCTTTGCACTGGCCGGGGGTATGTTTTATCCTGCAAATTCTCACATTTCTACAAGGAATGTCCCACCTTGGCAATCTGAACAGGTGGCAACCCTAGTGGGGTGACCTGCATGGTGGACAGCTGTTCCATCCTGCGTAGTATGTTTTGCATGTCTGTGTAGAAACTGAACAGTACCGTGACTACACATACATGTTTTGTCCAGATGTGTACAGTACTGGACACCGTGGCGTGTAAACAACTCTGAGGTTTCAACAGGTTACTTATCCCACGCGGGATGTACACACATTTTGCCGAAACATGAACGCACGGGCATTTGGATTTACGTAACTGTGATGGAATGTTTACAAATGTGGGATACATATTTGCAATCCTGACACTGCCTAGGACGATACTTCCTACTACATATGGGGAATACTCGCTATGTGTAGGTGTATGGCTGCGCAAGGCTGGCAGCTGGATTAGGTGGACATTCAGACATGGGTGCGGGTTATGTGCTATACAGGGGTTGATGCGTATTGCATTTGCATGCATGGGTTCTGCTTTTGGATATCCTGGTTCCGCATATAGCATCCTATGTGTATGTGATGGTTACGTTCCTGTTCATGTGTATAGCACATTTTAATATACATATGTTTGTGTGTGTTTGGTATACAATTTGGACTGTCAGGTTTCTTTACGGCTGTTATATAGCCACAACTGCCCAGCTGTGTACTATCACTACCACTGTGGGACTGCTGGTTACCATGCCCATGGGGCTAGACGTGTGTATTGGCGGCGCGCTGACATGATGCGCTTCACTTTCACTGGGTATAACTACTGACAGTGCAGTACATTATGGACACACAATTTTAAATATCATCTGTTCCATGGATGGAAACTCATATTGTGTTGCATGCATTTCTGTTTGGTTCTCCATTTTGTGTGGCCGGGAACTGTCTTGCATGCCTTGCATATGTTTCATTATCCACGGACACTGATAGGTGTGATTACTATTGCAGGCAGGCTATAATATTCAGCAGTTTAGGTTGCTCATCGCCAGCTGACATTGACACGCCTCCGGGTGCAGCTTAGTAATGCCTCATGCACTCGCGCACGTGTCCTATGCACGTGGATATGGTGGCAGTGCACCTTCAGTAATATGCATATGGTGCTACTACACCATTTATACGCCACACGGCCGGCGCAGGCCTTACACCGGCCTTGCGCCGAGCTTCATGAATCCGGGGGTTTGACTATTTAAAAATGTAGGTGCAAATTTATGTTTTTGCAGTTGAGACTGTATCCCCACAACGACAAACTTAATAGACTAATTCTGAAGTCACACCACCTCAGAGTAATGTGGTCTCGGTGGAAAACAAAATATCCCTCTGTCTTCAGGTTAAGGTGCCCCTGCAGTTTAATGCAGCTTTGCAATGAGCATATTTATTTATTTAATGAGTCAGTGGAGAAAATTGCTGTCTTTGGAGTGTAACCTTCATGCTAAATCACCTCTTTAATTTTTTGTTTAATTTTTTTTCTTTCCTTGCATTGATGCTTTTATATATAAATGTGTTTTAAAAAATAGTCACAGATCAGTTTTCCCTTCATATATATAATTATGCAAACAGCTGATAATTTAACATGCTGAGGGCAGCATGCTGATAATGTACCATTTAAATGCCACCTATTTACTTGTGCACCTGTCTCTGTGGTACCCTTCAGCTGTCACCTCCTTTCTTTAATATCTCTGAATATTTTAACTTACACTGTGCTGCTGTGTCTGCCATATCCAAAAACTGCTATGTGAAATAGGATTCATTCTACCCATTAATTAAGTGCTCTCCTTTCTAGCTGTCACAGATTTATCCTACTTTTTCAGCTCTTTTTCATAAGCTACATCTGTCCTACTCCCCCCTCCCTGATACTGCAGTGTGTTCAAAGTTTACTTCCCTTTCTATTGTCACTCCAGGTGTGAAGATATACAAAACTGACATGTATCTGCAGATGTACTAGACCCCTCTATAACTCTTGCGTCAAGATTCTTAACAGGTAGAACACTACACACTCTCTGAAGATGGCATAACATGCCCCTTGCATTGTGGATTTGCTTAGCACACTTTTTCATTCTTTTTTCCCCTCAGACACTACACTGTAAAGCCATATCTCCATATGTCCTATGTTTCTTTCATTTCAAAGACAACAAGGGGATCAACTTCCTCCTTTTCACTTATATAAGGGCATTGATTACACATTCCACATTTGGTAGTATGAACTGTTTCCCTAATCCATTTTTTTCTTCTTAAAATTACCCTTATCAAAAAAGTCTTTAACATTTTTTCCAGTCTTGTATGTAAACAAAGGTTCTTTTCCAACTATCCCAAGAATGTTGGGGTTGGTTTTGACAATACTCCAGTTATTCCTAAAAATATCTTTAACCATTGATGCTTATCTGGAATATTTTAACACAACGGCATTCACAAAGATTTTTTTTTCTGGGGTTTCTCCTTGTTCATCTTTATTAACCCGCTGTGTAGCCCTACCCCCAACTGGGGTAAATATTTCTTTCCCCTTTCATCCTGAACATATTCAATGATACTTTTAACCAATGGAAGAGGGTAATTTCTATCTAAAAACATTTTAGTAACCTTATCACACTCGGTTTCCAAGTCGGCCCTATGTGAAGTCATCCTAGCAATGCTAATATATTGTCCTTTGAAAAGGCTCTTTTTCTAAGCGGATGAAAACTATTAAAATCAATTTAAGAATTCCTGAATGCTACCTTCCTATAAACTCTTGATTTAAAGCCAGAAGAAGGAGTTTCAATTAATGTATCTAAGAAATTAATACCCTCCCTAAGAAACTTATAAGTAATCTCTAAAAATTCAGAGGAATTATTCACAAATTTAACAAACTGGTGAATGTACATTTCCAACCCTTTCCATATGATGAATGTATCATCGAAAAAGTGAGCATAGAGACCTATATGCTGAAAGAATCTAGAACTGAATGCACAATGATTTTTCCAAGCCAGAATGACCACGTTTGCCATAATTTCCTCTATAAGCCTGATATCTTTCCAAACAGCGGGATGGGGGGGGCATATCTGTCCAAATTATCAAAAAATAAATCTACCCCTTTGACCCAAGGAATAGATGTAAAAAGATCTTTAATATCAATAGTGTGGAAAATCAGATCTTTGGACTAAATGTCCTTTTTCAATCTCCCTAAAAAAATCACAGGAATCTATAAGGAGATGGGGTACCTGTGTATAAATGGTTTTAAGCTACCTGTCTATACATACTGACCAAGGGCAGGTTTTAGAACCATTGGCTGCCACAATAGGCCTAAAGGGGGATTTTTTGACATTCTTATGAATTTTAGGAATGCCAAAGAAGATGGGAACCCTGTGGTTATTAACTTTCAAAGCTGAATGTGTTTCCTCAGATATTATCTGTTCAACCAGGTATTCCTCTAAAAGCGAAACAGTTCTCTGATAGGCAATATGAATCTCATTTTGTGAAACTGGGGAGTAAATATCTAAATCATATAGTAATTTAAACATAGCATTAGAACAATCCAAAGCCTTTAACAAAACCATCCCTCCCCCATTTATCCGGCTTCATAATTCAGATATTTTATCTTGCCTTAACAGGTTCAATAAAGTCCATTCTTTCCTAGACACATTGTAGAAATGAGTTTTCTCTATCCTACTACTATGGGAATAAGTTCATCACTCATTGCTTTCTCAAATATCTGTAAAGTTGGAATGAGTGGAGGATTACATGAACTTTTTTTTTCTTAAAATTATTGGTCTCTCTTTGTACAACTTTTGTTTCATTGTCTTTGAACCAAATAGATAAATTAATCTTCCTCAAAAATAAGTTAAGTTCAATAAGAGTATCCATTACATCAAATTTTGTGGAGGGTACACATTTGACACCCTTCTGAAATAAAGAAAAATGTTCTTTTTTTCTAATACAATATTCTGTAAAGTTATAAATGTAAAAACCCTGAACAACAAAATCTATCCCACCCAAAGTCACTATATCAGGATCTATTTGCTTATTTCTATCTCTTGACATGGTAGACATATGTTTTCCTTCCTCCTTGTGAATAGTTCTGGTGATACTGTTTCTTTTTCCAGTGGTTCTTCCTGGCAGAAAAACCCTGAGTATCCTTTTCCTCCGCTTCTGGACCTTTACCTGGTCTATTCCCTTCTTTACAATCCCCCTTAACTTGTTGCCCAAATGTTTTTCTCTTTATTTATTTTTTAGTTACATAAGTTTCATGTATAGCATATTATCCTATATCCCTCTCCAAGTTTCTTTGTTTCCGTTTAAAAGCATTATTGCATTTCTTTTCCAAATTGAAAATAGATTTGTTATAATACCTTTCCCACTATTCAAACATCGAATCATTCCTAATTTTCACATTCAGATTCTCTACTTATGCTAAAATGTAATCAATACTTTCTACATTATGTTTTATAATCATGTGCATTAACTCAAAACCATGTCTGTCAAGCATTTGAACAAATTCCTTAAACAGTTTATCATCATGCCTTAAGTAAAGGGAAATTAAAAAACTCATAGTCCCTGTGGGAAAATATTAATTTCAATACATTTCCTAAAATATTCATTGTCCATTTGTAGTCTTAATTTCCAAAAGCTTTTTTCTAAATTATTAATCAAGTCTTTCAATGTACAGTTATAGTTAAAATTTACTTCAACTCGGTCATTGGGTTGTTCAAAGTTAAAATCCTCCTAACTAATTCCTCAAACTGCAAGGAATTAGTTCTATTGTTTACAGTGTTTTTGTTCAACAAACCATTCCCCCCACAGCACCACAAACTGCCGCATATGTTTTTTTAGGCACAGTACCTTTCTATGTTGAAATGGGGAATATGAAGTGGAAATAAACACAGGGAAGTCATTATCTAGCTCCAGAAGGGTTTCATTCTCATTCTGTTTTGATGTTTCAGCCCCACAACCTTCTCTTTTGGTGTTACATGTACCATTAGAGACTCATGGAAAGTGGATGGGACTTCCTTTCTCCCTTGTATTACTTCCAGTGCAACATCTTCCATTCAGAGCTAATGCTGTACTATTTTCTGTTCCTTTACCACTTCTGGATGGCAAAGACATAGATGGCAAAATCTCTTGTCTTCCATTCTGAGCTGACTCAAGATCTTTTGTACCACTTCCTGCCATCAAAATATTACCTCTGCTCCTCATAGGGAAAATGTGTTTAGAATCTTTGTCTGTACTTGTAATCGGGCTGTTGGTATTCTGAGATAATAGCTCAATAATCTGTGTATGTTCACCCTTCATAATCACCACTTTAGACCTTAACATGGTAACTTCTTCCCTTTGTATAGGTGAAAACAAAAAGGGAATTTCATCTAAAGAATCCATTTCCAGCTTCAATACCCAAATGAATGATTAGAAACTAAAAAAGTATGTGGGTTACCACTGAACGTCCAAGAAAAAAAAAATAGTAACCAGAAGCCACAACCAGGATTCTTCTGTAAAATTAAATATATTATTTATTTATGACGAAACTGATTAAGTGCTTTCATCCTTAACACAAACAGGACTTCATCAGGATCAAACCATATCACCAAAATGTCCTTTTTATTCAAAACCAATTAATTAACCACTAATCCATTTAACCTAGAACAATGGGAAAAAATCATTGCACAGTGTATAATAAAATTCAAGCAAAGCCTGTTGAACACAAAATACAAACCATAAAACTTTTAAAAGTTTCAACCCATTAAAAGTTATTTGCCCTCATAATTAAACCAGACTAAATAGAAGCATATTCATTTAAACCTGGGTAAGAGGTTGCTTGTAATTGTAACTGACATTTTAATTATTTTTTGAATTTTGCATTGCAGTGTTAAGGAGTTTCAGTTTTACTAACCCTCTTTTTGGACCACTTTCTTTGGTCACCCTCTATGCAGAGGAGTAGCTAGGGGATTTGGAGCCCAGGAGGAGACCCTCATTTAACGCTGCCCCCCCCAAAGAGCAAAAAAGAAAAAAAAATATATATATATATATATATATATATATATAGATTTTATATTATATATTTTTTTGAACATGGGTGGAAAAATGTCTTGGCAACAACTTTGCACAAAAACATAAGACACCAAGAGGTTCAAAAGTATGTCCAAACTGGAAGTTTTATTGAAAGTTTAAAGTATTTTCAGAGTTTGTCCAAGTATGCACACTAACCAAAATGAAACAGGTCTCCCCAACGACCCCTTCAGCAGTCTGCTCGAGTTTGCACAAGGACCCAAATGAAACATTTCCCCCAATGACCCTTTCAGCAGTCGTTAAGTTTGCACATGTACCAAAGTGAAATGTTTCCCCCAATGATCCCTTCAGTAGTCTGCCCAAGTTTACATAAGAAGCAAACAAGTAAGTAACCCTACTTACCTGAGAGACTTGTTGTTTTTCTGTCATAATATCTCTATCCAACACACCAATGCACCCACAGTGAGTTGAGTGATATAAAGTTTTTCAAACCTAAATCACTCGCTGTGGTTGCTAATGATATAGCCCAAGTCTTTGCATTTCTAGCACCTCAGCCCTGCCGCCCTCTACCTGCACAACCAATCACAGGTCTTTTGGGGCGGTACCCAAACAAAATAATGTAATCCAGGGTGGGAGCCACACAAAAATGTTTTGGGCATCCATTTAGGACGTATGCTTTGTCATTTCCTGTAAAGTGAAATAAACAATAAATGTGCATATTTTTTATTTTACATCAATGAATTGCACTGTAGACAAGACAGTGCCAGGGGGTTTGCCCTGTTTGCCCCACCCTAGTTATGCTACTGCTTCAATGCGTATTTTAAAGATGAATTTATTATCACTGTAGTTCTATTGAACAAACTGAAGATTTGTGTTATCTAAATAAAACAATAAAATACTGCTAAAGATATGCTATTGTTACTTTTGAGAAAGTATATAGAGTCGTACAGTATAACTATAATAGTCTGACTCATTTCTGGCCTTGCTTTTCTGCACAGTTTTTTTTTTTTTGCGTAACTCAAAATCCATCCCTCAGATGGTTGCCAGCTTCTTTTCTCCAAGAAAACTCTGCAGAGCAGCTCTGTTTAAACTGGAAGTACAGAGGTCATTCTGTGATTAATCAGCCTGAACTATACTGGAATAATCTGAGTAGGGCTGCATAACTTATCAAAAGGGAATGATGAGAAAATAAACATTACAAAGATAGTCATTTTGCAGAAATGTCAGTTTGCATGACAGATGGCACATGGAACAGATATAACACTGAGATAGTTCTACAGCTCTTAGCTTGAGAGTGTGTGTGTGTGTGTGTGTGTGTGTGTGTGTGTGTGTGTGTGTGTGTGTGTGTGTGTGTGTGTGTGTGTTGTGTGTGTGTCACACCTTTCAACCCCTTAGAGTAAGAAATCTGGACAGAGCCACAATTTTTAAATATTGCTCTTATAAACTTAGAAAGTTGATAAAATAACAGGTTTTAGTTAGCATGAAAAAATCTGAATGATATGAAGTCTGAACCTCAAATGTCTGGAGGTAATGTAAGTATGTATATATGTATATGTGTGTGTGTGTGTGTGTGTGTGGGTGTGTGTGTGTGTGTGTGTGTGTGTGTGTGTGTGTGTGTGTGTGTGTGTGTGTGTGTGTGTTAAATGGAAAGAAAGCACGGAAGAGGAGAGATGGCAAGGAGCAGGCATCCAGGCACCTTTACAATAAATAGATAGAATGACCATCTTTCTTTATAACATTGGAATGAGGCTGTGGCAGAAAATAATAGCACAGCAGGATAAGTGCAGGACAGGACTGGAATGATGAGTACTGCATAAGCTATAATGTGAGACTTAGGTCAGTGCTTCCATAATGTTGCTAATGCATCATGTGGCTATTTGCCAGTTCAAGGCATGGAACCATGAACAATATGAAGAAAAACAGTTTTCACTGTGATACGAATTACTTAAGCTTTGACACCGTGCTTAGAGGTATGCAGTGAAACAGTACATTAAAATGACGATAATGAAATTTAAGACTAGCACTGAAAGACTGCATATTGCTTCACAAAAATATAACTCATATTGTGTCGGAAGCAGCTTTTAGTGTGCTGTTCCACAGAACTTTTTCATGTATCACTAGCTGTAGCCATTACCTAATAGCTACAACTGGAAGCAGCAATAATCTTACCATTCAGTAAATATCTATAAAATATATATCTATAACTATATATATTTATATCAATATGTGAATATTCTTACAAATCTCAAAAGAAAAAAAATGACAAGCTTACAACATCTGAAGCTCAAGCTGCCAGTAGTATGACTGAACGAAAAGTTGATGTCAAACAAAATATTCATAAACTGCTTCTTTTGCTGTCTTCACACTTCCTGCACTTATATATACCAAATGTGAGATTGTACAACAGTGGGAAAATAAAAAAACTCCCTAAACCCCAATGTGAGTTGATCTCACACTGCTTACATTAACTGCTACCCCAAAAATGTTAATTTTTCAAATTGTGTATAAAGCAAAACAGGCAGTTGATTCACAGCTCAGTTCAGTATAAAAGATGTCTGAAAAAAGTAAGGTAAACCATATGTGTAAATATATACATATGTATATATATATATATATATATATATATATATATATATATATATATATATCAGTCTACTTCAGAATACTGAAATACCAGAAGACCGACTTTCAAAATCCAGAGACGAGAAAGCCGACAACCTCCGAAAACTGACGTCTCAGAACACTGACCTCCAACTCCAGGTAAGTAACTTGGCCAAAAATAAAAACAAAATTAAAACCAAAGCAAGTAAAACCCACTGATATGGGGGGCTGCTCTCCCACCCCCCAACTAAATATACCAACTCTGAGGTCGCACTTCCGTGGGGGTAAGGGGCAAAGTTCAACATGGTGGCCAAGTGGTTACTTACCTGGAGTTCAAGGTCTGTGTTCTGGGATGTTGGTTTTCTGAGGCTGTCGGCTTTCTTGTTATCGGGATTTTGAAAGTCAGTCTTCTGGTACTTTGGTGCTCTGAAGTAGACCTATATATATATATATATATATATATATATATATATATATATATATATATATATATAGTTCTATATAGTTAGATATTTCTCATGTCTTTTCTGTATGTTTTTAATCCTCACTTTTTCCAAACCATTAGCCCATCAGCAATTTGCCTTCTCCTTTCTGCCCATGTTGGGTAAGAACCAATCATAGGAGGCCGACACACAGTCAGACATCAAGGTTTATTCTTATTTATTTATCGAATTTGTTGACTCAGATAGTCTGTCTGGGCAATAAGCCCCTCTTCAGGAAAGGCCCAGGGAGAAAACTCCATTACAATATTGTCAAAGTTACAATAAGAAAGTAACTCAGTTCTAATATATCACACATAGATTGCTCGCTACTTTAAATTACAAATGTAGTAATAATTAGAGGAAAAAGACTACAAGTGTAGCTTGAAAATGTTAGATGAGCATGATAAGACAAATGAGGGAAGAAGAAATGAATATAAGCAAACCTGAGTGAAGGATGTGGGTGAACAAGTGCTAAATAGATATAGGAAAGGAGGAAACTAGAGGAATAAAGAAGGATAGTAGAAAGATAGATATGAGAGGGAGAGATTAGTGAGCAGGTAATATGAGATGAAAGTGCAAGGTGAGAGAGCTGGCATAGTGGTAAAGTAACTGAAAATAAATTGCAATATGATGAAGTAAGATGATTACTTACTTTTGTGGTATATTATGTATTCAGCCTGGGAAGGTACAGGTACTGAACCAGGAATCAAATAGGTATTGTTTTAGTTGCATTGTTAGTTTGTCTGATAGAAGTAAGTAAGAAGTTCCATTTTTTAGCAACGTTGTTAGAATGTAGTGAATTCCCTCCTGAGTTCTTAGATTTGGTTATGAGCAGCTGATGCTTGTTTGTGGATTGCACTGGCCTTTTGATAGTATATTGAGAGGCAACACCATTTAGTGATGGCCAGTTATCTGATTGAGTAATGACTCTGCGGGTAGTGGGTAAATGAGAAAAAAATCAGGTGGTCTGCCAGCCCCAACCATTGCAGTAGCTTTAGTGCAAGGATGTGATGTGTCCTATTAGATAGGCTGGTAGCGAACTTGGCAACATTATGGTAGCATTGCTCATGCTGTTGTAACTGGGTGTCTCGTACATTAGTGAAAATAGGGCTTGCATATAAGAAAGTTAAAACTAGGTAAATTGAGACTATATGGTTTCTTGCAGAATCTGTTATGGATGATTCAATCCCAGTTTAATTTTCCAAGTCTTTTGGGTTTCTAATACAATGACAGGAATGAACCCCTTTCCTAAGTTAAAGTATGATTAACATTTGAGATAGCCAAAAGCATGCTTCGCACCACCAGAATTGACTCCTTCTGCAATTCATATAGAGTTATATGTATCAGTAGGATATCTAAATACGACTGCAAATTTGTTATTATGAGACCCATTGCTCCTACTACTAATAGGAATTGTTTGAGTATCCTTCTTCCACACTGCCCTCATTCCTGCCTGCATATCCTGGTATTTTATGACTTTCGTTCTCTCAGTATGTAAGGCAGTATAATTAATGGGTGCAATTCCATTGATCAATGCTACTTTTGTCTTCTTTTCATGGACTACTATATCTGGTTTTCTCACATCTATTTTTTTAACTGTTGGTAATGGATGATATAAACTTCATCATTCTATAATGTTTTGTTGCACTTTTCTAATGCTTCCCTGCTTCTTTAATATTGCAATGTTTGCACAATCCCAAGTGCAACAGTCTTGCCAAATTATTATACCTTTCAGTATATGGGCCCTCTGCCATTACTGTATCACACCCAGCAACAAGATATGGCAACTGTTTCCAGTTGTGTTTTACAGAACCTCTGTTTGTCTGTTTCTCCCACAAACTCAATGGACTTTGTAAAACAACATGTATGCAGTCCACTATATTGGGCTGCCAATATTAACCATTCTCCTTTCCGTAAAGTTCACCTACCCTTAACCATTCCTGCTTCAGGTCCTGATTTATGTGAGGTCGTTCCAGGAGTTTTCTGCAATTGCAACTATAGTTATGCCTTTTACACATTTCTTACCTTCTCATCTGATCCTTCTCCTTATATTCTTTCATTTGTTTTTTGGCACACTCATTTGCCTACTGATTTTTGACTGCTTCTGGTTTAGTCTGCATTCCCGCTAGACACTGATATGCTTCTGCTAAACTAAACAGGGAAGTCATCTTAGACTTGTTCTCTTCATGTTTCAAAGCTCTCACTATGTTTGGATCGGATGAGATTAGCAGATATGTATGCAGTCTTACGATCACAGACCTATACACGTAATCAATTTCAATGAGGCCTGTACCTTCTTCCGAATGAGAAATGTATAACTGTTAGTATACCCTGATTTTCATATAGCATTTTTTTTCTTCTTTTCCTGTCCAACTTATCCAGTAACATTTGGGCCCAGTCATTCATTCCAAAACTGTAAGTTAGGGCAAATTGGTTTATAGTTTGGACTTTATTCCTAGATGAGTACGCTGTTTTCAGAATTTTAGTTTTTTTTTAAATATTCATTACTTAGTTTTGTTCACATTTGTTCATATTTTATTGTTGATCCTTCATCAATTCCCAAATATTTATACACTCCTTCCTGCTCATATTCCTTTGCATCACATTCCTTTCCTAGATTGATGTTTTCTTTGTGCTGTAGCTGTACTGCTTTAAAGTTGCTTTTGCACATTTATCAAGACCAAATGACACGTCCAGTTGTGATTTTGGCTCTTCATCTGATGAACTATGTAGTTTTAAATCATCTACAAAAAGAAGATGAGAAGTCTTTATACTTTGTTGTTTTCTGGGAGCCAAATTATAACCATGTCCTAATATGTTAAGGAGACAGCTTAATGGATTAAGGGCAAGACAAAAGTACAATGGTGACAGAGTCACCTTGGAATATTCCACTTTGAATTTTTATCACTTGGATAATAATTTTTCCTTTTTCATGGCTTAGCTACAAAGTGGTTTGCCAGTGCTTATGGTCACTGTAATGTAATCAGTCAATGCAGCTTCTGCATCTTTAAGCGCTTCTTTATGCATGAATGTGGGATGCTGCCAAATACTTTATTGTAATCTAGCCATGCCATACTTGAATTCTTCCTCTTTTTCCAATTCTCCTTTATGACTTTATTTAACAATAAATGATCCTTTGTTCCATGACTTTCTTTTGTTACCCTTCTGTTCTACTGCCATGATTAATTTTCTTCTAAATGATTATAAACTCTGTTAGCATAAATTCCAGTGTACCATTTATACATTGTTGGAAGGCAAGTTATTGGTCTGTAGTTTTTAGGATAGCTTGCAGATTATCTCTTAAGAAGGAATATCATTTTTCTGTTGTTAACCAGGTTGCTGTCTGTTCCAGTTGCTCATATAAGTAGTTCTTACTCAAGGCTAAATCTCCATGTAAAGATGTTAATATTTTTAGCCATAAGTTTGGTACTGCATTTGGGCCTGAGGTTTTCTAGTGAGGAGCTTTTTTTAATTTTCCTTCAATTTCTCTGGCAGTTGCTTCTTCCCATTTCATACCCTATACGTTTAAACTTCTTACTCTTTCTTTTATCTTCTTTCTATTCAGCATATTCATTATGTTCCACCAGTTCTCCATAGATATTTCTCCGAAATGTGTCTATTTCTTTGTTTTTTTTTTTTTTTTGGTGGTGTTTCTTTTCCTTTTGCTTTGCTTCCCAATTCTCTATAAAACTTTTTCTGGGTCATCAATTAATTGATAGCTGGTGCTGACACTGCAGCATGCCAGACAAGGTCTTTCACTGTGCAAAATAAATGGACAGCTGGTATCTGCTAACCACATCCATCCTTCTCTGTCAGATTCTTCCAGTGCATGAGTAGCTAGTTATTCTGAGATTACTTGGGTCAAAGTAAAAACTTCATCCCTGTGTGTCCTTGAACCAAGGGCAACTGGAAGTACTTAATGTTCCCAAAAGGTAAACAGTGATAGCAGCTACTAAAGTATGCCTTGATTGCTATCTTTATTTAGTGTTAAACGTGTGAGCTTTCTACACTGACGTAAACCTCTACCACACTCTGTGGCATGAACAGCTACATAAGGCAGAACTGTAAAAAGTACCATTATAGCTTCATGAAAGGCACACCTGCATGCCATATTTTGTTAATGCTGACAAGAAAGCACATTGAGAACTACCTGCCCTTTTGATGATTGTGCACTTTACGTGCTGAAGCCCGGTTCAGATTAAAAAATGCATATTTTACTGATGACCTACAATGCAGAAGACTTGCATAACCTTTCAGGCTATTGTTGATCAGAGAAATGTAATATTTGTTGATAATTCACAAAGAATCTGATTTAGAACTTTATAACAGGAATTTCCAATTGCTAACTTGGCCACATAGATTAGCTTTATCTTTTAAACAGGAAATACATGCCTTGGAAGAGGAACAAAAGAAAAGAATCGGACTAGCAAGTTCCTGATCCATTCATTTTGCAGTACATATTTTATCCCATTAAGTGTTGCAGGCAAGCCTGAGCTTATCTTGGAACTCAGTCTGAGTAAGGTGGAGTCCACTCCATTGTAGGATACTCAGACAGGCTAATAGACACACACACACACACACACACACACACACACACACACACACACACACACACACACACACACACACACGTGCATGCACATGCACACTTATTGACACATTCATGGGAAGTTCAGATGACCACCAAATTCACCGTACTACATGTCTTCTGAAGGTGGAACTAAACTAGGGCATTCATCTAGAAACATTGTTGACAAAGACAGAATTTGCTTCCTTCTATAGAGGAGGCATGCGGTTGGGAAGTGAACCAGAGAACTAGACCTGTGAGGCAGCAAGGTTCCTGTGTCTTGCTGAAATAATGCAAAGGCAGCTAACACCCCACAAGCAGCACGACTGTGTTTTGCAAATAAATTATAGTTTCCATCTGACAGCTTACAAGAGCTGTATGAAATGGCGTGATCCGGCTGTAATGTCAAACTGTATATCTCTTCACTATGCCTTTTTGAAATGCATGCTTAAAGAGTTGTTTTTCCATACTCTCAAAAGACTGCTTAACAGAATTATTTAATTACATAGCTCAATAATGTAATTATGGTATAGCAACTTAGATACTTATTTAACAGTTAAGGTCTATGAAGCTCATTATACTAAAATGCTCATAAAAAATAAGATACACAGTGTAACCAAAGCACCACCTCTCAAAAACAAACAACAGCACAAAAAAAAGGTATGAGCAGCCTCCCTGAACCTCCATCCAGCACACCTATTCAAAACAAAAAGTTCTAAAATGCCACTAAATAGGAATCGTTTTGTGAAGAAAATGTTTTACTTTCTTAATAACTTTTTAGATGTTGGTATGTGTAAAAGAAGATAACATCCTAGCAGAGGCATTCCAAAGCTAATTATGTGTAGCTAGTTAAGCAATGAACATATACTGACTGCATAAGCCACAAGGCTTTGGATTAACTCCAGGGAGATACACAGAGAACAAATGGGAAAATGAATAAATGTGTACAGCAGATAATATCAGTCTTTGATAGATTAACAGTACTAAATAAACAGCTTGTAATGATGTGCACTTCCACTGTTTGTTGTATGGAAATAATCCCTTAATATTAAAACACAGAAGAACTCATTAAACAAACAAAGCCAACAAAAAATAAAGGGCATTATAAGAACATGAAAATAAAGTCAAGTACTGAAAGAAGTTAAGAACAGCTTCAAAGGCTAACTTTTGACTCATTTTCTATGAATGTTCTGTTAAATATTTCTATTAATGTTCTGTTAAATCTTAGTGATGAAGAATTTCATAGTATAGTCTGTGATTCATGAAGGTGGAGTGGAAAAGAGGATCAGGATAAATCAAACACAAGCATAGCTTGCATCTTTTGTTCTGTTGAATATTATAAAGGACTTATCGTGGCTGAATATTCACTAATGTGGTATTCTGAAATAACAGCACCGGTGTTGATGGCCCAGTTTCTTTGATGTGTCTTAAGCTGGGAACCCAAGAAACCACAAGATTTCAAAGTTTTAAGGCTTTTTTTGAGGATGGTATCAACTAGACTATTTTGTCAAATTCCTGATTATTATAATTTATGCAGAAATGTGCATGAAGTAGCATTAGAAGGTGATTCTGTGGAAAGTTTGAACTTACTGGATGCATTGCAGACTGGCCTGCAGTAGGATTAAGAATTAATGTATCTGCAGTCTCTAGTTCTCTTTTAAAGCATGTAGTGTATGACCAGCTCTATTTAAAAAGTAAATGAACAATGTGACACTCCAAAGATGGTAAACAGGGAATTGTCGCCCCTTTTTAAACAGGAGTGTTGCTGCTAGAAGGGTATAGTGGTACTGCTGTGAACAATGGTGAGTCTAGTGATATTTTGCCACTGATTTTTTTCATACTGTTGTGTAAAGACAGCATGAACAGTGCATATGGCAAACATAAAAAATAGTTATACACTGAAACCATCTAGATTTCTTAATGAAATGAATAATTAAAAAAAAAGAAAAAAATCAAGTGTCTCCTAACCTCCACTGCTTCACAAGGTTTGTTAACATTCTATCATATATTAAACACTACCTACCTCTTTTTCTGGGTATTATATGCTTGCAGCAGTAATCTTTAAGCAGGATAGATACCCTAAAAAAAGTTACTATCCTTCCTTAAACTCTGTCTTTTACATATCAGTTCTAATAACACTATGGCTATGACTAGGTTTAGTCAAATTATTCATAGTATAATAACAAAAAACACAAAATATATTCAGGGGTAGAAGACCTAATAATGTGGTAACACTAATGTGGATTTATAAGTTCTTTGGATAAGCTAAATAGGCAACATTAATTCTATCACTTTTTAAAGAAAAACATCTGTTAATGTCCCATGTGCTTCCCCCATTTCTAGATATGTGTTCAAATTTAAGTTACAATTTATTTGGTTAATACAATGGCTTCCACTATGAGTGGATGAATCCCAACTCCCAGAGGACAGGAATTCCTGAACCCGCATTCTTCAATAAAACTGGTAAAAAGAAATACTTGTTAAACTTTTTTTGCATGGGGCAACCCATTTTCACCACAGACATGGAGGGAAGCCTCCCATAACCCCAAACACACACACACACATATATATATATATATATATATATATATATATATATATATATATATATATACATATATATATTAACTCAAAGAAGGAGGAAATTATCCCCAAAAAGGGTATCAAAGTCAACGCAACTCACCAAAAATGATTTCCTTTGCAGGTGCTCTGACGTTCATTGAGTTGTAGTTCAGGCAACTTACACTTGAGAAGTCAAACCTCATCCACCCATAAGTAAAGGAATACAATGTGAAGGTAGTTTGTCATCTGTGACCATTAAAATATCTGGGCAGTTTTGCATGTGCTGCCATTCCAAAGTTGCACAAGGCAAGGACTCTCACTATTTCTTGTCCTGTTTCTACTGCATCTTAAACTTCATGTAGTGGAAGTGAAAACTCTAATTTGGTTGGCTTTTTCTTGCAGTAATTATAGAATGACTTGTTTGACTATTCCCCTTTTGGTTTGGATGCTACTTGGATTACTTTGTAGGCACTTTAATATTTATGGATATCAGGCTTGATATTAAGCTTTGTGTTTGTAAGGTATAGCCAAATAAACGACTTATGTTCTACTGATGAGGTCAATAAAAAGGCCAAAACATGCATGTCTACAGCTTGTGGGGTTTGGCTTCATTGAACTGAATGTACCCATAAAGACTTAAAAAGCAAAAAGTGATAGAAATTCAGAAGCCATGTAGTTGAAACACTATATGTCCTTAAGGAATCATTTGCCTATATCCTATGAAAATTCTACATTGTCTGGGTTTTTCTTGCAGTTATTACTGAATGGTTTGTCTGTGTGCCTTTTTTTCCCTTTAGTTGATATCTATCTATGTATTTATCTGTATAGATAGATAGACATGTAGAAATAGATACAGAGATGGATATAGAAGTATATATATATATATATATATATATATATATATATATATATATATATATATATATATATATATGGTTCTACCTGACATAGTCGAAACCACACAACACCGACAACGACATCACCGACACCACATAATCGACAGTGTATTAACCCTCACATACCTACAATAACAACAATAAAAACAAAACACATCCCCATTCCACAAACCACACACACAACACAAGCACACCAAAATCTTACAAACCCACACATACACAACTATCGACAACCTAACCCTAAGGTCCCTTACTATCGACACACGCATTTCAACCCGCCTCCCTAATCCTAACTCACTTAACCTGCCCCTAACCCAAAGTCTATCCAAGACACCCTTACCCTAACCCGGGCCTCCCTAACCCACTTTAACTCCGCCTTCCCTATCCAAAGTTCCCTCCCAACACACTTACTACCTAACCCGCCCCTAACCCTAACTCACTTAACCCACACCTATCCCCACAGACCGTATCCCCCACTACCGCATACTCACACAGCCTTTTCCCATGTCGGCATCGGTGTTGTCATCCGTCGTGTCGGTCTTCTGCATTGTCGTGTCTGGCACTCAGCACCAAGGCCGGTCTTCTTCATTGTCGATCTTCTGGCTCGGGATTCCGTTGTCAGTGTTCTACGCTATCAACTAAGTCAGGTAGAACCATATATATATATATATATATATATATATATATATATATATATATATATATATATATATATATATATATATATATACAGAGAGAGAGAAAGGCTTCTGACATCCATGATTATTTAATTTAATGCTTTGCAAGGTGGATTCTGTTTAACAGCAAATTGCAACTATAGTATTCCATTTTCATTGCATTTGCACTTCTCTTCCCCTGCCATCTTTGTGTTTCTGTATCAAAAGGGTCTATCTTTGGCCTATTACTCTTCAATGTTTTTATTAAGGACCTACACCTAGCTAGCAAAGATGCCTCTATAGGCCTGTATGCAGATGACTTTAGCTTCATCTGCTAACTCTTAAACAATTTCAAGAAATCATCTGAGTCTTCCCCCTGCATAGAAAGTTGGCTCACAAATTCCCAACTATTTTTGAACCCCCCCACCCAAAAAAATGATGTCCTCTGAAATAATTAGCAGCACAAAAAAAAAGTGATATCCTCCAGTAGCAGTGTGAGTAGAGGTGCACCTTTGCCACCCATTCGTAGCTGGCAGAGCTTGCAATGGATATAATAAACAAGAGTTTGGATACCCACAAAGGCCACATGGGGATAATTGTCTATCAAACCACTGAACTGCATGCCTGCACTCAGTGGCTCCATATTCTGAAGCAGGACCCAGTGTTGACAGGACCCAGGGTGACAGGTGATCTCCCACTGTGACTCAGCTGGTAGAGAGTGCCTCTGCAAATTCCTTACATTATTCCCTAAACCTTGGTATCCCCCTCCCTTTTCTGGTCACACCCAACCCTGCTGGTTTTACATTCCTTCCTCCCTCGTTGTCTTCCTTCTGTTTGCCTGATGTCTCCTTCAAGATTGTGTTCTACCACCTTAATTGTGTCACCTTTTACCCTTTTAGTATTGCCTGTTGTCTTTTCCTGCTTCCTAACCTACCCCTCCTATCTTCCACTTTCTTCCTTTAGTTCTTCACCCAACTTTCCCTTCTTTGTACCTGTACCACCAAAATGTTTATTTTTCCAAACAAACCTCCATCCTCCTCATTCCTTATCTGTTAAGATTAATTTCTACCCTCTATTTGCTTTTCCTTTCATCTCTAGCCTATAATCCCATTTTCAACCTTTAATTTGGCCATAAAATTGATACAAACACCAGACAGATGCTCAAAAATGGAATGTAAAACAGTAATCTTTTTGTGTGGTCATATGGTGTGAAATTAGTTATTGATTCCACCCTCAATGTCTATGTATAACTGACAAGAAATGGTACTTCTTATTGTGTAGTAAAAATCAAGTCCAATTAAAGTCATGTTTTATAGATGTTGGGCAGGATTCACGAAGGCTTGCACGGAGTGTAAGAGATGTGTAACACTCAGTGCAAGCCTCGAGATCCAGGAACAGCCCTAAACTCCGTGTAAGAGACCAGCTAAAACGTCTCTTACACGGACTGGGCGTGGACATGCTAAATACCTCACTTGCAGCTGAAAGGTATGCAAATGAGGTATATTAGCGATCCATGAAGCAGAAACCAGCCCATGTAAGAGACGTTTTAGCTGCAGAAATGTACTCAGTTGACAACTGAGTACGTTTCTGCAAAATTCACAATGGAGCCATGTCAGCTCCAAATAAAGGGTGCATATGTGTCAGGCAGCATGCCAATGGCCAAATATGTGGCCATTGGCAAGGTAACCCGATGCAAAAATAATAAAAATATAATTTTTTTTTTTCGCCGATGTTTAAACCCAGCGCAGCCGGCGCAAATGGGCTGCGCTGTATAAAACATAAAAATGAAGGTTATAAACCCACAAATGTGGGTTTTATGCAATACATGGAATGACAATGCAGGGACCAGCAGAAGAAAAACAACATGGCTACCATGTAGTGGTTGCTAAGGGGTGAAGCTGAGTGTAAGACATGTAACTAAGCATTAGTAGGCAATCTCATGTAAATGAGGGTTAGGATACTGAATCTCACAGTCACATAGCAAATGAGCACAGTCTGAGTAGTGTAAGAGATACATAAGGGGGAGGAATAGAGTAGGAGATAGGTGACATCACAGGGGGGAATGGTAGAAAGAAATGCAGTTCATTGGAGGTCAGTGTAACATGACAGATGACAGACACAGATCAGGGAAAGAGGAGTGCCACAAGATAAGTCTGGGAAAGTCAAGAAATGGAAGGTGTACACTGTTACTTACACTAAAGTTTCTTGCTGGGCGTGCATGCGCACGTGTGCACACCATGAAGCGCGAGTAGGGCAGTGTGAGCGCGTGTAAGGCAGACTGAGCATGTGGGAGCGTGTTGGTAGATGTTTAACACTGTTTGCGCTGGTGTGCACGCGTGTAGGGCAGACTGAGCATGTGGGAGCCTGTTGGCAGACTTGTAAGACTGTTTGCGCTGGTGTGCGCGTGTTTTAACCCGAATAAGTAGATTCTGAACCGTGTAAGCATGTGTGCACGCGTGTAAGCCACTGTGAGCGTGTTTCTGCTGGTATGCACGTTGCTCCCCCCTGAGGAAACAGAGAGGAAAAAGGAAGCAACAGAATTAGTAGGAAGCTAGCAGGGAATACTGCTGGAGCTAGCAGGTGAAAACAATTAGAAGCAGGCAATTACACAGGCAGAATAGTAGCCCAGCCCAGCACTTAAAACTCTGCAAACAGCAGTGCAGGATGTTTCTCTCAAGAGACACTGCAAGACAGGAGTAAGCTAATAGAAGTGAAAACTGAAAAAGCTTCACTCAGAGCAGAAATGTTAGGGGCTGCCATAGCTGTCATAATGAGACATAGGCGACTTGCTGAGGGTGGTGACAATGCAGATGGTGCCAGACAACCCACAGTGAGGAGACGGAGAAGAGTGTACAGGCCCAGGGTCACCTACCACGGGTTACATGAGCTGGAGATAGTAGAGTGCTATAGAGTGGACAGAGAGCTCCTGCAGCAAATAGTTGAGCTGTGCAGGCCACGCCTCACACACAGAACCAACAGAGGGGAACCCATCCCAGTGGAAACCAAGGTATGTGTTGGCCTAAGAATACTAGCAACAGGTACCTTCCAGAGACCAACTGGTGATATGATGGGGATATCACAGGCATCAGCCTCCAGGGTACTGCACCAGTTCCTGGATGCCATGTCAGCACATGTCGGTGATCATGTATATTTCCCCAATGCCCGTGAGGTATTGGCCAGCAATATGCGTCTCTTCCAGCAAATAGTGGAATACCCTGAGGTAGTGGGTGCAATAGACTGCATGCACATATGCATCAAAGCACCAGCCGGTGAGTGGGTAGGGCCTACATTAACCGCAAGGGCTTCCCCTCCATCAACTGCCAGGTCGTGTGTGATGCCCAGGGCATAATAATGAATGTGTGTGCTGGCTGCCCTGGGAGTTACCATGATTCCCACATCTGGCATTTGACGCAGCTGTGCCAGACATTTGCCAATGGGGACATCCCACACGGACACCTAGTGGGGGATGCAGGTTATGCACTGGAGCCATGGCTGATGACACCCATCAGAAATGCACACACACCTGAACAGGAACGCCATAATGAGGCACATGCACAAACACGTAATGTAATAGAGCGTGTGTTTGGGCTGCTCAAGTCACGGTTCCAGTGTCTGGACACATCTGGTGGAGCCTTGCAGTACACACCAACTACATGTACCCAAATTGTCATGGTATGTGCTATGCTACATAATATGATCTTGCAAAAACAGCTGCAGCAGGACCAGCATAGGGCTGGGCCAAACAGCCCCCCACCATTGCCAAGGCCATCACAGGCAGAGCGTGACTCGGAGGAGGAACAACCTGAGCCTGCCCCAGTAGGCAGAAGGAGGTGTGCCCAGTATGCCCTGGCCTTGGCAAAGAGGCAATGCATAGCACATACACTGGCTCAGTAGGAACCCTGGGAATGATACCCCTCTGACTCACTCAAATAATAACAGGGATGCCTAAAATGACATGACCTGCTCACAAACATGTACAGGGAGTGTAATATGCGCATCCGACAGAGGCAGCCCTGCAGCACCACCTGAGGCATGAATGCCATGTGTTAAGTAATGTAACACCATGTACTATATGCACACCTGAGGACCCTGACTAACATCCACCCTCACCAAGCATGAAGCCACAAAATGACGATGGGATGATAAATAGCAATAACTGGCTGAAGTAATGCAGTTAGTCAAAGGGGAGCCAATGTGTTCCAGCCTGGGAAGACATGCGGAGCATGACATGATGCACCACCTGCTAGGGGTGGCGTGCACTTATTAGTCCAGGCCCCATGGATACTGGCAAAGGCTGGCAGTACCCACAGCATGCCCTGAATAGGTAAGTCTCAAAACACAAACCCACCTTCATAGGTACCACAAGGGATAGGAACCTAGATGTAATGCTACCCAATGCCAGAAGTCTAAACAGCAAGATGTGTGCAGTGTAAACGCACACAGTATGGAGAATGTAGATATCAGTCCTGTAATAGAAAACTGGGTCAAGGCTCACATCAGCACCCTAACACTACCAGGTCACACCTCATACTGTGCTGTACAGCCGCAAAACATGGAACAAGCTACAAAAGGAGGGTGACTAGCAATAAATGTCAAGGATAACCACACCCCATGTTGGTACCACAACAAGAAGCAGCATGGAATAGCCATGGTCAAATACCAATGGCTAAAACTGCCTCCCAGTATATAGCCTGCTGCAGACTACTGTCCTAATACCAGGAACTGCACCTGGCCTATGTTGGAATACATGAATATATCAAGCCCCCCAAACCACATTATAATGCTTGACTGAAAATACCCAGACATACACCGGGAGCATTATACTAGCACCAACACAGTCGGAGAAAAGTTCCCAGAATCCATAAACCAAAATGCCCAGGAACAACGTACCACTCCCACAAGAGGGGTAAGCATACTGGATGTGATAATCAGCAACATGTGTACTGGATGGCAAGATGAGAAGTGTATCCCTCACTGGTAAGACCAGACCATAGAGTAATCACACTGGATATACACATCCCGACCCCAGTCCCTGGCCAGAATACCACAGTGAAAAACATGTGTAAAGCATAGGTTGCACCCTCCAAACTGATGTGGAATCCACGAAAGGCCCTGTGCAAGTGCAGAATATGGGACACACCGCAGAACATGTTATACAGGCATTCCATGAACACAGCCAGGAATGCTTGGAGTATGCAATCACAAATAACAACAAGACACAATGCCATACACGCAGGCATCTGGCATGCTGGACTCCAGCCATTACCAAACCATGCAAGAGAATGAGGAAGCTACCACATGATAGAGCAAACATAAAAAGGAAGTAATCACTGATCAGTAGTATGGCAATAACATATGTCCACACATACAATCCACTAAGGCCAGCCACAACAAGTAGAATCTGTGAATCCAGAGGCAATGTGACACCTGTCCCAAGTACACAGACAACCACAACTCCCCCCAATAAATACAAATATATGTGATAGATGCAACCATGTATCCAAACTGGAGGCTGAGCTCCCCCAACTCAGTACTGTCAAAACTAGTCAGGAGGAGAAGGTAACCACATACACCACAAACCCAGTCCCACATAGACCTACCACAACTGTAAACCAAACACATAAACACAGAAAAACATTCCCGGAGGCCCTAATTACAAACACACCACACCAACAGAAGCCTCCAAAGCAGATCCCAAGCAACCACAACCTCCAAACATAGCACATGCAACACATAGTACACAAAGCTGGTGTGCCAAACAGTCACAGGCCAGAAGGAGAAACAACATGCCTGATACAGTTGTAATAGGTGTCTGTATAGGCAGACACACTGCTGTCCCACTCACCAGACTGAACAAGGGAAAGGGTACAGTAAGCTGCCTGTAGGCTGCCACAATATGCCACATAACACAAGTATGCAGGTCACCCCAAAGCAAGCAGAAATATGATGCACTCAATGTCCATGCTGGTGTGAATGACCTGAGATGTACCTCCCTGGACTACATGAAAAGAGACATGGATGAGCTCTCTGAGTATGTACCCCAGGCCGGTATGACACTGGCCGTGTGCAGCATCCAACCCTCACCAAGAATGATGCCACAGTACAAACACAGAATGATCATCTTTAACAGGTGGCACAGTTACAGCTGTCAGTCCAAGAGGGTCTAATGTCTGTCTGCTTGAGATGTCATGCATGACAAGCCATGCTGCTGTTCCAGGGATGGCTTGCACCTGTTACGCCTGTGCGTCTGGATACTGGATAAGGCCTTTGCCACCTCCATAGAGCCGTATGTAGGCAAGGCCAAAAAGACTACCCACCACCCTAGAAAACATAAGTGGTAAGAAACATAAGGGTAATGCTGACCAATGCCAGATGTGTAAACTGCAATATGCATGCCCTGAGGCACTTCCCAGTATGGAGAACATCGATGTCTGTGCAGTGACAGAAGCCTGCTGCAAGCCTAGTGATAGCACACCAGCACTACCAGGTTATACCACATATCATGCGTTATGGCCCCAACACCTGGACCAAAACATCAAAGGAGGGGAGTATCCATATGCAGCACAGACACCCATACGGCCAGGTAACTGACAATGCACAAAGCAGCGGAGACCACCCATGTGCACCTAAGTGTAGTCAAAACTGCTGTACAGTCTGTAGCATGCGACAGACCACACTCTCACACACAAGAACTCCACCCAGACATCCTGAAGACACTGGACAGTATGAATGTCCCACCAAATACCAGACAAGGTACTCACAAATTACCACATAGGTGGTAAACCATTATGTATGCAAGGAGTAATCAGGGACCTAGGGACACAAGTCGACAGTAATCTGTCATGTGACACACACAATGCCAATGTGGCTAGGAAGATTGTCGATATTGGACACCGTATCATGAAAGGATTCACATCTACATCAACAGAGGTCACTGTGCCCCTGTACTGTTCCCTTATCACACCCATAATCTAGTACAATGACTCATATGGGATGTACCATACGTGACACCTGCAGCAGTTCGGAAGACCTCAAAGGTACCCCACCAAGAGGATAAAGGGTGTCAAATATATGTCATATGCTGCCTGGCTGTAGACACCCCAGCTGAATGCAGTCACAGACTGCCTACACAGAGGCATTGTATGTCTGTTGTACAAGGCCATGTCCAACACAGGAGTAATGGACATGCTCCACCACAGGAAATCAAAGCCATTGGAGCTGTGACAGTGACAGATGTCAGCCTCAACACATAATGAAATAGGATGTGCTGGAGGGACAGATACATAACCCAGAGGCTCCCCACACCCAGAAACAGGATCCCAATCCATGTTAGGCAGAGCCCCTCACTGACACCCCTCAACAGGAATATTGCCAAGTGGATGGATGATCGTACATGTATACTGGGGGTCTTCACTGTGTCACGACCAGACAGAGGCACAGTAAAGAAAATCATAAATGGCCATAATAGTCACATAGCAAGGGCGAAAGACACCCACACTCTGGCTTGGCTTACTAATGCCCTAGGGTGGATAGCCTAGTATGAACCCATGAACCTATGAAGATACAAATTGTACAGGACACTAAGGATAATCACAAGGCTTACTTAACTGATGGTAGGAACCATGTTGGGAATCCACAGATATGCTCGAATCACACAGATATTACAAACAACATACCAAACACACACACATATTGCTAACATACAACCTGACAGGTGCAGTGCAAACCCCCAGAATGCAAAATATCTATCCCAGCAGACTGCTGGTCCCTGACATTGCAGATGCTGAGGTAACAGCCATCATCTGCAAAGCAAAACACACAGCAGCAAAGGTATGTGATGGTGTCCTGGGCTGAGGCCAACATGGACTCCAAGAATAATGGAATGCCAAATCACACTACTGCCCAATGTCAGCCTTACCACAGGATATGTACCCAAAGAGCAGTGTACAACAACAGTGGTCCTTCACAACAAAGGTGTTGCCTGAATGGATACTGCAAACTACCACCCCAGGATCCTGACAAGCTTGGTCTGCACAGCTATGGAAAGGATCAGTATGTACCGCAGACATAAAGCTATTGTGGACCTACTGATACTGGACCCTACACAGTGTGGCTGTCATAACTGCAGATCCTGCCCTAAACATGTTTGACCCATTTGAAGCAGTCATTAAGGTCATTGATGAGGGCAATGTGGTCCACACAGCGTAGCTGGACCATGCATATGCTTCTAGACAATACCCTACGAGTTCAGTATGGATATGTTCACCAGCTTAAATATATACCCTATCTCAGTAGAGGGTTGCAAACCAGACCGAGGACAGAACTGACATGGTCAGACATGCTGCATCCATGTCAGACTACAAAGCAGATATGAGTGGCATCCCACAAGGCTTGGTCCTGCCCCCCCCGTTCTGTATATATGTCCCATAGGTATAGGCCAACATGGAAGGACTGTGACTGAACATGTATGCAGAGGAGTACAAACAGCCCACCATATCCGACCCCCAGCTGACACAAGCAACCCACAAAAGGGCCACCTACAAACAGACAACTGGAGCCATAGCCATGTCAGCAAGCTAATTGCAGAACTGTGGATAGACAACCACCGTGGATATACAGTAAGTGCCCACAAATTACCACACAGGTGTTAACCCATTATGTACCTAACATGTAATGAGAGACCTGGGGACACAAGGTGATAGATATCCTGCACTGGACAAACATGTGGCTGTAGTGTTTGCAGAAACATACCATATACCCACCCAATCATGAAGGTTGTCAGATGTAGATAAGAGGAGGTCACTGTGGCTCTGCAGTCATCCTTCATCAGCATCACAATTGACTACAATAGCCCCTGTGGGATATACCTCAGCAGACACCTCCATCAACTGTAAAGTCCACAACAGTACCCCACCAGGAGTAGCAAAGAGCATGAACAGATGCCATGTGTTGCCTGAGTAAACAAACTGCAGCCCCACACACTGCCATACTGCCCAGCTACAGGCAAGCTGTGCCTGATGTATGAAGCCATGTCCAACCTGGAATCAATGAACATGCTGCACCTTGTACAATCTGAATGGCAGTGAGCTATGCACATGAGAGACCTGAACCCCAGCACTGACATACATAGGACAAGCTGTACAGAATGATCCATAACACAGAAGGCACCCCACTCTTGAGTAGACTCGGTACAGGTTAGCCAGAGAGTCACCTATCGACACCCCTCAAGAGGAATCCGATGAGTGGATGGGAGATGGTAGGTTAACCCTGGGTATCACTGTTATGTCAGAGGTAGACGGAGGCACAGTATACCAACCATGACATATGTCATGGCAAACTCCAGTTACAATGTGTGTCGAAGGACAAACACACCCTGTGACTAGCATCAGAAATGGCCTAGGGAACATCGCTAGTGTTTGCCAATGTCCACCTATGTTGTGGAATACACTACCAATGTTGGACGAGCCTGGTGTAGGTAGTCCATATCTGAACATAATGCAACATGGTCATATGTGCACAACTGGCCCCTACACAGTCTGTTGTGCACACTATGAAGATGTCAAGCAGTGATAGGACTAAAGCCCAGGATACTGTCCACCACAGTGAAAGTACTGAACCAGTACACTATACGGTACTACAGTGTTAGGTCATTATGAAAGTATGTTGACAACTGTCTGCAAAGTATCCCATGCAATCCCTGCAGGCACAGTATAATCCCTGTTGTGGCAGACACGAAGCAGTTGGCCAGTTAGTACACAACATGACACCCAACACACAACCATAAACGTGAGATATTGTTGAAGTTCACACACACCCAAATATGTGGTGGACTTCAGAGTGCAACATATGGAAAGCTCACACTGGGCATGCTCGCACACTTTGATAAATGAGGCATATGTCAGACAACATGCCATGGAAAGGCTGAACTGGGCATGCTCACACACTTAGGCCATATCTCCGTTTAGCAGTTGGCCACACATATCTGGTATTTGTACGTGTCATTCCAGGAACCAACCACAACACAGCAATCTGCCCAGTGCACACAGTAAATGACTACAGAGACATAAGTGATATAGTGGATCGCCATCATATGCAAACATCTTCCACAGATACACAAGTTGGTCATAGGAACAGGGAATGCTATGGCAATAAAGACCTGCAAACAGTAGAACAGCACAACAAATATTGTGCATCTGACAATTGAACATATGGGTGTAGAGGTCAATACTAGGCTTGTTGCCCTAGGGAATGACAGCTCAGCCAGAGTGTGCTTGGCATCTGCATCCCCAGTACAGTAGGCTACTGTGCCACTGTAAAGTAGGTCACATAAGGCAACGTGTGAGGCTAGTGAGCTGTGCCTCTGTCAAGCAGGGGCACAGTGGAGATCCCAGGGTTTGAATGTGCTAAGCCACAGCCATGTTGTTGGTGTGTGCTGGAAGAGGGTTGCTGAGGATCCCTAACAGTAAGTGGCCATCAATAACAGACTGAGGGGAGCCCTATCTGCATTGTCTGGACAATTCCACTGTCAACACTGTGTTGTGATGATTATGTGGGAATGAAGTGTCGTGCCGGAACTGTTCACAGATGTCCTCCCTCTGTGGGCTACAGCTCTGCAATGTATTAGCTCACTCTGTCTGTTGGACGGCTCATATATGGCTGGAGTACACCTGACAGGTGTCTTGTTGTGGAGCAGTCATGGGTATATGTGGGATAGCATGATCAATGCAAACCGTACACATGCTCATAGAATGCAATTGTCAAGGATTATGCTGAGTGGCCAGTATAGTCCCCCAGCATGGGTCCTTTGAAGTCGTCCACCCCAGTCTTCACAAGTGTAGAGTCTGCTTGTGCTAAATACAGTTTGTGTGCAGTGACAACCTTGCCTGGGGTGGGGATGGGATATGGATGTCCAGGGAAAGGTGGGTATGGTCAGATATCAACAATGGTGGTCTACCTCTGGTGTGGAACAGTGAGTACCCATGTTGCAGATGGACAGGTGCAATATGTATTCCCCATGTGGCTGTGGTGTGTGGTTCTGCCATAGCACATGGACCCACAAATTGTAGTGGCTGTAGGGTAAAGTGGTAGAGGCCTGAGTAGTTCTCACACACAATATGCCTGTACCTGATGTTAACAACTGGAATGGTGTATGTGAACACCTGCATATCCCGGCACTGTTCCCAGGGAAGCTAAGTGTGTGTCCTGGATGTGGGTGTGGTGTTCTGGACTGGTTGTGTTGTGTGTTACAGGTCCTGTGGTCACGAAGCATGGTATAGAACATAACCTGCCAGTGCGATGTGCATATCTGACCCTGACGTAGGTGGCTGCAAATGCATATATATGCTATCCCCCACCTGACAGGTAGTACTAGATGTACATAACTCTGTAGAAATAAAGATGTCAGCACCCTATAAATACTGCAGGTGCAGACCAGATGCCCAGTAATTCGGTTAGCGTGCTCTGCTAATGCATCTCCCTCAAGTGTCATAATATAGGTAGGTAGGAGTTCGAACCATGCAATTGCTCAGTGTGTGTGTGTGTGTGGGTGAGCGGGGTTGATGTGTGTGCAAGTCTGTGTGAGGAAGATGTCCCTTTTGGCAACTGTGAAAGCACTCTACAGGATGCACATTCCCCTATCTCAGCACGGATGATGTCAGCACCCTATAAGTACAGCAGGAGAAGGGAAACCTCCCAGTAATTCAAATAGCACACTCTGCTAATGCGTCTGTCATGAGTGTCATAACATAGTTAGGTAGGGGTTTGAATCCTGCAACTGCCCAGTGTGTGTGGAGGGGGTTAGTGTGTGTGCAAGTCTGTGTGAGGGAGATGTCCCTTTTGGCAACTGTGAAAGCACTCTACAGGATGCACATTCCCCTATCTCAGCACGGATGATGTCAGCACCCTATAAGTACAGCAGGAGAAGGGAAACCTCCCAGTAATTTGAATAGCGCACTCTGCTAATGTGTCTCTCTCAAGTGTCATAATATAGTTAGGTAGGAGTTTGAAACCTGCAAGTGTGTGTGTTTGGATGTGGGGAGTTTGTGTGTGTGCAATTCTGTATGAAAAACATGTGCTTTTTTGCAATCAGGAGATCACACTACATGATGCACATTACCCTTTCCAAACAGTGATGATGTCAGCACCCTATACATACAGCTGGAGAAGAGACACCTACCAGTAATCCGAATAGCGCAGTCTGCTACAGCGTCACTCTCAAGTGTCATAACATAGTTAGGTAGGGGTTTGAAACCTGCAAATGGCAAGTGTGTGTGTGTTTGGATGTGGGAGTTTGTGTGTGTGCAATTCTGTATGAAAAACATGTTAGTTTTGGCAATCAGGAGATCACACTACCTGATGCACATTACCCTTTCAAAACACTGATGATGTCAGCACCCTATAAGTACAGCCAGAGAAGAGGAACCTCCTAGTAATCCGAATAGTGCGCTAATGCGTCTCTCTCACGTGTCGTGACATAGTTAGGTAGGGGTATGAATCCTGCAAATGGCAAGTGTGTGTGGGGGGTAGTAGGGTGTGTGTAAATGCAAGTGTGAGAGAACAGATCCTTTTGGCAAATACTACAATACACCAGATGCTGCATATTCCCCCAGTAAACACAGGGGATGTCACCACACTATCAGCACAGCCAAACAGGGCTAGTTGGCCAGTAATGCCAATAGTGCGCTCTGCTACTGGGTCTATTACCATTGTCAGAGTACAGATAGGTATGTTTTGGTAACCCACAACTGCCACGTGTGGTTGTGTCACACATTATGACCTTGTGTGGGTCTTTGTGCATAACAATGCATGCCATTGCCTAAACCAGCAATGGCAATGCACACATGATGTATGTGTGTGACACATACACATAAATACCTGTGACCTGCAGTAGTTACCATGTCTGACACATGCCTCGAGTGGATAAATGGTATTTGCAATGCATAACAATATGACTGTGTCTTACTGTGCAGGGGCCGCACGCGGTATGTGTCTATACAGTGTGGGTGTATATGGTAAAATACCTACAGCAGGGGATACACATCTGGTCTGGGCCATATAGTCTACATGTAGTCGATGTACAGGTGCTGCATGTTCCCACCTGTTGTGGGAGTGGTAACATGTCATTCCACTGCAATTCAGTGACCACATGCTGGGAACCCTTCAACTAGTGTGTTGTAGCTACAGTAATGCTCACGCACAATGTTTGGCTGGATGCAGTCCAGCCATATAAAGACAGTTCTTGAGACTTGCATATTGCCAGTGTTGTTATGGAGGATAGGTGGGTTTCCTGTGTATGGGAGGGTTGTGTGTGCCAGGCTATGAACCAGACGGCAGTCCGACACACTGTTAGCTGCACATGAATAGGCCCTGATGCTTTGTGCTGTGCCAACAACCTGGAGGTGTGTGTATCTGTGGTGCCTTGGGATACCACCCCCTGTCCAGTGTTACATGTGTAGGGGACGACAGGCATGGTATGAGGTATAACCTGGCAGTGATGGGTTGCACCTGTGAGCCATGAATCAGGACTCTGGTACTGCACAGACATTGCAGTTCACCGTGCTGAGGACAGTGTCCAGTGCATGCATCTTGCGGTGTACACTGCTGGTGTTGTGTAGCATCACTGTTAGTGTCCTATCCTGTGTGATACCCGCGGAGGTGGCTATGTAATCCGTGTCCTGCAGCATAAGGCAGTATGTGTGTATCAAGGGGCTTCGCCAATATACATTGGGCCATGGGTGTCACGTGCAAGCTAGCCCTCGCACATCATTGTGACTTCCCTAGCATGTAAGCACACATTGACAGCCAGTGGATACCCTATGAATGACATTGGAGACTGAGCAGAATGTAGACATAGAACACCCTTCCTACATATAGTGGTAGCATACCTGGTGAGGGTATGATGGCAACCAAGATCAGGCTCATACTGGCCCATGCCACATGCTGAGAGATCCCTTCTATGTTCCCTATCATGTAGTCCAGGGAGGTATGTCTCAGGTCATCCATAGTGGCATGGTCAATGACTGAGTCATATGTGTCCATGCCTCTGACTGACCTGTATGCATGTGTTTTGTGGTGGACCATAGTGCCCCAGAGGCATATCACTGTGACCTTCACCATGTACAGCCTGTTGAGCGGGACCCCACTGCAGCGGCCAAGAGAGGTACCTGACACATCTGTAGCAGGTGTGTTGTGTAGCCCTACAGGCTGTGAGTGTGTGGCACACGGGATGTGTGTGCCATGTGTGGCATGTGCTCTGTTCCGACGTAACATATGCCTGTGTGCCAGCTGCAGAGGTGTGTGATGCTCAGGCAGGATGCTATTCTGAGTCCCCACGTATGCCCCAGTGTGTTCAGCTTGCTGTCAGTGCGTGTCTATGTCTGACTGGTATTGTAGTCACTGTAGTATGACATGCCACCTGACAGGGTATGGCATTACTGGGTTCAGAGTGCTCAGTCCCCAGATTGGCTATGTGGTGGCATCCCACACATGTGTTGTACGTTCCTGGCCAAGGGTGATGGTTGACTGCATACATGTGGCAGCTGTGACATTGCCACATGACTCACATAAACCACAACTGGACCATAGAGGTGATTCACAGGTTACCTTTGCACATGCTACCCTAGTAGTGTGATTGCCATGGTGAGTACCAACACATAGGGCCAATGGGGAACAACATACTGAAGGTGTGTATGTGTGGGTGTACTGCTACTGTTTCATAGCACTGGCATATATGACTGCACACGTGGGTAAATGCCAGGTAAGACATGTGCAATGTGTCACAGGCAACGTACATGCGAACAGGACAGACAGTGACGTTCTGTCATGTGTAAACTTGACATACGTATCGCACGCTATGCAGATGTCACTAGGAGTCCACAGAAGCACTGTAACTCTGCATTGCAGGTGGAAGCAGTGTTCCAGGGAACCCCAAGCGAACATGCATGCAAACAAAGCTACAGTAAGCAGGGCTGGAAGTAGTCCATTGTACAACAAAGAAGGGGTAACACTAACAGTAGGTAACAGTGCAAATATGTAGGCACTATCAACATGTACCCAGGAATGCACAGCGCAGATGCCCATGGTAGAACTGATATTATGTCATAGTTAATTGTGATTTGGATTACATTGGTACTGCACACATATCAACATGCGCAAACATCCACATTGCATAGTCGTTGTGGGCAACTTGCCACCATTACTGTACATGTCCATCATTGCATATCACTACTTGCATTAGCTTCCCCTGTGCTACCCATGTATGTGGCTATCTGTTGACATCCTTACCACCGGTATGCAATAATGTGCAGCTGTTACACTTTGGTACGTACTATGGGTGCAGATAACAATTCAGGACAGTCATACGGTTACTGCATCAGGCATGCTGGGATATACACACAGTCATATCAGCACACTGTACTGTTACCAACATGATACTACTAATACACTTCTATGTAGTCACCCTGTGCATCAGCAACGTGTTTACCTGTTCCTGCACTGATGTTGGAGATTGCAGGAGGTGGCACAGTTTCATCATATGCACAGGGTGTGAATTAGGTATGCCTGAGTCTGCCACTGATACCACCAATTGACATGTGTGTGTATGTGTGTTGGTGAGGGACAGCAGTACAGGGTGGGGCACTGTTGGTGCAGTGTGTGCATGTATGTGGTAGCCCTAGGTGTTAACATTTCGCATGTGTGTATGCACGCACACAGTTCCACCTCATGGCTGCCATATACAGGGGTTTGTGGACAGCCACAGACTGCACCTGGCAGGTCATACAGATCAGTGTCTGTGGGCACGGACACGGTACCTGTGCCTGGCAGGGGTGCTACGGACCGTATCCGGTACTAAGCCAGACTGGGTACTGTCATCAGAAGCGGGAGTGTGTTGACTGGACACAGGTCCCTGTTGGGACTGTCCAGAGCCACGTGCACGTGGTCTCCTGGGGCGTTCCGATGACAGCACAGACCCAGCATTGCTGGGGCTGCTGCTGGCACTATGGGGGCATGTGCGGGCCTGTTGTCATCCACGCCGACTGCCAGCTGCTGCTGTTGCTGGCATACGGCCACGTCGATGCCGCAACCGCCCACCATTGCCCTGGCTCATGGACATTTGGTTGTGGAACTGCTGTAATATGTCCCCACAATGTCTGTCTATGACATCGGTGAAATTACGGATAGCATCCGCGATGTCACGCATACTGTCAGTCATGGCTGTGCGACATGCTCTCAGCTCCCTCAGACCCTGTCTGGTGTACCTTTCCATACGTGACTGTGCCTGCATGACAGCCCGAAACATAGCTGAGGTTGACAGACCTCTTTGGGCACGTCTGCCAGAGGCAGTACGCCCACGGATGCTCCCACGAGAACCCATGGGCAACTGTCTGTGTGGTACCATCGCAGGACCCTGCCCATGGCTGCTGTGTGGGGAAGCATGTGCCACAGATACCACATTACCCTGGTCAATGCCCACTGTATCCTGTCCATCACCTAGGGACAATGGTGACAAAGGATGTACTGGCAGGATGACTGTGCGCAATGATGGGGTTGACAGCTGTGTACTGTCAATTGGCTGACCAATGGCGGACCCTGACACACCTTCCTGTACCATTACACAGATATCATCATTACCAGTACCTGTGGCACCAGATTCAGGTTCCCTGCTGCAGGACACCAGAGCAGCACCAGAACCTGTGGGAGGAAGACAGGAAACACAGTTTACAGTGTCCACACAATGTTACCAGTGATGCACTTATGCACACATGCACACATGCACACGTGGACACATGCACACATGCACACATGCACACATGGACACAGGCACACATGCACACATGCACACATGCACACATGCACACGTGGACACGTGGACACATGCACACATGCACACATGGACACATGCACACATGCACACATGGACACAGGCACACATGCACACATGCACACATGCACACGTGGACACAGGCACACATGCACACATGCACACATGCACACGTGGACACAGGCACACCTGCACACATGCACACATGCACACCCCGCAGTATACACACAGAGCACTACTGAGTTACACTAGTATTACTAGCACTATCAGGACTATTATAGGTATTGTTAAACACACTCACCAGCATGGATGGCCTGCCTTGCTGTAACACCAGAGGGACCTGCAGAAATGAGGAGATTAATGTCAGTGGGCACAACTGTGCCATTGATACTGCATATGATACAGTGCAGTAGTACACCAGTTGCCTTTCACACGTCAGCTGCTGATATTGCCAATATCACACATGCACAATTACATACTATGTTGACAGCTACATACCACGGACACACCTTACACATGCATAAACTAACAGTGTACAGAACAGTCAAGTGTACATATGGCATATTACCTGCACGCTCCATGTCGTGCTGCTGTGTGGATCCAGCCTCCATCATGATGCAGGTGTATTGCTGTTGCTGTTCCGGGGCTGGAGCCACAACACTTAGGAGTAGCCCTCCAGTCTGGTGAGGGGGGGATGTGTGGCCACCCCACCTCCTGTGGCAACCTGTTGCCTGTGGATATCCGATGCACGCTGATGGACATTTCTGATTAAATCACTGCAGTGATGTCGTACCTGCTCATATGTCCTATTATGCGTGCCAATGTCATTTACCCTACGGACAAGGTCTTGCCACAGTGCAGCCCTCTCCTGCTGATTCTGGCTGGTGCGGGAAAACAGTATGTCATAATCCCGCACCAGGCTCTGGTGTATCTCCTCATCTTCCGCTGCAGAGTAGGCGGGATTACGCTGACGCACCATCTCCCTGGAAGAGAACACAAACAGGATATCAGCAGACTATGTCAGCAATATATGGCACACATACTATACATGATACTCAAGTGTAGTGATATACTACTACTCCCATATGTTGCATGTGTGTGTCTCGTGGTGGATACACAAGTACATGGCCAGATATCAGTGCTCAGCCAACACCTGTGCAACAATACCTGCCACATTCCATACAACATAGTAGCATGCCCCATCGGTCAGCACACTGCGACAGGTCCAATGCACAACCTCACTCTGGGGTTCATACCAAGGTACTGTATGTGGAACGCCATCCACTAGTGTGATCTGGACACAAGTTACTCGGCCTGGATATACATATCCCACCACCACCACCAGCACAGTAGACTACTTTGATATGTATGTGATTAGACAGTTATTCACTTGTTAGGACTGAGATGGTATCCATGCAGCCCACTGGGCCAGTGGAAGCCACAACCCACACTGCTGACCCCTTTGCAAATGCTTACCATGGACATCCCACAGATTGCATGGAACTTGCACACACATTTCTAACCCAGACCCTATGCACAAAGGTTAGGCATCCTGTCCGGTGGACCCCAGCCAGAGGCAGATTGTATAACAATAGCAGGAGGCTACTGCAGGACAGAGCAGATTCACATTAAGGGAAGGCATCTGTGGTCAGCACTGGTAATACGCTACGGTCTCTCATAACAATGGCCACGGCCTACTCTGGGAGGGAAATGGCCACAAACACTATAGATAACCACAAGGCCTTCTTCAGTTATGTTACACATATGGACCAAATGCCTCAGATATGCTCTGAGTTAATACACACCTACTTAACATTCACCGAACACACAGATATTGGCAACATTCTTGCAGACAGGTTCGGTGCACGTATTCCCCCTCCTTCTCCCCCACAAGTAGAAATACTTATCACAGCTGAATGTAACCTCCCTATCATCTCACATGTCCAGGTGAGGGCCGCCCTCAGCAAAGCAGAACACACAGCATCACTGTGACCTGATGGTATCCCTGGATGTGTGCTACGTGCACTCCAAGAGGACATACAACCGCATATAAGACTGATATTTAACCTTGGCCGTACTACAGGATATGTACCTGAACACTGGCATACAGCAACAGTGGTCCCACACCACTAAGGAGGCACCTCTACTGACCCTGGGAACTACCGCATCATAAGCATAACCGGCCTGGTCTGCTAAGCTATGGAATTATTCAGTATGGGACGCATATACAGCGATATTGGGTACCTGCAGACACTTGTTCCCAGCCAGTTTGCCTTTGTGATGGGCTGATCCTGCCTTTTGAACCTGGTTGACCTTTCAAAACAGTCACTACAGCCATTGATGAGGGCAACGCACAGACAACTGCTGCCAGGATCATGGCCTAACACTGACTGACATGTAATGTATAGTCATGGTGGAACTACGTACACACAACATATCACATGGACATACCTATAGATACAGACCTATGACACATTTGGAGGGTTCACAGTATGCAGACTATTAACCTGCTACTTTACATTACCTGTGTTTGTCGCAGCTGGTTGCGTTACCACTACTTCTGCTTCCTGCTGCTGCTGGCACGGCTTGCTACTGTCACTGCTGACAGCTTAGACTCAGTGTGTAGCGTGTGTATTTTTTTTTTCTCACTCTCTGTCTCTGTCTCTGTCTGTCTCTCTCCCTCTGTCTGCTTCCAGACAGTGCAATGAACGTATTGCATGTGTGGAGTGTTAGTACAGGATGCTTTTGTAGGTATCTGCATAGGTCCATGTGATGGCCTCTGCACCAATTGTAAGCCAGCATTTGCTAATTGCATGCAGCCAGTTGTGTACTGATTGCAGTTCTCACTGTGATTTCAGGACAGTGCTATAAAAGGGTATGTGAGATAGGCATTGCCCTTTCAGATTGTAAGGGGGGGACCATGCTGGTATGCTGTGGACACTGTTCTGTGAGTGTAAAGGTTAGTATCTCTCTCATGATTCAGGCTGTGTTGTAGATTCACATTTCTCCATTCCTCTCTCCTGTTCCCTGTAGTAAGTGTGTATGCACAATGACACCTACAACTATATATATATATATATATATATATATATATATATATATATATATATATATATGTAAATATACATACATTTATATATGTACATTAACTGACATTATTACCTACTAGCTACCAACTAGCATGGCTGTTTCTGTTCACACACTACTATTATGGAAATCCACTAGTTTTGACAGTAATTCTAAATGACATGCTTTGTGTACTACACATCCTATATTCCCTTTACATTCATTCCTACTATTACATGATATATTTATTTTAGCACAATGTTCTTGTATAAGAGTCATGGCTTAGTGGTAGGTCATGCAGACTACTGTTTCCAAGGTCCTGGGTTCGGGACTGACAGTGGGATTTTATTTTGCTTTTGAACTGACTACAGGACCTGTCAATCAGAGTGACTAAGGCACTTTTAAGCAGTTGTAACCGGGTTAGCGCTGGTTTGCGCGGAGCTCCTGCATGCGCACTGGCGTTTAGCTCCGCGCACACCCGCTTACAACCGCTTAACAGTGCTTACTCTGGCGCACACCAGCGCTATTTTCTTTGAAAGAAATGAAAATGGGGAGACAGGAAAGTGGTGAAAAAGGGGTCACAAAGAGGGTAAGACAGTAGGGAAACAAGCTTGGGATTTGCAGGAGGGATGTAGGTAAGGCCCATAGCTGCCCATTTCTTCATCAGCAACAGCTGTGCATATGTATCTAATTTGGTGTGACATTTGAAACCTTCCACCCTGAGAGAGGTGTCAGGACAACAATAATACTTGTTGTACAGCCAATTGTAATTGATAGTTTCCATGTCCAGCAGACATGTGTGCGGAATGGGCAGCTATGTATGGGGCGTAATTTTTTTGTGGGTACAGAGTGCCCTTTTTTTTTTTTTTTTTTTCAGGTGAGAGTGGTATGTCAGGTGAAGGAAGTCGGTATAGCTGGGGAGGTAGGTTGGGTAGGTCAACAGACAAGACAAACAAGACGCATACAGGGGCGGTGTATGACACGTGTGGGGGGTTACACAATTGACGGGGATGGAGGTTTGGATATCCAGAGCCCATGAGCCCACAGATGGCAACAGTGGAACTGATATCCCCACCCATGGGCAGTTGCCACTGTTCCTTCACTGCCCAGGATGGGGCTGTGCTGGGGGCTGTGTAGGCCGGGCAACAGGCATGCCCGTAAGTTGTGCCACCTGTGCCTCAAGCTGGCGTAGGGGCCCAAGAACAGAGTCCTGGATCTCCCTACGCACCACAGTCCGGACGCTATGGAGGGTGAGTGGTGGTTCTCCTCCGGCCACACTTGCAGAGGGGGGATGAGCCCCATCCCCTGCAGCGCTTCCACCTGCAGGTGGCACAGGGCCACCGGAGGAGGGTCCAGACTGGGCACTAGTGCCAGGTGCACTCGCCAGCTGAGGTGGGAGAGGTGGGTCCGCTGGAACCCGCCTTCCCTGTCGTCCTATGTTTTGCATTATGTCATGACAGTTTGGGTTAGTAACATATAATACCATTCACAATTAGTTGTAACAGCATGCATTAGTATTCCCATTAACCAAACACCCAGATATTCACACCATTGAACAGCGAGCATAACACATGCATAATTTGAACAGCAATACACAGTCCAACAACATGCAGGGTTGATTGATGGCAACAGGCCATCAGGTTTGGATGTATGAACAGGGCAGATGCATCAACGGACATGCAAATATTTATGACCCAACAGGACAAATGTCCAGGGGTGTTAATTGTGATTGCACATACCATTTTCACGTGGAATGGGTTATATGTGGTTATAGGGTGGGGTGAAGAAAATAATATTAACACCTTCGAATACCAATACATATGCTGTACATTTCTAATAGCTGCACATATATACACACTACTGTTCTAACTACAGTTTCCTATATGATAACTACTTCAATTTGGTGATAGGACTGTTACTGCTACATCAATATACATTTTATTGTTCTTCATACACATTCATATCTGGCTTTGTTCAGCTACATCATCCTGCTACATTTGCTTTATATATCTATAGACAACTGTGGATGTTTGGTATGTCAGACAATCATACTATCTGCATATTGCAGACTGAGAGCAACATATCCAGATTTTGGGATACACATTCCAGCTGCAGCAACACTTTGAACAGATTTCGCTGTTTGGTTTTGCTTCTCACATGCATTTCATTCTGTACTGACTGCAGTATACTTTATTCAGGGGTTATTACTACTTTATTGGTGGATTCATAACACTTTCTCACACTCTCTCACTTGTTTTCATTTTACTATTCAGGATGGTACTTACTTCTAGGCTTTATTGACATGTTTTACCTGTAGTTATTACAATCCTTTCCAGCAGTCTCACTTCTGTCATGTTTCAGTATTTCAACAGGGGTATATTTCACACATGTGATTTGCTCATCTTCTGCAGCTGTACTTTTCAGCCTGCTGCAGGTTGTGTACTATTATATTACAGGTGGGGCATCTTTATTTCAGACTTTATTTCAGACATTTTAATTTTTCTGTTTGGATTACAGACTGCAACACACTTTTGTAATCAAGCAATACTTGCAAACACTCTTACACTTGTTACTTGCACATTCTATTACTTAGTGACTACACTGCACTCTTTTGCTAACTGTCATACTTTTATATTTCTTTACAGTTACTGGGAGAGGATTACTGACCTGCCTGGTGGCGCAACCGCACCAGCCTATCGCCATAGGCTCTGCGGTTCGCAGAACGGACACCTGCAGCTGTAATATAAATGAAGTAATATTGGAATACACATCTCCATAATATCAGCTAGTTTAATTTCTTACATACATAATTACATGTAACTTACTCAGTAGTGGGGCGTTGGGCATTTGCCGGGCCTCCTGGATCCAAAGGTTCAATTGGTCCTGCTTGCGTCTCTTCAGGTCCGCATGGTGGTGATGAACCTGCTCACCAGTCCTTGGAATCCCTGTGGCACTGGTGAGATCATGAGCCAACCGGTCCCACGCCTCAGCCCTATATGCTCCCCACAGGACCTGGCCCTGCATGAGTTGGGCCTCATGATTGTGGACTAGGAGCCAGACCATGTATCTGGACTCCTCAATGCCCCACCTCTGTGCTCGAAAGCAACTACCCTCACCTACTCCTGTCATTCTGGCTGCAAGTCAGTTCTACAATCGTTTATGCTGTGTATTCCCACCTATGGGGCTTATATATGCCGTTGTTCCCACACATATCTCTGATTGGCCATTTTGGAATTGTATCAACTTCACAAAACCTGCTTTGTCATGCTCCACTTTGTATTCATTCCTATATATTTGCTATTACTGCATTTATAGGTACTGCTGTCATGGCTTAGTGGTTCAGTACCTTGACTATGGTGCATAGTATCCTGGGTTCGAACCTGGCCACTGCTTTTTATTTTTTATGACTGTCTAGACAGGCTGAGGGGTGTGTCTGTGTAAAGGCAGTTTTGATACGGCTTGCTCAACGTTGCCCGCCGGTTAGCTTGTTGGCGCGGTGCGCAGCTCCGCGCAAACAGGGTATGCTGGTTTACGCCTCATTTGGCTATCAGCATGCATATTACGCTCAGCTCAGCTAGGGGCACACAGTTTCAGCGTGTTAAACCACTGCTCACCTATGGGCACTCATTTTGCACCTGTTGAACCACTGCTCACCTTTGGGCACTCATTTTGCACCTGTTAAACCACTGCTCACCTACGGGCAGATGCACTCACCTTGTTAAACTGTAGCTCAGCTATAGGCACATCTGGCATTTTTTATTATTTTGTTATCTCACATTTCTTCAAAATAAATGGACTATTTCATTACATTTTACATGAACTATGATTTTATATGTGTACATGTTTGTCAGGGACTTGTTTCGTGCTTATTTTACTAAAATAAAAATTGGTGTTGTGGGGGCTCAAACCATGAATGCCTGCTCTTCAGCCGACGTCTCTACTGCTACGCTATTGCTTCTTGGCTTACTTTGCATATTTAGTTCTTATATCCTTTTCCACTGACTGCTAACTGTGGCTAAGCTACGGGCACATCCGCGCATACGAGCGCACTCACGGGCAAACATCTTTACGATTTAAAAAAAATATATAACATGTTCATTTATATATTTTATGTTCATAGTCTGTGGGGGCATGTGTTGTGTTGTGTTTATTCACATTTCCATGGCCTCTGTCGTGGGTGTTTACTTTGGGCAATTTTACTCTTCTGGGGGTGTGTCCGCTTGCAGGGCTCGGCCTACGGACACGCCCCCTACTGTCTTCCACGGACCGTGTTAGCCTTCGGTGTGATTCAGCATGCCCTCATGCATATGCATGACATGCTGACGTCACACCGTTTAACTGCAGCCTCCGTGTAAGCCATGTATCTCTTACACGGAGGCTTTGTGAATCCTGCCCTTTGTCATTAGTTACATAAATGTGCTGAGTGCTATTGCATGGCAGTTGTCAAATATGAACTGGTCAAAGGCTTATGCTTTTATTCTGACTGCTTCTATGACTCAGTTCATTCATGATCTGCTTAGTAGACTGTCAATGTACAGAGTGAGGCTTTCCAGCCTCCTCATGGTTACCACCTTTGTGCAGAGGGATGACTGTTGCTGTCCTCCATTGAAAAGGCAGAAAGCCTGCTTAGAGACCACACTTAAATAGCAATTCCAGATGGCCTGATAGGTTATGTTTCATGCTATTTAGAAGACATCCATGGGATATTATCTGGGTCCACTGATGCAGTGTTCTTGGCCTTAGAAAGAGAGCATAAAGACCTGTTCCCTGGTGATAGCAGGGGGAGTTATATGTGCTGGTATTTCCAGAGGGAAGGTTGAGGGGGAGAGAGGGTAAAGCTGGAAATAAATTTGTCAGCTAGTAGGTTTGCTATATCTTCTGGCTCAGTATAGGTGACCCCATTTACAATGAGCTATGCATACAATTGTGTATTGCCTTTGAGGTTGGGGACATAGCTAAAGAATACCTTGTGGTTGTCCTTGGCCTGGGAAGCCAAATGTATGACATATTTGATTTTGGCAGACTTTATTTGTCCTTTGAGTTGTTTGTTTAGTTTAATAAGAGTACTTTTATTTTGCTGGGTGCTACACCTCCTTATTTTTGCCATGATTCCCTTCCTTCTGTTATACAACATATTGATGTTGATTCCACCAGGCTGACTTGTTTTTTGAGTTAGATCAGGACTTCTTTCTGGTGGGTACAGCTACCTCTATGCAGCTATTAACATGTTTGTATAGGGGCTCTGTGAACAGCTCTGTGTAGGCATCAGTGATCTCAGGGATTATGGAGGCTTGAAATTTTGCCAGGTTATAAGTTAATAGTAGCAAGTTAGACTTAGAGTAGTTCCTGAATATTCCATGGTTAGCTGTGGTTCTAGGTTTTATTTTTACTTTGAAGAAGACCATTTTGTGGTCTGACCTTACCATAGAAGACATTACACTAGGGGGTGCACAGCAGTCTCCTATATTAGTGAGGACCAGATCCAGTATGGTTGCACCCCTTGCTGGTGTATTGACAATCTGGTCCAGATTGTTTGTGTTTACAAAATCCAGGAATCTCTGTGTCTGTACGTTTGGTGTTGTATATGATTCCCAGGTAATAGCAGGGTAATAAAAGTTAACCAAGAATATGGAATTGGGTTGGAAGGTTAGTGTTTCCGATAAGTTTAAATACATGATATGGGTTTCCTGGGTCATAGAGGGTAGCTATAGCTTGCAAGGAAGTGGTATTGGAGTTTGCCTTTGGTGATTTGAACATGGAGAAGCTCAAGTTCATTGCCCTGTTTGACTAGCTTTGAGGTATAGTTATTTTTACACCTCCACCTTTAGTCCCTCTCTGTGTAGTAGGTGGTGTAAATATGTATCCTTGCACTGTCAGTGTGTTCTCTGCAGTTTTAAACCATGTCTCAGTGACCGCACATACATCACCATTCTCTAGGGTGAAGAGAGCTTCTAGGAAATAGACTTTTTGTTTAGACTCCTAGCAGTGAGCAGTATAACACCTTTAGATTTTTTTTTGTTTTGATTTGCTATGTCAGAAGTACTTTCAGTTTGGCATTCCCTAAAAATGCACTATGGGGAGGACAATCTTTTAGCTAATATTCAAAAGCCAAGAGGGAAAAGATGCAGACCATCCCTGGCAAATCAGTATGGTCTGCTGACCATCTTCTTCCCTGTTGACAAATACTGCACCCCCTTAGAATGATCCTAGAATCTAAGCCAATTATTAAAATCAGTCATCTTTTGTTCATATTGTGACAGCATCCTTGGAGAAGGTAAAATGCTGCTCAAAGCTAGACTCATATCAGTCTGGGACATATAATCTGAGAGCTCCATGATGTCCCTCTTCATATAGTCTAGGAAGGCATCTCTCAGGTCATTTACACCCACGTGGATTAAGGCTCAGTCATACTGGTACTTGTGGTTCAGTGACCTAACTGCGTAGCGTAATGTGGCAGATTCTGGCCCCTGTTAAACAACTAACTGTGGCTTTCTCCTTAATCATCCTGGTAAGAGGGATATCAGTGTGTCTCATAATGCAGTCTTCAATGACTAGAATGTTGGATTCTGAGGTGGCTTTCCTTATGGACTTAGAAGTACAGGCTCCATGAGATGTGGCTGTATGTGTTGATGTAGATGTTGTTTTGAATGTGTGCATTCAGGGTTGCTGAGGGTGTTTGTTATGTGCAAGAGTTGCTGACACTATTAGTTATGTATTCTTTGTCTAGAAGGTCTGTGTGCTTTAGTAAGGTGACATTTAAGTGCCTCAGCTTATGTGAGTTTTTGTGTCTGTTTTGAATTGTAAGTGATGGATGCAGAGTATGAATTACTCTCAACTTTATTGGCATTAGGACTGCTTTTATGTAAGAGCTTTGCCTCCAGTGACATTGTGTAAATAAATCTGTTTGTTTGAGAATTAATTGGTTGTCAGCAAACATGAGGCAATGTCTGCATTGATTCAGAATGCCCATATCCACCAATATGGCAATGGAGACAGTGGCAAAGTTTATATCCATAGCAACAGACTGTTTTTATTGATTAGACCGTCAGGCTAAGAATGTAAAATAGTGTCAGGAGTATCCAGTTTACAACTCTGGGACAATGCTTGTCACTGCATGCTAATTGTCCTGTGTGAAAATAAGTACTGGTGAAATTTCAATGCTGCAGTTACAGGAAAAATGTCATCTCAAGGTATGTCTGGCTATACAGGGCACTGCCAAACACTTGAGGGGAAACGAATAAGTAGAGCTTGATGATTTATGGATAAAGTATTTAGGCAGGTATTTTGAAGTTAGAAGCAATTCAAGCTGTACGTACTGAAAAGTAAGAATTAGCTTGTCAAGAATAATGAAAAGAGGGGAGTCACTTGAATGGCAACTACCTGACTACTACTAGTGTTGGTCTCACCTGAGCTTCATTCTGTTGAGATACAATGTTCCTTTGCTATTTCTCTCATGAAAAGCAAAACAGTGGCACCAATTCCAAGGTGATAAGCAGGCCGTAGATTGCTTGGTGTTCCATAGTCTTGTCCCAGATGATGTAAAGGTCTGTAGGCTCATTGTAGACTTTTTCTGGTTTATGCCTTGAATAGCAACAAGACCAATCAGGAAGGTCAAGCACAGACACTCACTTCTCAACCAGAAGAAGTCAGGAATCTTTGCACTCCGCTCCTTCTTTCACCATTAGTAAAATATAAGCCCAAATTCCGAACTGACATCTATGAAGCACTTATTAGGCATTGTGATTAGCAGTCCCCAGGAAGTAATGTTCCTATGCTCCATCTCTCACCAGGAGCAAATTAAAAGCTCTTAATCTAAGATAACTAATGAGAAGCATAATGTGGGCTTTCCAGTAATTTATGGTCTTGAAGTCAGCTCTACAAATATACTGTGTTTGCAAAATACTTGTGTTCCTCTGTCAGGAAATCTTATAACTCCTTGTAAACTCAGTGTATCTGTCTTGCAGACATCTGCAGAGCATGGGAATATAGTCTGCCCTTACCTCATCTCATAGAAGACTTCTAGCACTAGGTACACTGAGCACTAAAACAACTTCCTTATGCTCACTAACAGCCTGCTATTGTTGCTAAGCCCCGAGTCTATATGTGAGATGTAGAAATACTTAAATCGCAGGCAAGCTTCACAAACACACACCACACGTGCACACACACACACACACACACACACACACACACACACACACACACACACACACACACACACACACACACACACACACACACACACACACACATACATACTCAGCTCCACAACAATACAGTAGTAGCACTAAACTCACATATGTTGAGGAACTGAAACTATCCCTACTCAAACCATAAAGGTCTGCCCTTGTAGGCCCTGTGCTATTACATTCAAACAACAGCAGCATACAAACATATAATTTGCAGTTCACACAACTATACACACTACTAGGCTACCCAAAACCTTTACTTAACATAACAATGTCCTAATCATTGATGAGTGTACAGTGAGTTATGCAATGCACCACTCATCGGACTGAGTAACAGTAGGATAATGGTTAGCTACCTTTCAGCTGCCAGAATTCATGATATCACTAGCTACTCAAGTCCTTTCACCATAAGTAAGCATATGACATGGTCATCACTCAAGTGGGTATGAATGAACTGAGTGGCACCTCTTTCAAACATCTGAACAGGGACATAGTTGAGCTCCCTGTGCATGTTTCTGATGCAGACAGGCAATAAATCTTGAGCAGTATATTACTATTATTGTGAATTGTGCCATAAAATAAACAGAAGTTAATTAATTGCAACCATTGTCAGATTTACTGATGTCATTTCTACATGACCACCTGTCTGTCAGTCTAGAAGGTGATGGCTAACAATCCCATCTATTTTGCAAAGGATGGTTTTTACCTCCTTCCATAATGCAAACATACTTTTTGCCCCTACTCATAGTACCCTTTAAAGGACACTTATATGAGGATGGCACTGCTTCTGACTGGGGTGCATATGTTTTTAGTCCTAATCTAATCACTCACTCTTACTCCAGTTAAATAAAGACAAAACATTTATACATACCTAGGTAACTACAAGTACAACCACACCATTCATATCATGGCCAACTACAGAGCTTTTAACATGGTGCCTGTAACAAATGAAAAATACCTCAATAAACTAAAATTCCTAACCACTGAATTAAATTAACTTATGTTGGAAATTTCAAATATCCATCAATAAACTAGCTGATGTATACCACAAATAATTAATATACACAACAATTCTTGGATATCATCAGCACCTACTATTTAGATAAATTAGTTGCCATGCAGATATTCTTACAAATGTGCACCATTATGCACCATATCCATACTTATCCCCTCATTAGTCAAATTTAACCAAGGCATAGAATTGTCCAATATTTTCCTTAAGATCCAACTGTCTTCAGAGACTTCTCAAAGACAAACACACTAGCACTGGCTACTGATCTTTTGAAGTTCGAAAACTTCCCACTGTACACTGACTGTATCTTAAATGGGCATGTTTACTAAATATCTTTATTCCCGTCTATGCTCCTCATCAAGGTGACTGTCTCCATTCTTCACAAATACGATGGCATGTTCAGAAACAAACATCCTTGGTGGAACCTCAGGATAAAAGAAAACTGCAAGAAGAAGATAAAGTTTTCAGATTCTACTGCTCTAAAACAAAGACTCAAAAGATTAGTGAAGGAACTATGGTAGAAGATAAAAAACTAGCAAGGGTAAATATGAATTTAATATTGCTACCACCTCCAAAGATAACTGCAGTCGTCTTCGTATATGTTACTAATTTCAGAACAGCATTGCATTGAGTTGATGGATATTTGATGGTATGACCTACTCAGATCCAGAGAGGTTGTGAATATCCATCTATCCCCACTTACCAGCTGCATTTGACAGCCCAGGGAACAGCCACTACCATCCACAGAGTTTACTAGGCATATACAGAATGGAAGTAGATTGCCAGACTTTTCTTCAGTGTTAAAGAAACACTTGGTGCATACACCTAGGTGCAATTTGGAATCACTAATGTAGCAGGATAAAACTTAAGCAACTACAGGGAGGGAATGCAGAATCCACGCAGAAGGCACCCCTGTAAAAATTCTTGCTGTGAGGCAACAGTTCTATAAATATTTGTTGACAAATGCAAGTAAAACTTTCCATGCTTATACCTTCCAAGTTTTCCCCTCCCACATCATCAAACCAGTATTACCTTCTATGAGTACAAAAAACAAAGAAAGGAGATGTAACATAAGAATATTTGCTTTACCTGAAAAAACAGTGGGAATATACATTATTGCTTCTTTAATTACTTGCATACCTGGATTGTTATACTTACAAAAAAGTCTGTTGTATGCTATAGAAAGATCTCACAGTCATAGGTAAACGTATACCCCCTGCTTCATCTCTGCCAAGATCTGTAATTATAAAATTTCTTTCTTTCATAGATAAGGAACTTGTTCATAAAGCAACCTGGGAAAAAATCTCCTTTGAAGTTTGAACAGCACAGCATAAGATCTGACAATGATTAGTTAACAAAAAGCACGGAACTCTAAAAGAAAGAAATGCTGGTTATTAGTGAAGCTCCTTAAGCAAAATGGAACTAAATCTCAAATAAATTTCCCTGCAAGAATACGAATAAATTTATCTACTGAGTCGAGAATATTCAACACTATCGAAGAAGCAACTTTCTTTGTGAAGAATAACAATCTGATACCTACATGGACTGGTCCTCTCCTACCTTAAAGATAAGATCTTCAGAGAAGGCTTCATGGCTGACTTAAAAAAAAACTGAACAAACCACTTATTCCAACAACAAATACCTGAAGACTTCACAGATAAAGTGAACTGAAAAGATAAACTTCTCTTACTGAACTTTGGGGACATGTATTGTGTATTACTATTCAGTTACTTAAAAAGTAACATCTTTTAAAGCAAATATAGATTACCTGTTCTTGCTAACATATTTAAATTCTAACACTTCTACAGTACAAAAGTAATATAAACAGTATAATTTATAATTGGAATATTTATAACCAACACTAGAGCATAAACATATTACTTCTAAAAAAGGCATATTCAAAGTACAAGTATTAATATAATACTTTGTTTTTTTTTTTTAATGGCTTCTCTTTTACTAACATAATATTGTGTTTGATTCTGATTACAAAAGTTATACTTGGAATGATTTGAAAGAGATATCTTTGGGAATCAAATGGATTTTTTATTTGAGAAGAGATATTATGAAGCATGATTATATATGCACAAATTGATAATCAGCCAGATTCAGTAAAGCCTACATGGTCTGTTTACATGCGTAGAGCCGGGCAAACAAGGTAAACACCATGGCATGCTAATTGTAACATACGCAGCCGAACTGTATGCTAATCAACCAATCCAGGATGGAGGATATTCAAGTAAGCAATAATGTCTGACAGGGTCTGTGCTAATGTGTAATTAATGCCCACCTACGGGTGTTATGAGGCCAAATACCACAGACGGAGAGCATCTACACCCCTGGAAGGGCATTAATTACACATTAACACACACTCTGGACAGTATTATCACCCTTAGAGAATAGGCTTTCTGTAAAATTGTTGTGTTTTACTTATTTATTTATATATTTTTATTACTATATTATTTTTTATATATATTTTTGATGTAAAATAGTACGTCCGCTGAATGTTTCAAACGTGTTGTAGTACATGTTAATGGTGTTGGAGGAAGTATTTTACTTCTAAAATATAACACTGCAAACCATGCCCTGGTTTTTATTTTTTGTTACTTACTATTAAAACATTTGGTTTGTTGCCAGTTAGAGACTGATATCACTTAATAATGACATAGATTTGAGTTTCAGACTTATTTTCTTCAGAAAATTCATGTTAACCGAAATCTTTTACTTAAGCAAGTTTGTAATTTTATGAGTGATAATTAAAATCTCTTTCTATTTTTGAGCCTTTGTTTCCCCTTTACTTTAGGCATTATCCAGATTTCTTTGCTGAAAGGTCCAGATGTAGGCAAACTTCTTTACTACTGCTTCGGTCAGTAGTCATCTCACTCACTCACTTTCACACACACACACACACACACACACACACACACACACACACACACACACCTCTGCTTAAGAAAAAGCATGCTAATGGAAACCCTGTTATTATAGGAACTGAATAAGGGCAATATTTAAAATCTGTCCCTATTTTTGGTCCTTTCTTCCTCATTATCTGTGGGTCTGTCCTGATTTTTTTGTGCTATCAGACTGAGAGGTATGGTCAAGAGGTATGGACACTATTTAACTGCTGCTGCTGCTAGGGAATCTGGATATTTGGGTAGAAGAGGTGGCGAATTACATTTAATAAATAATGACTATAATTAAGAGTTCTGCACTTCTTTATTTCTGAAAATGCACATTAAATGTACAGTGTCTTCTTCTGCCAACTTCTAAAGTTAATAGCAGTACTAATATTTTTATAAATGTCCATGACAGTCCTTTTTCTTTCTAGATTTGTCCAAAGTTCTGAAGTTGAGAGCTATGCCCTGTCAGAAAAAGAGAGCTATAGTAGCCGTATATGTAAATTTAGCTCATTCCATTTCTTCCTCAAGTTTCTAGTCAGCCCATTAGTAATGAAACTGTTCTTTGTTAACCAAAATGCTCTAAAAGAGCTTTGATTTCAAACTCGTACATGCAAGAAAACGTTTACAGGTAAAGTAATGAAATGACACATTCTGGAACAGTTTTCTGGCACTGCAAATTCCTTAAGAATATATTTTATTGAGTGTGTGTCATTGAAATTTGCAGTTCTGGGATGAAATGTGATATATATATATCTATATATATATATATATATATATATATATATATATACATATACATATATATATATATATATATATATATATATATATATATATATATATTTATATATATATATATATGTGTGTGTGTGTGTGTGTATATAAATATATATATATATATATATATATATATATATATGGATCTAGGACTGTTGAAAGGAAGTTCAACAGTCCCAATCCAATATCACCGAACACACTTTAACGAGAGTGCTTTCACCGAAAAAGCACTTTCGCTAAAGTGTGTTAAAAAAAAAAAAAAAACATTAGATCTACTTTTACGCAGGGGGGCAAGCCCCCTTGCACCCCCCCATGTGGGAGGATGCACCCCCCCACACACCCCCTACTTTAATATTCTCCCTCCGAGATCGCACTGCCATGGGGAAAAGGGAATTTTCCCTTATCCGCACTGTAGTATGACTGGCACAACAGGCATACTTAAGCGAAAATGCTGCTTCGGTGAAAAGCATTTTCGCGTAAGTATGCCTGCCCATGCAAGAGTCCTAGACCATAGATATATATATATATATATATATATATATATATATATATATATTCACCGATGTATTAATTGCTGGCCTGCTTGAATAACAAAACATTTTTAGTAAATTAGTAAATACCACTGAGACCTTTCAGCTATCACAGATCTCGCAAAATGGTCCTGACTTTGCATTTTGTTTTAGCTCTGTCCCAGCATTGTTATTTTCTGCTAAATCAGCAATGATGGCAGTTAGTCTCACTGATCACTCCCTCTCTTTCTCTCTATCTCACTCACTCACTCACTCACTCACTCACTCACTCACTCACTCACTCACTCACTCACTCACTCACACACACACTTTTTTCCTGTTTCATTTATTTTTTACACTCGCTAAACAACAAAAAACACTGCTTAGCTAGTATAAAATCTTAGCTCAACTAATCTCCCTCACACACGCTCATACAACCATACACCTTCACACACAAACACATACACACACTTATTTATATTTTACTTTACTTTTTATTTTATTTTATTTTACACTCGCTAAACAGTAGAACTGCTGATTATGGAGCATAAAATAATGGTGGCTATTTCGTTTTCTCAGTCCAAGCTCCATGGCAGTTTGATATGCTGCTGTGAAGTGTTGGACTCATTTTTCGGAAGGCATTATTTGTACATTAATACGTTTGTTCTCCAATCAGAGTGCTGATGTACAGTCCGCTCATTCTCTAACAAGCTCTAAAGCAACCATGTAGACTCAGTGCTGGTTTTCCCTGCGAATTCCAAAAACTATTGGAATACAGCCATGGAAAGGAGTCTACACAGAAACAATGATAGGGACTGCTCTTGCTTTAATTCATGTGTATGTGCAACAGGTTGAAGTCTATGCTGTTGCTGCTGCTAATATACCAAGGCCAAGAAGGAGAAAAGTTTTCCAACTCTGTTTAACTTATCACAATCGACATGACATGGAAACTGTAGAGTGCTGCAGGATGGATAGACACACTACAGATCTCTGAAACCTCTGTCATTCTCAACTCAGAGTCAGGGCAAACTGAGGGGAACCCCAACCCATGGAGACAAAGGTATGTACTTAGAATTTTAGCTACAGGAACCTTTCAGAGACCAACAGGGGACATGGTGGGGGTGTCACAGACATCAACATCCAGGATTCTCCATCAGTTCCTGAATGCTATGCTCCAACATGCCAATGACCACATATATTTTCCCTGAACTGCTGAGGACAAGGCCACAAATAAGTAGCAGTTCTACCCTGTATTACACAATCCTGAAGAACTGGGTGCCATAGAGTGCACACATATAGAAATAAAGGCACCACCTGGGGAACAGGGAAGGTTCTACAAAAATAGAAAGGGCTTCCACTCTATTAACTGCCTAGTCATGTGTAATGCCAAGTCAATCATCTTGAATGTGTGTGCTGGCAACCCAGGCAGTTACCATAACTCACATATCTGGCACACCTTCTGACTGTATCAGGTGTTCACTGGGGGGATATCCCACAGGGTCTTTTACTGGGGGATGCAGGTTATGTACTGAAACTATGGATGATGACATCCATCACATGTGCACACCCACCCACTGAAGAATGCCATACTGAGGCACATACTTATACCAGAAATATCACAGAGCTTGTGTCTGGGCTGCTGAAGTCAGGGTTCCACTGCCTAGATACATCTGTGGAAGCCCTGCAGTACAATCCACATACTTGTATGGAAATATTCACTGCATGTGCCATGCCAGACATCATCCTGAGAAAACAGCTTCAGCAGGATCAACAAGGGGAAGGAGCACACATCCCACCACCAATGGCAAGGTCTCCAAAGCTACATGCCTGTCAGAAGTCAGAAGGGGAGCCATCAGTTACTGTGGGTATAGGAAAATATAAATATGCCCTTTCATTGGCTAAGAGGCAAAGCATAGCACACTCACTCACCACCTAAGGGGCTTAAACCTTCCTCCTAGGTACATACATATAGTAACGTTGATGCCAGGCAATGCTCACAACCTTTACCTAACCATGTAATGACTGTGTACTTCTAGCATCAGACAGAGTCAGCCCTGAACTAAAATTGTTGCAATTACTGGATTTACAAGGTAAGTGATGAACTTGAAGTGTATTATTTAATAATATGAATAGGTTCATAGGTTCATAGGTTGGTACTAGGCTATCAGCCCTAGGGCCTATACAAGCCTAGCCATAACAATTCCCTGGTTATTTCTTCCCACACTATTTACTTCCCTGGACCCCTGTCTAGCAGGGTGACTGACGTGATCCCTGGGGTGAATTTCCTTTCTCCCATCCAATCATCAAGGTTCCTTTTGAAGAGGGCCAAAGAGGCGCTCTGCTTGACATGTATGGGCAGTCTATTCCAGAGTCTGGGGAGTCTCTGGGTCAGGAACCTATCCCTCCAGCATGTTTTGTTTATTGTGATGACAAGGTTTAGATCCCTGGAGCGTGTGGCTCTGAGGGATTGGGATTTCTTTAAGTGCAGCATGTCCAACAGCTCTGGGTTTGACATGGCCTTGTATGTTAAGCAGAGATCACCTCAGAGTAGACGATATGTGACAGAGTATAGCTGGAGTTGTTTAAGGTGGTCAGCATAGGGCATCTGCTTTAGGCCTGTGATTCTTTTAGTGAGGTATTTCTGCAGCCTTTCCAGTTGTTGCAGATGTCTTGAGAGGTACATACCAAATGGGGTGTTGTATTCTATAATGGGTCTAATGAGGGATGAGTACAGTGGGACAATGGCCTCCTTTTTTCTGGATGAAAAGCCCTTAGTGATGAGGTGTGCCACATAGAAGGATTTCCTGACTGTTGTGGCGATGTGGTTATTGAAGGTGAGACCACTATCCACCTGTGTCCCTAAGTTCCTTATCACACTTTCGGTGTTTAGTGTACTGCCACCTATGTGGTAATTCATGGGTACATGTTTTTTCCCAAAGGGGATAACTATACATTTCTTGGCATTGAGCTTGAGCCCATGGCTCTGGCACCAAGCATCTGTTTCTGTAAGGCACGTTTGTAGAGTATCCACATCATTTAAGGATTCAGTAATGGCTCCCAGTTTGCTGTCATCTGCGAACTTTGTTAGCCAGAGTCCCTTAGTGTTGGCCTGTACTTCAGGACTGAACTCTGAAGTACTCCACTTGTCCCTTGTCTGGAGCTGGATTTGGAGTCGGCTACTTTTACAGTGTGGGTTCTGTCAGTAAGCCAATTGCCAACCCATCGAGTGATGTAGGGATTAATATCCAGCTTAGTAAGTTTATCTATGATTTCAGAGTGGGGATCTATGATTGCAGAATGAATGGCATGTCCTTACATATTGTTACTTGGTAATGTAAGCAAGTAAAAGTTGGTGATTTGTACAGAAATTACTTTGACATGTGACAGCAGAGAATTAAGTGACTTACATGTATTCCTTATCAAGTAGTAGGCCTCAAGTATCAAATATTCATGCAGTCATACCTCCATACCACTCAACCCCTCAGTGCAAGAAATCTGGACAAAGCCAGAAAGAATGGGGGAGCAAAGACCGAAAAATAGGGACAGAATTTAAATAATGCCCCTATAAACTTAGAAAGTTGGTAGAATGGCAGTTTTGCATTATTATGTATTTTCTGAAGGATATACAGTCTAAAACTCAAATGTCTGTCATTATTTAGTATTATTTAGTGACTTTCATCTTCAATGATTTGCCAGAAAACCACAAATTTTATGAGGAACAGTCCAAAAATATGAGGCAAAAATCTGGACATTCTGCAAAAATCTGTACAGGTGAGAGGTATGCATACTTCTCAGAAGTATTGATGGTCACCGGATGTCCTCAGTTTAGCACCATACTTTTGTATTTCAAAATCATTAAAGAGAGAAGTTAGAAAGTAGAGACACATTTCACTTTCAGACTTCACAACCCTCACAAGATCATTAACAGTACTGATGCAAAAATGTTTGAGTCTATCAACTGTTTAACTTTCTAAGATCAATATAAGTGAAAGGTACAATTACCAAATCAACATCACAAATGCACTAATTCACCTATGCACCCTGAGCATCAGGCACAGATGCTGTGTATCCATGAATCCAAAAGATAGAAAACAGGATATGGCACAGATATCATCACTTGCACAGGGTGTTGTGTATGTGTGTATGTGTGTGTGTGTGTGGGGGGGGCTAGGCTGACACAAAAAGTTGGTGAGTGTGTGCGAGTAAGAAAGATAAGCAGGCAGACATGTGGAGAAAGTAACAAATATCCAGTGATACAAGAATTAGCTTTAAGCTTCATAGCTAAACCATATAACTGTTGTGTGTGTGTGTGTGTGTGTGTGTGTCTGTTTGGGTTCTCCAGGTGAAATTCATTTGTAAGTGTCTGCATGAACACAGCCAAGCTCTGTGCTAGCTTTACATCTTAATATGTCAGACAGGTGTGAGCCATGCATGGTAGAGGTGGAAGTTCATTGTCATACCTGACCACAAGAACTGGCTCTGCAAGAGGCATGTCCACGCTCATGGTCAGATGCATTGCTGCTACCTGAACATGACTGATGTCTGCTGGATGAGCTCTCCTCAAGAGGACACCCAGGATCATGACCCATGGCCTGCCATGTCTGGGTGTATACACCTCAACCACTGATGAGTAGTGCCACTATGGGAACATAGTCAGCCATGCTCACATTGGCAAACAGCAGATGATGTGGCTGACTTACACCCATGAGGATGCCATCCCCCACCTGGCATATATTCTATCACAGACACTGCCCATTCCAATTTGTCATTCTTCCAATCCATTGAATCAGCAACATGGTGAAGGAAGTCACTCTTGTCAGTCTGTGCCACATCTATAACCCTTAGCATTTCTCTGGAGGACCTAAGGGAACATGCCTGTGCCACCATGACAGCGCTAAACATATTTTGAGTGGCAAACGGGAAGACAAACCTGGATCAGGTGGAGGATGGGTAGCAGAACTCCTCCAAGCACCCATAACAACCCTCCTGTGTAGCACCTTGACCACACTTTGGCTATGGTCAGAATCAACAGGCACTGAAGGCACAGTAGCCACACTTCCCTGATCGAGTGACTCACCCTCCACTTGTCCAATATCTGAGGGCTCACTGGAAATGGTTGATGTAGTCCTACTGGGTGTGTCTAATGGAATCACAGGAGATGACTGAATGTCAACCTCAGTGCCAGATTCAACTTCTGCACCTGTACCACCTGACTGTTCCTCTGTTTGGTCACCATCATCATCAGAGTCTGCTGATACTCTGACATCTGGTGATAAGAGTCCTAGGCTTCCACTGTCAGGATCACTGTGATAATAAGCAACAAACACAAGAAAAAAATGTAATAGCTGCACTACTATAGTCAAATGTATGCTAATAAACTAACAGTGGTGCTACTATTGCAAACAGTACAGCAATACATGCAATAGTCGTGACACCCACATCACAGATATGGATAAAAGTTATATATTTCTTTGAAGTGCTCATCACCACTGACAAAGATGTTATTTGGCTTGCCTTGTGCTGTCGATGCTATGCTTCCCACGGATGATGGTCCTGGAACAAGTTAAGTAAAAGTTAGGGACAACATCATCACAATTAACAGTAACACACAGGATTAAAACATTTTGCCTTTTATATGTCCATTAACTATACTTTCAACAAGACCTTGGATGATAAGTAAAACTTAAGCCCATATGTAATCGGTCAGAATGTGTTGTTAACTGTAGTGATCTACAAGCCCTGCCCCGCCCACAAACCATTTTATTGTTAAACAGAACTAATATTTTTCTGTAAATATTTTACTATACAGGAGTATTTAACAAATGCGATACAAAAGCCTACCTGGAAGCTCCTCCTGGGACATGCTTGCTGTTCCTGAAACAGTAGCACCAGTATCAAGGACATGCTGTTCTGCACTTTCCTGGGAGCTGCTTGGATCACTGACAGTGGACAGGAACTCTTCATTTGCTGTTAGTGGTAGCTTTGTAGTAGGCCCACTCTCAGTACCCAGCCAATCACAGACCACTGCAGCTGCTCTCCTCTGTGCAGATGAGATTGTGTCAGTGATCCTGTGGCACACCTGATCATATGTCCAGCTGTGGCCACATACTGCATTTACATCAGCAACATTCTATTGCCAAATTTGCATTCTGCCTGACATATGTCCGCGTCCCCCTTCAAGCAGAAAGGCACCTTGTTGCCAAAAGCTTCCTCAATTACCTGATTCTCAGGGTCACCAAAGAGGGGTTTTGGGGATTGAGAGGCCTGGGTGCCATAGTCTTAGGTGACCAAAACACAACAGAAGGATAATCCACATAAGTATCACATAATTAAAAAAAAAAAATATATATATATATATATATATATATATATATATATAATACTAAACAGATAGATTATTCTTAATATTTTAGCATATGCAGTTTATACCTGAAAAATGCAAGTATACTATCTCAGGGTCAGTTGTCTTGTCTGCAGATATATGCCAAAGTAATAGCCTCTTCAGTGTTATCAATACAAACAATTTTCCTCACCTTCAGGTTCCTTAGCTACAAGGTTGCCTTTTTATGGTGTAGATTCAAGGCCGGAAGTATGGTGAAGATGCAAATGAGATGAGAACTTATTAGAATTGCTGAATTCCAAATAGTTAGCTCTGTGTAGCACATGTAAATATAGTGCAGGCACTCCTTCAGTAATAGTTGTTAATGGATTGTAAGAGTAAATGATTACTTTTAGGAGAAGGAAACCACAACTGCAATGCAGACTGCCCTACCTCCAGTGGGTGTGTTGGGTTAGACTTACAAAATGTAGAAGTAATTTTATCAAGATTAGAAATGTAATAAAGCAGCACACAATTCACAGGTTCTGTTTATTAACATCCAACTTCCCCTTCATTTGTTGACAACTGTATATTATTGCCATTTAATATTCTCACACATTTTAAGGGAATGCTATAGAATGCCTTACAGACTGCATGTCTCAGATTATTGGTCAGATAAGAAAAGAATGAGCAACAAAACACAAAGAGGTAGGACAGAGCTGCATTTCCGCAAGTCATAGTCATAAATGGTTGTGTGATTGCTCTGTGCACTACATCTGAAATTAATGCATGTACAATTAACTGTCATATAGTTTATTACTGTGGATGATGTTGCAGGTGGTTGTCTGCAGAATGATTTCAGTTCCCTTCTGCAAAGCTGTTTGTGTGTCAAAGAGGGATAAGGCTCCCTTACTGTGTTCTGAAGGTTCATTAGAGAGAGAGTTCAAATCCTAACCTAAGTAAAAATATTTCATGTGTACTTACAAACATTTTGTAGTATTTATTTCATAGGTTGCTCTTCTTCATTTCAACTACTCTTCCCATTTATTTTTTATTTTTTGGCCAGTGTGCAGCTTAGGGCAAATAAGGGAACTGGAGAAAATGAATGTCAGGTTTGGTTTTGCTTATCTCATTTGTGGGATGCTTAGCACTGCACAGACCAGGATTAGGAAGCAAACAGAACACCTGCAGACAGGACATCTGAAAAGTGTAAAGGTCAAAAAGATACATTGTTACAATTTTTGCTTTCTATCACACAATGCCGATAAGTGATGTTGCTCAGTGGTTAGCATGGTTTTCCAACACCTGCAGACATTGAACACCTGCAGACAGGATGCAGACAGTCAATAAATGAAAACGATATATTCAATTAATTATGTTGGGCACCACGTAAACATGCTAAGTCACATTGCACGGCAGTTAACACAGAGAACTTAAGAATGAGCAGAAAATTATGGAACTGTCATTTAACTAGAGCTGTGTTAGCAGGTGTAAGTGTATGGCTGGGATACAGATGATCCTACTTTCTAGTACCGGGTGTGCAACCTATTTTTATTGTTGTGACAGTGCAGTTTATAGCAATGAACTGAAAATTATGCAAGTGTTATTTCAACATTCGTGTGGTAACAGGTCTAAATGTAGGGCTGCCATACACATAGTCCTAGATTCTAATACAATATATTCCAGACATTTTTACTATTGTTCCATTTCCCATTATATTCACTCTCACTTATAACACTTTAGATAGTGGAGCTAATATAAATTACATGTATGAGGGATAAGACACAATTACTGTGTTTTCATATGTATGACTGAGGTTATACTGTCTGATATATTCTGCTATGTGGACTTAGATACATTCACAATTAAGTAAGACCCATATTCAACTGGATCTATATACAAGAACCTTTTCTGGTGACACACATACATGTTTAACACCTGAAACTGTCAGCTGTATTTATGAATGATTCCTGACTAGGTCTGATCAGCACTTCTTCTGTGGCAAAGATGGAAAACCACTGCTGTGGAAGAAAATGTTTTGTCCCTTATGCTTATGTTTGAATCTCACACTTAAAAATCAAAATTACCTTTGTATGAAAAGAAAAACAAATGTGTCTGGTCATGACATTCATGCACTCACATAAGAGTTACCTTTTAATTTTCAATATATATTTCCAGGCTACAAAAGCAAACATCTGTCAAACTAAGGTCAAATGTGAGATTAACCTTCCAGTTTCAAAAATTGCTTTCCTCTCTGCTTGGCACTGCTGCTCTCCACTTAACATATCACAAACATGGTTGGCATCATTGCTTGGATTTGTGAACTACCAGTAAATGTGATAACATGAAATCATTAGTTGCCATCGCTCTAGTGTGGGTGTTAGACATGTCTGGAGTTAGAGGTGAAGGTCCCCAGTTTACGGCAAAGAGGTGGGGTGTTCAGGAGTCCAGGATATTTACTCGACTTCTGGTAAAGCTCCAGTGCCAATGGCTATTCTGGCTCCCAGTGTAAGTCTGAGGCTTGAAGTAGTTTGGCTCAGGCTGTATCCAGTGCTACTGGCATCCTATACACAGGAGAACAGTGTAGGCATCACTTTAATGATATAAAGAGGTACAAGAGGGATACCCTCAACAAGTGGTTGACTGAATTTCAAACTGCAGACAGCCCACAGCTGTGTAAGTATGATAATAAGACAGTATTAGTAATAAATAGAAAGCTAAATATAGGCAAGTCTGGTATGTATAATGCTCTTCTGTTCTTTTCTGTTCTTGACATAGCTAATGCCAAAACAAAGTTTAATAGTCAGGCTTATGCTGATCAAATAGAGACAATGAGGGAAGCAAGGGGTATGTATGCAGCACAAGAAAAGTATTATTGTAGCTTTACTTACTTGATTTTGGGTTTTCTATACAGTTGTAGCAAATTGAGCACACATATCCTAACTGTAAAAGCAAGTATGCGTGCATTAATCTGCAGCAAAACTGACTTTAGAAGTCAAGTATAGGATTTAGAACAGGGTTGTGGGTTCAAATACCATGAGTAACAACTATACAGTACCGCATTTTTTTAATAATATTACATAAATTAAACTTTATACAAGTGGAATAAATGCCCTACTGTAATTTGTATAATTGGACCAAACATATGTGCAATATATGCACATTGCAAGGATTACTTTCAGCAATCTGTAGTTATAGTGTGTAGTTGTTAGGATGTATACTTAAATGTAATACTTCAAATATATTAGTTGTATAATTGTGTGAATGCATTGTATGTCACATATGATGGTACTAATTATATCTCTTTTTTTCTCTCACCCCAGCCATTATCTATTTTTATTATTTTCTATTATGTCATCAAAATGAGTCCATGTCATCCATCTGTAACAAATCACTAAATGTTACACAGCATAGTGAAGTAGGCCAACCCTAGTGGATCAACCTGTCCCTCCTCCACTGGCTCCAACACCAATGCCCAGCATATCTGTGACCCATCCTGGCAGCAGTGCCTTTGCTGCCCCTGCACTACCTGTGCCCTCAGGTAGTACTGCCTTGGCAGCTGGTGCTGTGGTACCCTCCGGGAGTAGTGGCATAGGTGGGGATTTCATCACCTGCCAGGAGATGCCAGGGTTGGTGCATAAGAATGTGCACTGTACCACTGGTATATGCCTATGCCAGATGGACAGGGTGTTCTCCTTCATGGTGCATAGGAGGAGAAGATGTCAAGTATTCTAGCCACCAGGGAAGTAAGGGCTACACACCTATGCACCATCCCTGGCAGTTCATCATGGGTGATAAACTAATCCTCTCTGCCACTGCACCCAGATGGAGTCACAGACCTGTCCTCCTGAGCAGACCTACCTGAGAGGCTGCATAGTGTAGGGGTAGCAGAAGGGGTGCTACCAGGTACTGTACCAGATGTGTTGGGCAATGGTGCTGTATCCAGTTGAGTGGGGTCAGTTGGATCCTGTGGGACAATCCAACCTCAGTGTATTGTGGGAAAAACAAAAAAATAAAAAAGTAAACAAAAAAAAAAGAACATAATAACTTTCCCCCAAAATAGAGAGAAAAGGGTTGGGGTGAGAGAAAAAAAGAGAGAACATTAGTAACTTCATACGTGACATACAAAGCATTGATACAATTATTTTACTCTATTTATTCTGTTACCATTACTTTCAACACTACAAAATCTTAAGAAATACCTCTGTTTACTGTTCAGACTACCCAGCTTCTAACAGATGCACATTATACTACAGATTGCAGTAAGCAATCCTTGATGTGTGCATAGATTGCACATATGCGAGGAGCAAATATAATGAGTACAGTTTATAGCAAGCCATTTGTGACACTGCTTTACAGCTATGATGTTACATTGCAATATTGATGAAACCTTATCATATTTAATATATTATATATATTTAATATAATTGGGAAGTGTGGATTTTGAAGGCACAACCTATGACTACTTTGTAATAATGAACTGTTGTTTTGCTGTCCAGAGTAATGCAAGTATACTGCCCTATTACAGATAAGAAATGAATGCTCAGTTTAATACAACTGTATAATTACAAATAAACATGTTGTAACTTTTTAATAATAAAATAACCCCAATGTTGGGATGCATACATACCACATGCATCTCATATCCATGCCAATCTAGCATCATGGGTTTGCACATTTAGTGCACCGTCTGTCATGGCTACGGAAAAAAACAGAACACAACAGAATACCATTAAGCATACCAATCCTGACTATATCTAGCTTTTAACTATGACAAGTAGGCTCTGTAAGTAATACGCACACATCTGCAGAATGCCACCAGTCTTACATCCCTTTTCCTCATCGTGAGGTCTCTGTAGTGTTTCCTACATTGTTTACTAGTGTGTGGGGAATACCAGTAGCACTGGTCAGAGCTGGGACCAGACTATCCCATGCCTCTGCCTTGTACTCTGAGCCTCCATAGTTTCTCTAAAACAGTCTGGGCACATTTACATTGACTAGGAGTCCAACCAACACTTTGGACTCCTGGACACCCCATCTTTGTGCGTGGAATCTGAAAATCTTTCCAGGAATGCCAGCCATGGCTATCACAGATCTAGACCAATGTAGAATATTATCATACCAATTGCAGGCATCGCACTTACTGGATTTACAACATTTGAAAGTGTTGTGCATCACTTACCATCACACAAGCACATTGAGCGACAGTGCGTACTGCTGGAAAATGTGTTTTCGAGATGGCCAATAGTATTACTTGAATACATCCGATGTATGTGTGTAGCTGTCTGGGTCCTGTCTGCTACATGGGTGGTCCATTTGTGAGGTTTGTACACTGCAGCTTTACACACAAATGAAATCCACATAGCCAAAGCCATGTGTCCTAAGTGGCAGATCATGCAACAACACTCAACAAACCCAATCACATACCTCTGTAGTTGAACAGAGTACCATCTGTAGAGCATATTAAACATATCCTTAGCACCTGTTACCACACAGTCATTGAAGTAGCAAGTGTATGCAACACCACTTATGTCTGCCAGTTGCTAAATACTCCTTAAAATGCTCCTTTTTCTTAACTGAGTGTGTAGCTCCACCTATTAATGCAGTAATTCTTACCTTTTTTTTGTCCCCATGGTACTGGGTTCAAAAGAAGCTGGAAAGAACAATTGCAGATATTTTAATAAAGTAGAAATATAGTTTGCATGGAATTGTATTGCTGGGCTACTGCTGCACTGTGCTTATCATCACACAAACATGTGCTTTCTCTATTTGCACTACTTGGTGCTTTGTACAAATAGAAAAAAATAAAATAAAAATGCACAATATTAAATTGCAAACAAGAGAAAATGCATGTAGTGTTGTCGCACAAACCTAACATCAAATTATCATGTCATGACCTTTGAGGTGCATTATAGGTGTTGTCCAGAACATCCTATAAGACAAATGTTATAAAGTAGGGGATATGTCACAGTTCATATCACTTGCACACGGTGTTTAGGGAATATGTCACAGTTCATATCCCTTGCACAGGGTGTTGTGTGTTGGTCATTACAGACAGGAGTCACAAACTAATGATATACCCTGCAGTTTTCAATTCCCAAGCCTTACAACAGCATTCCATAGAAAGTAGTGACTATTGCATGCTCTCAACTATTTACTTATCCAATCACAATATATGTTACAGGTAAAAATGAACATTTCTACAACAGAAGTGCACATATATTAACCAATAACCTAGCTATGCATCTTCAGCATCAGACACTAACTTGGTATCCCTGAATCACAAAGGTGGAACACAAGGATCTGGCACAGTTATCATGACTTGCAGAGGGTGATGTGGGTGGGGCTGTAAGCCTATGCTGATCCAAAAGGTTCATGAGTGTGTGTGAGAGTAAGAAGGCAGACATTTGGGCCAAAATAAAAAAAAGGAAGCTAGAGAAAGTGAATATCTGTTGTGTGTGTGTCCTCCATGTGAAACTGGTTCATATGTTCATAGGTAGGTACTAGGCTATTGGCCCAAGGGCCTACATAAGCCTAGCCAACAAGGTTCCCTAGCTTATGCCACCCAAGAGTGTGTGAGTGTGTGCAGGACACAGCCAAATGGAGTGCTAGCTTTAAGTCTTGGTCATTGAACAGGTGTGAGCTGTGCATGGTAGAGGTTGCAGTTCATAGTTGTTGTCCCTGACTGCAAGACCTGGCTCACACAGGCACATTGCCATCCAGAACCATGCTCAGATGCACTGCTGCTATGTGACTGCTGTCTTCTGGATGAGCTCCCTTCCTGGGAATTCTCAGGGCCATGACCCCATGGCCTGCCACATCTGCACGTGGACAGCACATCCACTGAGGAACCAGAGGAAGTACTGCCACTGTGTAAACATGATCTGGAACCACCACACTAGCTGACAGCACGTGCTGCTAGCCTATGTTCACAGGGATGCTGTTCTCCTCCTGCTGATGCTCCATCACAGACACTGCTCATACCAACGCATCACGTATGCACTTCATGGCATCAGTAATACTATGTAGACATTTACACATGTTAAGCTATGCCACATCCATCCTCCTTAATATTTGTCTGGGCACATGATGGAAGTGTGCCTGTGCTTCCAAGATGGCCCTAAACATTTGCTGAGTGGCATGGGAAGTGACACCTGCACCAGGTGGTGGCGGAACAGCAGGCTTCCTCCAAGCACCACTATCACTCCTGTGTGGTACCTCTCCCTCATTTTGGCTACGGTCAGGCTCAACAGGTACTGAAGACACAGTAGCCACACTCCCCTAATTAATATCCTCACCCTGAACCTGTCCAAAATCTGTGGGTTAAGAGGATTGGGTAGGCATAGGCCTTTTGGCTGTATCAAATGTCAGTGTAGAAGATGGTTGAATGACAGCCTCTTTGTCAGATTCAACTTTTGCCCATACAGATTGTGCCTCACTTTGGCCACCATCATTGTCAGACTCAGGTGACATACTGACATCAGGTGACACAGTGCCCGTAGTTCCACTGTCAGAAACACCTGCAAGAAAAATACTGAAACAGAGGAATAACTTAGTAATGGAAATACTAAATTACAATATATGCTAACAAACTAACAATGCTGCCAGTATTACTGAAAGCTGAGCAATATGGAAAACATGACTTAAATACAAATTATACTTTGCAATATTGCTTTATATTGATCGCCACTATTGAAATGACAGTATTTCACTTACTAGCTGCAGACAGCAAGCATGCCTGTAGGCTGGATGGACCTGGAAGAAGTGAAGCAAGAGGTAAGGCCAACAACACCACAATCAACAATAACACAGGGTCTACTATACTGTCCCCTGAATAGCAGAAATCAACAAACAGTTACCCAAAAATGTGGTTTACTATCACAGGCTAAGCTTATAACTGTAGCAATCTTCTATTCACCAAACAAAAAACAGATGTGCCACAAATAACTACTGCATTTAAATGTCTTGACCTGTATAACACTATTCAACTGTTCAAATAACTAGGCTTACCTCCTGTGATGTGATTGGTGAAAGCAGGTCATGCTGCATTGATGGTGAACTTGGAAAAAGTTAAGAAAGAGGTAAGGCCAATAAAACCAAATTCAACGCAAAAAGTGCTAGTAATATATTTACACATTTAAAGCTGAAAACAACACAACTGTACACAATAATGTGGATGACAACTACAGGCTAAACTTATAACAGTAGCAATCTGCATTCCCCATAGACAGACAGCTACATGTGACATACAACTTATTAATTTCTCTTCTAGCAATATACAAGACTACTCAACAGTACACATAGCTAGGTCTACCTGTAAATTCCTCCTGGGATGTTGACACACTGTTACCCATTTCAAGGACATGCTGCACATCAGTGCCTTGGGAGCTTTGGCTGCTACTGACGTCAGTGAGAACCTTCTCATTGGGGGTCAGTGGTTGTTGCATAGCAGGGCATCCACCTGTACCCATTAAGTCAATGCCTACTGTGACAACTCTTCACCTGGCAGCTGTTATCATGTCAGTGGCTCTGTGGCATACCTGGTCATACATTTGTGCATGGCTGCCCACAGCATTTACATTGGCAACTACTTCTTGCCATTATGTTATTCAACAGGTACTATCCTGCCTGCCCTTTGTAGTGGAAACACACTATAGATGAGTAGGCCATCTATTATGGCATGGTTTTCCCATCAGTAAATGGTAGGTGTCAGGATTCACACTTCTGGATGCCATAGCTGTACCTGGCCTGAAAGAAGACAGATGTAGAGCATACATAAGTATCACATAACTATAACATAACTGTTTATTGATACACCATAGAAGGTAGACAGTCAGTATTACTCAATGGTGAAACATACAGCAGCCAACATATGGGAACCGGTAACAGGCAGGATGCAAAACAAGGCAACTGACTATTGAAACATATTCTTCTTAGTGCCATAACACTACCTCACCTTACCTATCATCCCCACAAAGGTACAAGCAATTGGCACTGTTGTGTAACACCACATATTACAATTGCTACAAGTGCTGTCAATGTGCTTGCCCATTAAATATTTTAGATATTTCCCACACAGCAGTCTATCCCATGCATTTACCTGTCTTGACAATCATGAGTAACTGTACAATGGCTTGACAAACTGGGCCATGCTATCATTAGACTTGTAAGTCATACATAAAGATAACATTGGAGAACACCGTGCTTCACATAATTTTGAAATACAGTCCAGCAAATGCTATATGTAGGTGACAAAAATGGTTTCACCTTGTGAGCTTGATGACTCCTCAGTAGAGAAAGCTTGTTGTAAATACTGTTGGTTCACAATGTTCAAAACATATAGCACTGACAAGAACTTGACTATCTACAGGGTTAGCTTTTTATAGCTTGTAGATTAGTAATGGATTGCAGCTGTGAGTGATTACTGTTTCGGAGGGAAAAATAACAACTGCACTGCAGTCTACCTTACATCCACTGGGTGTCAGCTTCAAGTTACACAGTTGTTACATGTAACCTTGGAAATGTAAGTCAGAAACAGATTACTATGAGGGATAAGGAGATCATTTTAGCTTGTGTATGTCAAAGCATCTTTTTCAGCCTTTCAAAGACATGGCTCTGCAGTTCCCATTATGTGATGTTTTGTTTGTCTGAGTGCAGCAGTGTGCAAACAGGGCAACTGCAACCTGCCTATTGTTCCACTTCACATCATAGGCCTTATCACTTATAGCATATGACATGGGGGAGCAGTTATTGATTTTATGTCTGTATGAGGTATGATATGGCAATATGTTGCACCTATGTTAGGGATATATATACATATGACAGTTCTTCACATGTCTAACTGTGTGTTAACTGTGTACTATAGTCCTGTAAGCATACCTCTCAACTATATAGATTTTCACAGAATGTCTAGATTTTTGCCTTATATTTTTGGTCCGTTTTCATAAAATTGTGATTTTCTGGTAAATCAGTGGCAAATTATTGAAGATTGATGTTAGAAAATAATGACCGGCATTCAAGGTTCAGACTTCATACCCCTCAGAAAAGTCATGCTAATGCAAAACGTGTTATTCTATCAACTTTCTAAGTTCACAAGATTAATATTTAAAAAGGTTCCCTATTTTCAGGCCTTTGTCCCACTTTTATTTATGGCTTTGTCCGGATTTCTTGCTCTAAGGGGTTGAGAGGTATGCCTATAAGTATTCTACTATCTGGACTACCATTGTCCCCACATTGTGATAACAGATATACCTAAACACCTACATATACAATGACCTAGATATTGACACTGGAGTTGTAATTACAAACTGAAATATTATTTATATATGTTTACTTTACATTCTAAAAGCCATGGATAGGTATGTTGCTTGAATATGGTACCTCTGCACATTCATGACTTATTGTAAAACATGGCACCCAATAGTAGCTGTCAGAGTATAACAATCCAAATTTGTATGTGCCTATATCAACTGTGCACACTGCTATGTCTTGCAGCACTGTAGTGAAACATCGGCAAAACACCAATACAAGTGTAAAGCTAGCATTTGCATTAACATCACCAGACACATGTAGTACCTCTGAATAACACAGTCCTTTCTCATCCACATAACTTAGAGATTAGAAGCCATACCATGAGGTATGTGGATAGATTAAAACCCAGGTCAGTGTAATGTGTGTGGTACAGGATGAGGTCATGGATGGATGGACGGTCTCCAGCACATTGTCTGAACATGTACTTGTGATTAATACATATGCAAAGGTATCATATAGCTGATGACATCAGCAGAGTGTATATAGGGCCAAATATGTGCTCCATATGCAGTAGTTAAATGCTCTATGTGTTATTACAAAACAGCTCTCTTACACACACAGTTTATTATAATGGGAATATAACTCCTACCTATCTAGGTGCAGAGACTATAGAACACTGCAAAGTATGCAAGTGCCACAGCTCATGACATCAGCACTGCCTCTTAAAGAGTGAACATGGGTAAACCATGCTGCTGTAAAATGCTCTAGGTAATTCTAAGTAGCAGCTCACTCTCACACACATACAGTTGACAGCAGTGGGATTAGAACTCCTACATATCTAAGTGCATGGACTACAGAATACAGTACTTAAGGCAAGCTTCATGGCACAAGTTGGATTTCTACATCAGTGCAGGTGAACTTATAATAGGTGACATCACCAGGCCATGTGGGTGACAATAGGTTGGGAGGTCTGCATAAAGTGGATGTGTCAGCTTGTGCAAGTTTCAAAATAGTGGGAAACCATGGCCTTGGTGAAGTAGATGTGTCGTCTTGTACAAGTATCAAAATAGTGGGAAACCATGGCCTTGGTGAAGTAGATGTGTCAGCTTGTGCAAGTATCAAAATAGTGGGAAATATGGTCTTGGGGAAGTAACTGTAGGATACCAGGTATAGTCTGCTGACTAGACACACACACACACACACACACACACACACACACACACACACACACACACACACACACACACACTCTTGATCACAGTGGTACTAGAACTCCTATGCATCTAGGTGCACAGACTACAGAACATGGTACTTACCACAAGTGGCACCGCACAAGTGGGATTGCTACAGGAGTGCAGGTGAACATATAGTAGTTGACATCAAAAGACCATGTGGGGGAAAATAGGTCAAGAGGTCTGCATGAAGTGGATATCTCAGCTTGTGCAAGTATCAAAACAGTGGGAAACCCTGGCCTTGGCGAAGTGACTGTAGGATACCAGGTGTATTCTGCTGACTAGACACAAACCTGACTGCAGAAACAATAGCTCTCCTACTTATCTAAGTGCATGGACTACAGAACACACTAGTTAATGCACGCACCACAGCACAAGTTGGGTTTCCGCAGGAGTGCAGGTGAAGTTATAGTAAGTGACATCATGAGGCCATGTGGTTGATAATAGGTTGAGATGTCTGTGTGAAGTGGATATGTAGCTTGTGCAAGTATCAAAATAACAAGAAACCATGGCATTGGGGAAGTTACTGTAGGATAGTAGGTGTATTCTGCTGGCTAGACACGGACACACACATGCACACACACACACACACACACACACACACACACACACACACACACACACACACACACAGTTGACTACAGTGGGAATAGAACTCCTACCTATATAAATTCACATACTATAGAACACAGTATTTAATGCAAGTGCCACATAACAAGTATGAGTTATACCAGGCTGCAGATGTACTTATATTATATGACATCAGAAGCCCATGTAGTGAACAAAAGCTTGTGGAACCTGTCTAGGTTTATAGCCTCATAGCATTATATGAGGCTGTTAGTCTATTAGCAGTATTCTGTTAATAACCCTATTAGTGTAATAACAGGAGTACCCTCATTGACCATACTTCGATGTTTAATGTTAGAAGAGCATGGTTGTGAGAACCAAGAAGTGGATCTGTCCATGTGGGAGCACACTACAGTCAGTACTGCAGTTGATAGTTTGACTGATACATGTTTGGAAAAAAGAAAAGTCTCCATTGTTGTACTTATCTGTGTTTAGGGTAGTCGGGAGGTGGGCAACATATTGATGTATTGTAAATCCACAAAACAAGCAGCAGTCATGAAGACAGACCCCTCGCCACCAGGAAATAAAGTCAATCATGTTTATTGTGAAAAAAATATTGTAGAAAGGCTTGCAGCCAAGACCAAAAAAAGCAAAGCGCCTTAATCACTAACAACATGCGTTTTCGTCAACTTCTTGACTTCATCAGACCTGGACTGATGAAGTCAAGAAGTTGACGAAAACACACATTTTTGTTTGTTAGTGGATTAAGGCGAATATTTTGACTGCTGCTTGTTTTGTGGTTTTGGTCTGTTTGCAGTTCCTGCTTTTGTGATGTATTGTAAATATATGAGACATGTTTACATCTGGACCTTATCGTGTAATGTTTCCAATGTAATATCCAATATAGATCAACGATGTAACATCATATATACAGTCCCATAGTACAGAGTGCAGTGGGTTTGCACGATGGTAAGCAAAGTGTACATGCATGCGAATTGCAGCTCTTTGCGTATAGGTAAACAGTGTGCAAACACAAGCCACAGTGTGCACGTCTACAAGCTTAGTCTGTACTCTAGGCCTGGTTTTTGCAGTGACCAAGGGCAATAATTGAACACATCCAGTTTCTATTTTTGGCAGTCTACTTCCTTGGTGGTTTTGTTTGTCCAGTTTTAGTGAAGTGGCACTCTGTGCAAAATAAATGAGCAGAGACAAACACGTCACCTTTTGTTTTCTGCTACAAATAATGCAATGGCCTTGGTCTTATCAGAAAACAATATGTGTCATGTTTGACTATGTTCAGACCATTTACCTCAGGATGTACACTTACTAGTAATGGACAAGGACATCACCTACATTCCTTATCCCATAAGTAAAGGAAAGTGACACAAAGAAAAGAAGTGAAATGCATAAAACTAGGTGTGTTAACTACAGCTGAAATTGAAAGTACACATTACAAATGTCTACATAGTGAGGGATTTGAAGCCATATACCAATGGATCTTCAGAACATAGGATGGATGCCTTATTACTCATTGCCACAGGAACAGGTATATAACACAGTAGTACAAGCATTATTCATGGAATGAAGTGCAACACAATGTACACTGCTATCACAGATGAGTTACTGGTATGGGTCAAACAAGGGAACCCTGCTGTTTTGTGTAGAGGGGAGGCAAACCTCAGTTACTGTTATGTGTCGAAGAAGCTTAGCCTGTTGTTAGTTTGGTGATCACAGCTGTTGTCTTAGCATGGCACAATGAAATCTGTGTTATTCCAGCCATGTTACTTGTTACTCTCCTAGTTCTGTATCCTGCCTGTAGTTTGATCTTGGGCCTGTTTTTGAAGTTAGAGACTGTAATGTGTATCATTACTTTACAGCTGTTGTGTATAATGTTTAACCATTGCAAAGATATGGTACTAGACTGGAGGCATGCAGTGTACCTCATTACCTTTGAGAGGGATGACTATGTGAATCTGTAATGGATGAGGCATACTACTTAGTAATGGGAACATGTAAGTGAACACATTTGCTCTGCTGTGATTCTGATGAAGTCCTTTATATTTTCAGACAAAAGTGCTTAATTTATCAAATATTTGTGTGAAGCCTGGTTGCCTGCTTTATTTTTGTTTTCCTCTACTGTGACATATTATAGTTATTTCTGTCGACATTCAACAATATTTATCTGATTGAAGAAACATTAGGGTGGTGCAAATGTGATTACCAGAAAACTATAAAACCAAAAAATAATCACCTTGGTAGCCAGTCAGTCTCCAGTACGTTTATAATACAACAAGTTTAGCGCTTTCATCAAACACTATTGACTTCCTCAGAACAAAGAACTGTTAAATGAAACCAGTTTAAATAAGTTTCAACATCCATAGTTGGTTAAAAGCCAACCAATAAAAACTATAATCAGAATAGATCATGACTATTAATATATTAAAACAATCATGGAAAAAAACATAAAATAAATGTTGTTCGTTATTACATTGTTGAAAATTAAAACAAAGTAAAAGGGCTTACACTTGTCCTGCTTTTTCTTTTAATATTGGCAGGATGGTTAAATAATCATTTAACCCTGGGGGCAGATTTGCAGCCAGTCTCAGCTGCTACAACAATTCCTTTTTACACAGAACATTTTGCCAATGCCAACCCCACCCGAATCAATTTGCACAATGTCCAGAATAACAAATTAAAACCAGAAAAACCTTCATGCTGTAAACTGTGACTGAACAAAGCATTAGTTTCTCTTTTATTTTTAACATCATATAGTTTTGTTTGTTGTTTGTCTGTCGGCTTTTCCCAGTTAGGGGTCGCCACAGTGGAACTCCGGTCCGCTAATGATTGGCAGTTGGTTTTTATGGTGTCGCATTGCCAGCCCGATGCCCAAACTTCAACAAAAGCACGCCCGTTCAACGCTTGTCTTTCGAACGTCCACTCAACTGCGGGGAGGACATGCAGACTCCACACAGAAGGCACTCCCAACCCAAGCTGAAAATCGAACGGGAGAACCTCTTCCTGTGAGGCAACAACCCTACCGCTGCACCACCGCTCATAAATTCTTGTTTTAAGAAGTCTCTCAGTTTTTCCAACATAAAACAAAATGCAGGAATTACATTTAGCAAGGTATACTAATTTGCTTGAAAAACAATTTCCTTTCCTAAAAAACAGAGTATTACTGTTTTTATTTTCCAACGTAATAGAGCTACCCTGTAAAATAAATGAACGATAGGAGCATCTCCCAGAAGGTCTAGTACATTTGAATTACTACTATCTCCACAGTTACTAGGTTTCCTTTCCAAAATCAATTTTAAATTCGGCCCTATTTTTGTGGAAAAGGTGGGCTTTTCACCCAAAATCTGATGCACATCATTGTTGGTCTTAAAAATACTCCAGTTTTTATTAAGAATATTTTTGACTCCATTGCATAAGGGACTGTATTGAACCACACAGGCTTGTTGGAAATCAATATTGGTCCCACCATCCCCCACCATGTCCATCTGAGAAGTTTTGGTTAATCCCTTGCCTAAAAGGGGTATATATTTTTTGCTCCATTCATCCAAAACTTCTTTGAGAATGGCATCAATGAATTCATCGGATAACCTCTATCTAGAAACATTTCTTTAAGATGTACAAATTCAATTGTTATATCCTCTTTTAGGGAGGTCATCCTGGCTATCCTGATAGCTTAACACTTAATGATGCCTTAATTCTGAAATACAGGGTGGCGACTGTTATAGTGTAAATAGCTGTTGCAGAAGTTTTTTTGTGATATACTTGAGAAATAAACCCTTCTCTACCTTTGACAATTTTAGTATCCAAGTAATTGATTTCATTATCATGACACCCAAAGGTAAATTTTAAAAAAGTCATAGTATTATTTAGGTATTGGATAAATACTGGTATAGTATCTTTTGAGCCCTTCCATAAGATAAATACCATCCAAAAACCTATTGTAAGTAACAATCTCTGAAAAATACTCACTTTTAAAAACATGTTCCAACTCCCAGCCTAAAAGGACAAGGTTAGCACAAGTGGTCCCCATCACTACTCCTTTGACCTGCTGAAAGAATTGCCCCTCAAAATAAAGGTAATTAATTTCCAAAATGAGGGCCATAATTTCACAGAGTATAGTAACCTGGTCGTGTTGCAAGTGGGAACATGTAAAAAGTACATCTTCAAATATCACTAAATCTTCTTGTTTAGGAATACAAGAAAAAAGATCCTGTACTTCTACAGTCAAAAAGATAACATCTAGGGACCACATTTCCATTTTTATTTTCCCCAGGAAATCCCAGGAATCTTTCATTAAATGGGGCGTCTCTTCCACAATGTGCTTGATCATTCTGTCTACATAGACAGCCAAATTGTGGGTTTTGCAGCCTCCATCTGCCACTATGGGCCTGAATGCTGGAGCCTCAATATTCTTGTGCACTTTAGGTATCTCGAATATAATGAGTATCTTAGGATGGGAGTTGCAAAGAAAGTCATATACTTCTTTAGCAATTCTTTGATCTAAAACATATTCATACAAAAAACTATTAATCCATTGGTAGGAAGTGTGAATTTGGTTCTTAGAAACTTGGGAATAATTTTCAAGAAATTTAAAGAAATGTTTCTAGATAGAGGTTATCCGGTGAATTCATTGATGCCATTCTCAAAGAAGTTTTGGATGAATGGGGCAAAAAATATATACCCCTTTTAGGCAAGGGATTAACCAAAACTTCTCAGACAGACATGGTGGGGGATGGTGGGACCAATATTGATTTCCAACAAGCCTGTGTGGTTCAATACAGTCCCTTATGCAATGGAGTCAAAAATATTCTTAATAAAAACTGGAGTATTTTTAAGACTAACAATGATGTGTATCAGATTTTAGATAAAAAGCCCACCTTTTCCACAAAAATAGGGCCGAATTTAAAATTGATTTTGGAAAGGAAACCTGGTAACTGTGGAGATAGTAGTAATTCAAATGTACTAGAACTTGTGGGAGATGCTCCTATCGTTCATTTATTTTACAGGGGAGCTTGATTACGTTGGAAAATAAAAACAGTAATACTCTGTTTTTTAGGAAAGGAAATTGTTTTTCAAGCAAATTAGTATACCTTGCAAAATGTAATTCCTGCATTTCATTTTATGTTAGAAAGACTGAGAGACTTCTTAAAACAAGAATTTAGGAGCATCTATATGATGTTAAAAATAAAAGAGAAACTAATGCTTTGTTCAGACAGAGTTTACAGTGTGAAGGTTTTTTTGGTCTTAAGTTTGCTATTCTGGACATTGTGCAAATTGATTCAAGAGGGGAGGATTGGCAAAATGTTCTGTGTAAAAAGGAATTGTTGTGGCAGCTGAGACTGGCTGCAAATCTGCCCCCAGGGTTAAATGATTATTTATCCATCCTGCCAATATTAAAAGAAAAAGTAGGACAAGTATAAGCCCTTTTACGTTGTTTTAATTTTCAACAATGTAATAATGAAAAACATTTATTTTATGTTTTTTTCCATGATTGTTTTAATATATTAATATTCATGATCTATACAGCAAAAGAAGGGTGTTGCCATGGGGGCAGCATGTGCCCCCATCTATGCAAACTGTGTTTTATATTTCTGGGAGAAAAAATTTATTTTTAACACAACATGGAAGCAACACATTATTTTTTACACCCGTTTTTTGGATGATGTTTGCATTTTTTGGAAAGGGTCCAGACAATCATTCCTTGAATTTTATGAATATATAAATGCATATACAGATTTTTTTGAAATTTACTTATACGTTGAACGAAACAAGTATCAATTATTTGGATGTTACCTTGTATAAAGATTCATGTGACTATTTACATTCAAAACTATATAGAAAACCTTCTTTTTCCAATGCATATCTACATTTTCAGAGTGGACACCCGTTTTTCCAGAAAAAGGGCATAGTAAAAGGATAGTTGATAAGGGCATCCAGGATGACAAGTGAGGATGCGATTTTCCTGGAGGAGTTTAACAATATAAGGGAGCTTTTTATGGAAAGAGGCTATCCAGACTCTTTGTTACAGACTTTAAGTAATGTAATAATAAAAGAGAGAAAGGCTAAATATTTTCCATTACTAGGACAAAAAATGAAATGGTATCGACAGTGAAAGAAAAAGAAAAAATGGAAAAATATAGTCAAGTTCTGATACATACTTTCTCTGGCACTTCTGATAGGGTGGAGGGTATTATTAGAAAATATTGGCCAATATTGAAAATGAGTAATGAAATTGGAAATTATATCCCTAACTACCCTGTATTTATCAGAAAAAGAGGGAGGAATTTAAAAGACTTGTTTGAGATAAAAGAAAGTTACACAACAAGGAATTTTACCACTAAAAATGGTACATACAAATGTGGTTCATGTCGACAATGTGAATACATCTTACTCCAACAAGGCATCTACATTCCTTCTGGAGAATACAAGCTTTTTCCATCTGGTCATTACAACTGTGGTACAAAGGGCATTGTGTACATTGGGATATGTATGGTATGTAAAGGTTTTTATATAGGCAAATCTACCCGCACTTTAAGAAAAAGAATTTACGAACACACATACGAAATAAGTAAGGGGAAAGAGTCCAACACCTTTTGCAAACATTCATTGACATGCAAAAACATGAACATCAAATTTGCGGTTATTGAACAGGTTATGTTAGACCCAAGGGGGGGCAACTGGGAATCCCGAGTGGAATTTAGGGAATTATATTGGCAACTCAAATTGGATGCCAGTAGACCCCCTGGACTTAATGACAGTATTAGCATACAGAGTGTGTTGAGATTAAGACAAGCTAAGTTATAACAGCAAGATATCAGAAATATGAATACAATATGGTCCTTTTATACTGAAGTTTAGGGTAGTAGCTTGGTCATTTCCCTTACAAACAACAAGGGAAATAAAGTAACTTGGATGTACTGACCAATATACAGCTTTTTTACAAGGTTTAGGATGTTAGACACATGCTGTTTAGTTGAAAATGTATTTTGAAAAAAATCATTTAAGGTTTTTTTCTTTTTCCTTTTTTACTTGTACTGCATTTTATACTATACAATTTTGCATCATTTTATGCAATTGTCATTTTTAAGGGAAGTCTTTTCACATTAATTATGCATATTATTTAAGTTAGTGTAGTTTAATACACTCCAGTTTCATTGTTTTTAAAGACATTTATCGGATTGTTATGACAACCTAGATATTCACATATACTGACATTGTTTTATATAATTGTGAAAGTCTTTGGTTGGAACAGAGTTTATTTTGCAGTTTGTAAATGTGGTGTGTAAAGGGTTACTATTTAAAGAGGGGCTATGAGATGTAAATTAATGTCAATTAATGATTATTAACAGGTATATAAAAGGAGGGCATTAGTAGAAGCAATATGTTCTGAGGAAGCTTTGTTATTATACGAAGTGAAAGCGCGCTCAACTTGGATCTGTGTGGTTTTCGTTTTGTGACCTGAGCAGCATTGGCTTTTAAAACGTGGAATAAAAGATAAAAAGTGGTTTGAACGTTTTGTTTCGGTTCCTGGTTTCTGCCTTGGCTGGATTTTCTTGGTTTTGTGCACTTTTTTTATTGACTTCTTGGTTTTAAGTTTGCTATTCTGGACATTGTGCAAATTGATTCAAGAGGGGAGGATTGGCAAAATGTTCTGTGTAAAAAGGAATTGTTGTGGCAGCTGAGACTGGCTGCAAATCTGCCCCCAGGATTAAATGATTATTTATCCATCCTGCCAATATTAAAAGAAAAAGCAGGACAAGTATAAGCCCTTTTACTTTGCTTTAATTTTCAACAATGTAATAATGAAAAACATTTATTTTATGTTTTTTTCCATGATTGTTTTAATATATTAATATTCATGATCTATTCTGATTATGTTTTTTATTGGTTGGCTTTTAACCAACTATGGCTGTTCAAACTTATTTAAACTGGTTTCATTTAACAGTTCTTTGTTCTGAGGAAGTCAACAGTGTTTGATGAAGGCGCTAAACTTGTTGTATTAATCAACATATTGGAGACTGGCTGTCTACCAAGGTGATTATTTTTTGGTTTAATATTTATCTGATTACTGTAACAAGGTAAACAAATCAATAATATGCCATAATATCATTAAACAATCAACCCAGGTTCAGGGGTATACCTCTCAACCTCTTAGAGCATGAAATGTGGGCAAAGCCATAAATAAAAGTGGGACAAAAGCACTAAATAGGTATGTTTGTTAAATATTGCTCTTACAAACTAAGAAAGTTGATAGAATAACAGGTTTTGCATAATCATGATGTTTTTGAAGGATATGAAGTCTGAAACTTAGATGTCTGCCATTATTTTTTTAATTTCAATCTTTAATGATTTAACAGTAATCTTCCATAACACCTCATAGCCTTATGAAAAATGGCGCAAAAATATAAGGCCAGATTCTGGACAATGTACGACAATCTATCTAGTTGAGAGGAATGTTTGTGAGGTAACTTGCAATTGTAGCAGTTTACAACAGTTTTAGTTCAGGGCTGACTCTGTGTGATGCAGGCAGTACACAGGCAATACATGTGAAAGTAAAGGTTGTGTGAATTGCCGGGCATAAATCTGACTACACATGTATGAGAGTAGAAGAATGAGATTAGGCTCCTAGGAGTTCTCTGACTGTGCTCTGTATTCTCTCTTTGACAACTCAAGTCCATAGTGGGTATGGCTAGCTCTTTTACATACAAGTAAAGTAATTGCTCTGCTGTCACATTGTGATATCTTCTGGACAAATACAACTACATTTACTTGATTACTGTGCCAAGTTAAGAAAGTCACATATATGGCATATTATTATTACAGAATACAGTGTAGGGTCAGCACTTACCTTGCAATTGCAGCAGTTAACACAGTTTTAGTTGAGGGCCAACTATGTTGCAAGCAGTATACAGCAATTACACCCAGAGGTAAAGGCTGTTTGATTCACCTGGCATCAATTTTAATTTATGTATGTGAGTTGGAAAAGTAGGTGGCCAGTGAATCTGCTATGCATTGTCTCTTATAGGTTCATAGGTTCATAGGTTGGTACTAGGCTATCGGCCCTAGGGCCTATACAAGCCTAGCCATAACAATTCCCTAGATATTTCTTCCCACACTATTTACTTCCCTGGACCCCTGTCTAGCAGGGCAACTGACATGATCCCCGGGGTGAATTTCCTTTCTCCCATCCAATTATCGAGGTTCCTTTTGAATAGGTCCAAAGAGGCACTCTGCTTGACATGTATGGGCAGTCTATTTCAGAGTCTGGGGAGTCTCTGGGTCAGGAACCTATCCCCTCCAGCATGTTTTGTTTATTGTGATGACAAGGTTTAGATCCCTAGAGCGTGTGGCTGTCAGGGATTGGGATTTCTTTAAGTGTAGCATGTCCATCAGCTCTGGGTTTGACATGGCCATGTATGTTAAGCAGAGATAGCCATAGCAGAGGCATACTGTGCATGCCTAATTCTGCATCTGTTCACAGCAGCTGGCAGTTCTCCCTCTGAGTCATCCTGTGACTGTGTCTGTGGTACAGTAGTCATTAGTGGGGGTGAGGTGTGTCCCTTCCCTTTGCTGATCCTGCTGCAGCTGTTTCCACAGGGACAAATTGTGTAGCACAGCGCATATTGTGAAGATTTATGTACATATACATGGATCATACCTCTAGGTTTCACTGGATGTATCTAGGCACCTAAACCATGATTTCACCAGCCCAAGCACATGCTTTATGATATTTCTAATTTGAGGGTGTGCCTCATTATAGCATTTTTCTATGGGTGTGTGTGCACTTTTGAAGAGTTTCATCAGCCATGGCTCCAGGGCATAGCCAGCATCCCCTAATAAATGTCCTTGTGGGATATCCCACCTAGTAAACATCTGGGACAACTGTGATGTGTGCCAGATATGGGAATCATGAAAACTGGCATGGTTGCAATCACACTCATTCAAGATAATTCCCTGGGCATCACACATGACTTGGCAGTTGATGGAGGGGATACCTTGTGGTTATAGTAGATCCTATTCTGCTGACCAGGTGGTGACTTGATGTGTACATGAGTGCAGTCTATAGCACCCAGTAGTTCAAGGTAGTGCGTTACCTGCTAGAAGTGGACCATATTGTAGGCCCTCACCTTAGACCTATGAGGGAACCATATGTGATCACTGGCATGCATGAGCATGACATCCAGGAATTTGTGTAGGATACTGGATGCTGATGCCTGTGACATGCACAGCATGTCCCCAGTTGGTTTTTGAAAGATACCTGTAACTAATATCCTAAGGGCTACACATACCTTAGTTTCCACTGGGAGGGACTCCTCTCAGTTGGTTCTGGGTCTCAGTTGAGGGCAGCAGAGCTCACAGAATTCTTGAAATGTGTGTCTCTCCACCGTGCAGCACTCTACAATCTCCACATCATATAGCATGTGAAACATCAGCCTGAGCCTGAACACTCTTCTCCTCCTCAGTCTAGACCTATTGTCATCTGCACCAGCAGCCTCAGCTTCACCCTGTAGCACATACATATGGATTAAAGCTGCAGCAGCCCTAGCATTTTCTTAGTTTAAATGTTTCTTGACTCTACTATAATGGTATTGAAATAGGCAGGAAAAACAGACTTGAGTCTACCTGGCTGTTTAATAACCTGTAGAATAGCACTGTGCTGAAAACCACCTGTTTCTGCTCTAATTAGCATCTGTGTGACACACCTGCAACTTACTTGCAAGTATTAAGTATATTTTCAATGCATAACACAAAAGGGACAACCATTTTTTTCTTATATTTTACTGTATTCCACAACTTTCATACTCAATATGACCACATTACTGTGTCAGTGTTGTTTTTCATGTCATTTTATATTTAGGATGTATACAATACTTACAGGTATAGTAGTATGGGGGTTGAGGCTTCCATTTATGGCATGACATTTGGTAATTATTATGAACACTGTTATTCACCCTTTGTTGGAACAAGAATGACTAAATATATATTAATGTGTATGTTTTTACTTTTTAAGTTCAGTTGTGTGCTGATGTGATCACTTTTACTTAGTTTGGTTTCTATGCAGACTACCTTCCATGGCTGTATTTGAAAAGTTTAAGAATACATGGCCAGGAGCTACATGTACCCCTGGATTAATTAAACTCCATGCAAAAACAGTGCTATTCCTGCACAGAGCAGATTGAGTGTAGAACAGCAGTGCACCTTGCATATTAATGAAAGCATGCTGCTGTATTCTCTACATGGACAAGAGCCATGTACAAGCACAGGAGGCATGTCCAAGCATTGCTCGCACAGTACACATGCCTCCTGCACTCTAGAATTGCCATACAGCAATTCTAAAGCAACTAACAATGTCCACAAACACTATCACAAAATAACTGTGTCTGCAGATAAAATACAGAAGCACAGACCCCCACAACATAGCTCTCAACTGCCCAGATTTTCACAGAATGTCCAGAGTTTTCCCTTATATTTTTGGCCCTTCCCTCATACAATTTCTTCTTGTCTGGCAAATCACTGGAATGATCTAATGATTGAATTCACTAAATAGTGACATACATTTGAGTTTCATTACTTAAATCCTTCAAAAAATGTATGCTAACACAAACTGATTTATTCTAACAATTTTCTAAGTTTAGAAGAGTAATGTTACATGTTTATTTTTTTTCCATCCCCAATAAAGTTCAGCCATAGCTGAGTGAGTGTGCATGTTGTGTAGTTATGCATAGTATAGCTTGAACATTTGAAGGAGTTAAATAGAACTATACAGCCAAAATAATCAAAGTGAAATAGTGTAGTGGTTAGAGCCTTTGCTTAGCATGTAATTGTTCATGGGTTGATCCCCAATGCAGACCATTCAATTTTATTTGTGAAATCAGCACTAAAAGTATATTTTTCCAGAAATAGATAGTGAGTAATATATATTTGTTAGCCTGGGTAGAACTGTAGGTCCAAATGTGAGGTGTCAGTGTAGTACAGATGTGAAACCCCCATGTAAACACGTGTCCCATACAGTATAGCCACAAAAGAATGTAATGCAATGAAAGCATATAAAATGATAATAATAATAATAATGATAATAATAATAATGATAGTCTATATGAAAGCTGAACAAAGCTCAATTGTACTCAGCTGTGCATAGCTGGAGTAAGCATTGCTTAAATTTGTATGCTTAGCAATAGTTAGCATAGCTATGTGGATTTGTGCACTGGTAAGCAGTGCTTAGCATCTATCCCTTTAAGCAATGCTTATCTTTGCTAAGCGGGTTTGCCCATTGCTTAGCTTAGCTCAGCATATTCAAAACTGTCCAATCGCGGCAAAGGGTGGGAAATCAGCTCAATATAAACCTCGCAGCTGGGAATACAGCTTATAACCAGTTGTAGCTCCCCACTGCAGGCACTATGGCTGGTGTTGGTAAAGGTGAGCACTTTAGGGTGCAGTGCTGGAGCATTCAGGAGCCCAAGGTCATGGTTGGACTCCTAGTAGAACACCATGAAGGAAGACTGCTGCAGGACCAGTACCAGGGCTCTCAATGCAAAGTGGAGGCTTGCAACCATCTCACACATGATCTCACTAGTGTCACTGGATCCCTCAGACTGGTGAGCAGGTCCAGCACCATTTTACTTATTTGAAGCATAGGAAGAGGGAGCTCTTGGACCAGTGGGTTCAAGATGCATGGGCCGGGAATGTCCCAGATGTGTGTAAGTATCAGTATCAATAAGTGTTTTCCAAAGTCCAGCCTTTGTTGATGGATAGCTATGCATAAATGTTTTTCTATCTTCTGTACAGCTGCAGATGAGAGGGACATGAACTTGGACACCCATGCCAGCAGGCTGCTAAGGCTGCATTGTGAGGCTGGTGAGGACAAATCTAGCTTGTAGTATTCAGGGCAAATAAATAAAAAGGAGCAGCATGTCACCTGTCAGTATTTAAAAAAAATGGGTATGGTTTGTATTGAATAAATGAGACATTAGCAGAGTAATAGTGACATACAGGGTATATATCAATAAAAGTGTCAGTACCTGTCAATAAAAGTCAAAACTCCAGACTGGTTGTGTTTACTTTGTATATGGTGGTATGAATTGAAATGTGTACAGTTTCTGCAGAACAACTATAGCTCTGAAAGCATTAAATAATCAAGGCCCATCTGTCAAAGATTGTGGAGTTGTAAAACGGGAGATTAATGATATGAAATGTTCCATACACCAAGATCTGATACCTGAATAGTAATGTTGTGTTAACCAATGTTTTCCAGGCTGTGTTATGTTAAAGTATGAATACACAGTTTAAGAACTATCTGCAATGCATGAATGTCAGAATTACAATGAGAGATTATATTACCAAGAGAGTATTAAGCAGAAAACAGTCAAACAGGAAGCCACAGTTTCTCAATAGCTCATTCTGATGAAACACAAACTTTGTCCTATTTTATGCACAAACAGTCGCAGTTCGAATCCCATGAGTGGTAGTAAGCGGTATGCATATTTTCCCCAGGAATATATGAATATGTGTAAAAACAGTCAGGTAGTGTTAACAGAAATTTCCTCCACAGGTCTGCTAGGTAAGAAAACTTATATCTTAGCTGTAAGAAGGCTGTACTTATACACTGTGTGCAACACCCACTGTCCAACCCCAAGGCTGCAAATGACAGCAAGATAAGTACATACACCAAGTAGTCTCCCCCCAAGCAATGTCCCTCAAGTGTCATGCTGTCACAGCTAGTGGTCAATGCTGCCCACACTCAGCTTGACCGAAAGAAATAAAGGCAGAATATGGCAGTAGCAGACACACACAAAGTACGACTGCACATATGTAACCCTGACAATGTGAATATGGGTAGAAATAGTCAGGTAGAGTTAACAAAAACTTCCTCTACAGGTCTGCTAGGTATGAAAAGTATAAATTAGATGTAAGAAGGGTATAATTATCTACTATGTACAAACATAGGTTCGTAGGTAAGTACTAGGCTATCTGCCTGAGGGCATCTATAAGCCTAGCCAGAATGTGTTGGCTTTCACCAGCCCCTTAGATTAGTTTCCTGTGCCTCGGTCCAGCAGAGCCATTAGTTCCCTGTGCCTCTGTCCAGCAGAGCCAGTGCAGTGATCCCCGGGGTAAATTTTCTGATTCCATCCACTCATCAAGGTTTCTCTTAAAGAGTGTTAGTGAGGGGCTCTGCCTAATGAAGATTGGAATCCTGTTCCAAAGCATGAAGAGTCTCTGGGATAGGAATCTATCCCTCCAGCATGTCACTGTCCAACTAG